>NC_073647.1:25507119-25810150 GCF_029407905.1 Bubalus kerabau | reverse complement strand
AATAGAGGAAAATAATACCAACCTCATACTGTTGCTGTGAAGATGAAATGAAATGCTATACATTTAAATAAGTTTGAGCTATGTGTTATTTTTCCTATTCCAACTAGTTTTGTCTTGGTAGGAATAGAGTCGAATGTTAATAAAATTAGAAATCATCACAGGAAAACATTAGACAAGAAGGCACAAACTCACAGCTGAAAAAGCAGTCCTATGTTACAGTGTGCTACAAAATAATATTACAGTTCAGTTCAGTCGTGCAGTCATGTCCGACTCTTTGAGACCCCATGGACCGCAGCACGCCAGGCCTCCCTGTCCATCACCAACTCCCGGACTTTACCCAAACTAATGTCCATTGAGTCGGTGATGCCATCCAGCCATCTCATCCTCTGTCATCCCCTTCTATTCCTGTCTTCAATCTTTCCCAGCATCAGGGGCTTTTCCAATGAGTCAGCTCTTCGCATCAGGTGCATCAGCACCAGTCCTTCCAGTGAACACCCAGGACTGATCTCCTTTAGGATGGACTGGTTGGATCTCCTTGCTGTCCAAAGGACTCTCAAGAGTCTTCTCCAACACCACAGTTCAAAACCATCAATTCCTCCATGCTCAGCTTTCTTTATGGTCCAACTCTCACATCTGTACATGACTACTGGAAAAGCCATAACTTTAACTTGACAGACCTTTGTCGGCAAAGTAATATGTCTGATTTTTAATATGCTGTTTAGGTTGGTCATAGCTTTTCTTCCAAGGAGCAAGTGTCTTTTAAATTTCATGGCTGCCCTCACCATCTGCAGTGATTTTGGAGGCCAGGAAAAGAAACTCTGTCAACATTTCCATTGTTTCCCCATCTATTTGCCATGAAGTGATGGGACCAGATGCCATGATCTTCGTTTTTTAATGTTGAGTTTCAAGCCAGCTTTTTCACTCTCCTCTTTCACTTTCATCAAGAGGCTCTTTACTTCTTATTCATTTTCTGCCATAAGGGTGGTGTCATTTGCATATCTGAGGTTATTGATATTTTTCCCAGCAATCTTGATTCCAGCTTGTGCTTCATCCAGCCTGGCATTTCATATGATGTACTCTGCATGTACATCAGAAGGGAAATGCGAAAGAATGTTCAAACTACCACATAATTGCACTCATCTCACATGCTAGCAAAGTATTGCTCAAAATTCTCCAAGCCAGTCATCAACAATACATGAAACGTGAACTTACAGATGTTCAAGCTGGATTTAGAAAAGGCAGAGGAACAAGAGATCAAATTGCCAACATCCACTGGATCATAGAAAAAGCAAGAGAATTCCAGAAAAACATCTACTTCTGCTTTGTTGATTACACCAAAGCCTTTGATGGTATAGATCACAACAAACTGTGGAAATTTCTTCAAGATATGGGAATACCAGACCACCTTACCAGCCTCCTAAGAAATCTGTATGCTGGTCAAGAAGCAACAGAACCCGACATGGAACAATGGACTGGTTCCAAACAGGGAAAGGAGTTTGTCAAAGCTGTATATTGTCACCCTGCATATTTAAATTAAAGGCAGAGTACACCATGAGAAATGCCAGGCTGGATGAAGCACAAGCTGGAATCAAGATTGCTGGGAGAAATATCAATAACCTCAGATATGCAGATGACACCACCCTTATGGCAGAAAATGAAGAGGAACTAAGAGCCTCTTGATTAGGGTGAAAGAGAAGCATGAAAAAGCTGGCTTAAAGCTCAACATTCAGAAAAATAAGATTATGGCATCTGGTCCCATCACTTCATGGCCAATAGATGGGGAAACAATGGAAACAGTGACAAGACTTTATTTTCTTGGGCTCCAAAATCACTGCAGATGATGACTACTGCCATGAAATTAAAAGACACTTGCTCCTTGAAAGGAAAGCTATGACAAACCGAGACAGCATATTAAAAAGCAGAGACATTACTTTGCCAACAAAGGTCTGTCTAGTCAAAGTTATGATTTTTCCAGTAGTCATGTATGGATGTGAGAGTTGAACTATAAAGAAAGCTGAGCACCAAAAAATTGAAGCTTTTGAAGTGTGCTATTGGAGAAGACGGTTGAGAGTCCCTTGGACTCAAATCAGTCAATCCTAAAGGAAATCAGTCCTGAATATTCATTAGAAGGACTGATGCTGAAGCTGAAACTCCAATACTTTGGCCACCTGATGCAAAGAGCTGACTCATTGGAAAAGACCCTGATGATGGGAAAGATCGAGGGCAGGAGGAGAAGGGGCTGACAGAGGATGAGATGGTTGGATGGCATCACCGACTCAATGGACATGAGTTTGAGCAAGCTCTAGGATTTGGTGATGGACAGGGAAGCCTGGCGTGCTGCAGTCCATGGGGTTGCAAAGAGTCAGACATGACTGAGCAACTGAACTGACTGACTCTGCATATAAGTTAAATAAGCAGGGGGACAATATACAGCTTTGACATACTCCTTTCCCAATTTGGAACCAGCTCATTGTTCCATGCCCAGTTCTAAGTGTTGCTTCTTGACCTGCATACAGATTTCTCAGGATGCAGATAAGGTGGTCTGGTATTTCCATCTCTTTAAGATCTTTCGACAGTTTGTTGTGATCCACACAAAGGCTTTGGTGTAGTCAATGAAGCAGAAGTAGATGGTTTTCTGGAACTCTCTAGCTTTTTCTAGGATTCAACAAATGTTGGCATTTGATCTCTTGTTCCTCTGCCTTTTCTAAAGGGTTGGACATCTGGAAGTTCTCAGTTCACGTACTTTTGAAGCCTTGCTTGGAGAATTTTGAGCATTACTTTACTAGTGTGTGAGATGAACGCAATTGTGTGGTAGTTTGAACATTCTTTGGCATTGCCTTTCTTTGGGATTGGAATGAAAACTGACCTTTTCCAGTCCTGGGGCCACTGCTGAGTTTTCCAAATTTGCTGGCATATTGAGTGCTGCACTTTCACAGCATCATCTTTTAGGATTTGAAATAGCTCAACTGGAATTTCATCACCTCCACTAGCTTTGTTCGTAGTGATGCTTCCTAAGCCCCACTTGACTTCGGGCTCCAGGATGTCTGGCTCTAGGAGAGTGATCACACCACCATGGTTATCTGTGTCTTTAAGATCTTTTTTGTATAGTTTTTCTGTGTATTCTTGCCAACTCTTCTTAATATCTTCTGCTTCTGTTAGGTCCATACCGTTTCTGTCCTTTATCAAGCCCATCATTGCATGAAATTTTCCCTTGGTTTCTCTAATTTTCTTGAAGAGATCTCTAGTTTCCCATTCTGTTGTTTTCCTCTATTTCTTTGCATTGATCACTGAGGAAGGCTTTCTTTTCTCTCCTTGCTATTCTCTGGAACTCTGCATTCAGATGGGTGTAGCTTTCCTTTTCTCCTTTGCCTTTCTCTTCTCTTCTTTTCTCAGCTATTTGTAAGCCCTCCTCAGACAATCATTTTGCCTTTCTGCATGTCTTTTTCTTGGGGATGGCCTTAATCACTGCCTCCTGTACAATGTTAGGAATCTCTGTCCATACTTCTTCAGGCACTCTGTCTACCAGATCTAATGCCTTGAATCCATTTGTCCCTTCCACTGTGTAATCGTAAGCAATTTGATTTAGGTCATACCCGAATGGCCTAGTGGTATTCCCTACTTTCTTCAATTTAAGTCTGAATTTTACAATAAGGAGTTTATGATCTGAGCCATAGTCAGCTCCCAGTCTTGTTTTTGCTGACTGCATAGAGCTTCTCCATCTTCAGCCTCAAAGAATATAATCAATCTAATTTCGGTATTGACCATCTGATGATGTCCATGTGTAGAATCTTCTCTTGTGTTGTTGGAAGAGGGTGTTTGCTATAACTAGTGTGTTCTCTTGGCAAAACTCTGTTAGCCTTTGCCCTGCTTCATTCTGTACTCCAAGGCCAAACTTACCTGTTACTCCAGGTATCTTGACTTCCCACTTTTGTATTCCAATCCCCTATGATGAAAAGGACATCTTTTTGGGGTGTTAGTTCTAGAAGGTCTTGTAGGTCTTCATAGACCCATTCAGTTTCTGCTTCTTCAGCATCAGTGGTTGAGGCATAGACTTGGATTACTGTGATATTGAATAGTTTGCCTTGGACATGAACAGAGATCATCTGCCATTTTTGCAATTGCATTCAAGTACTGCATTTTGGACTCTTTTTTTGACTATAAGGGTTACTCCACTTCTTCTAAGGGATTCTTGCCCACAGTAGTAGATATAATGGTCATCTGAATTAAATTCGCCCGTTCCAGTCCATTTTAGTTCACTGATTCCTAAAATGTCGATGTTCACTCTTGCCATCTCCTGTTTGACCACTTCCAATTTACCTTGATTTATGGACCTAACATTCCAGGTTCCTATGCAATATTGTTCTTTACAATATTAGACTTAATTCCATCACCAGTCACATCCACAACTGGGTGCTGTTTTCACTTTGGCTCTGTCTCTTCATTCTTTCTGGAATTATTTCTCCACTCTTCTCCAGTATCATATTGGGCATCTACTGACCTGGGGAGTTTATCTTTCAGTGTCATATATTTTTGCCTTTTCATACTGTTCGTGGGGTTCTCAAGGCAACAATACTGAAGTGGTTTACCATTTCCTTCTCCACTAATCAGAATGGTCTTCATCAAAAAATCTACAAACAATAAATGCTGGAGAGGGTGTGGAGAGAAGTGAATACTCTTGCTCTTTTGATGGGAATGTAAATTGATACATTTACTACTGAGAACTGTATTTGTTATTGTTGCTCAGTCCCTAAGTCATATTCAACTCTTTGCACCCCATGAACTGCAGCATGCCAGGCTTCCCTGTTCTTCACTATCTCCTGGAGTTTGCCCAAACTCATGTCAATTGAGTCAGTGATGCCATCCAACCATCTCATCCTCTGTCACCCCCTTCTCCTCCTGCCGTCAGTTTTACCTAGCATCAGGGTCTTTGCCAGTGAGTTGGCGCTTCACATCAAGTAGCCAAATTATTGGAGCTTCAGCTTCAGCATCAGTCCCTCCAATGAATGTTCATGGTTGATTTCCTTTAGGATGGACTGGTTTGATTTTCTTGCTGTCCAAGGGACTCTCAAGAGTCTTCTCCAGCACCATAGCTCGAAAGCATCAGTTCTTCACTGCTCAGCCTTCTTTATGGTCCAACTCTCACATCTATACATAACTACTCAAAAAACCATAGCTTTGGCCATGTGGACATTTGTCACCAAAGTGATGTCTCTGTTTCTTAATATGCTGTCTAGGTTTGTCATAGTTTTTCTTCCAAGGAACAAGCGTCTTTTAATTTAGTGGTTGCAGTCACTGTCCACAGTGATTCTGGAGATCAAGTAAATAAAATCTGTCACAGTTTCCACTTTTCCACCATCTATTTGCCATGAAATGATGGGACTGGATGCCATAATCTTAGTTTTTTGAATATCGAGTTTTAAGCCGCTTTTTCACTATCCTCTTTCACCCTCATCAAGAAGCTCTTTAGTTCCTCTTTGCTTTCTACCATTAGAGTGGTGTCATCTTCATATCTGAAGTTGTTGATATTTCTCTCAGCAATCTTGATTCTAGTTTGTGAGTCAACCAGCCTGGAATTTTGCATAATGTCACTTGTGGCTCAAACAATAAAGAATCTGCCTGCAATGTAGGAGACCCAGCTTCAATCCCTGGGTTGGGATGATCCCCTGGAGAAGGGAATGGCTACACACTCCAGTATTCTTGCCTTGAGAATTCCATGGACAGAGGAGCCTGGTGGGCTACAGTCCATAAGGTCGCAAAGAGTTGGACACGACTGAGCAAGTATCACTCACTTTGCATGTAAGTTAAAGCAGGATGACAATATACAGCCCTGTCACACAGTACAAGAACAGTATTGAGGTTCTTTAAAAGCAAAAAATAGGACTACCATTGTTATTATTGTTCAGTTGCCAAGTCGTGTCTGACTCTTTGCGACCCCATGCACTGCAGCACACCTGGCTTCTCTATCCCACACCATCTCCAGTAGTTAACCCAAGTTCATGCCTGCTAAATTGGCGATGCCATCCAAACATCTTATCCTCTGTCACCCTCTACTCCTTCTGCCTCCAATCTTTCCCAGCATCAGGGTCTTTTCCAATAAGTCGTCTGTTCACATCAGGTGGCCAAAGTATCGGAGCTTCAGCTTCAGCATCAGTCCTTCCAATGAGTATTCAGGGTTTATTTCCTTTAAGATTGACTGGTTTGATCTCCTTGCTGTCCAAGAGACTCTCAAGAATGTTCTCCAGAACCACAGTTCAAAAACATCAATTCTCCAGTGCTCAGCCTTCTTTATGGTCCAGCTCTCACATCCATACATGACTACTGGAAAAACCATAGCTTTGACTATATGGACCTTTGTCAGCAAAATGATGTCTTTGCTTTTTTATACACTATGGCATACACCCAGGGCTTCCCTTGTGGCTCAGCTGGTAAATGTGGGAGACCTGGGTTCGATCCCTGGGTTGGGAAGACCTCCTGGGGAAGGGAAAGGCTACCCACTCCAGTATTCTGGCCTGAAGAATTCCATGGACTCTGTAGTCCATGCAGTTGCAAAGAGTTGGACACGACTAAGGAACTTTCACTTTCACTTTCTTTGTGGAGTACACCCAGCAAAAACCATAATTTGAAAAGATACCTGCAACCCAGTGTTCACTGCAGCTCTATTTACAATAGCCAGAACATGGAAGCAACCTAAATGTCCATTGACAGATGAATGGATAAAGATGTGGTTCATATGTACAATGGAATATTCAGTTCAGTTCAGTTCAGTCACTCAGTTGTATCCGACTCTTTGCAACCCCATGAACTGCAGCACGCCAGGCCTCCCTGTCTATCACCAACTCCCAGAGTCCACCCAAACCCATATCCATCGAGTCGATAATGCCATCCAGCCATCTCATCCTCTGTCGTCCCCTTCTCCTCCTGCCCTCAATCTTTCGCAGCATCAGGGTCTTTTCCAATGAGTCAGCTCTTCACATCAGGTGGCCAAAGTACTGGAGTTTCAGCTTCAACATCAGTCCTTCCAATGAAAACCCAGGACTGATCTCCTTTAGGATGGACTGGTTGGATCTCCTTGCAGTCCAAGGGACTCTCAAGAGTCTTCTCCAACACCACTGTTCAAAAGCATCAATTCTTCAGCGCTCAGCTTTCTTCACAGTCCAACTCTCACATCCATACATGACCACAGGAAAAACCATAGCGTTGACTAGATGGACCTTTGTTGGCAACGTAATGTTTCTGCTTTTGAATATGCTATCCAGGTTGGTCATAACTTTTCTTCCAAGGAGTAAGCGTCTTTTAATTTCATGGCTGCAATCACCATCTGCAGTGATTTTGGAGCCCAGAAAAATAAAGTCAGCCACTGTTTCCACTGTTTCCCCATATATCTGCCATGAAGTGATGGGACTGGTTGCCATGATCTTAGTTTTCTGAATGTTGAGCTTTAAGCCAACTTTTTCACTCTCCTCTTTCATTACTTGGCCATAAAAAGGAACAGAATTGGGTCATTTGTAGTGATGTGGATGGACCTAGAGTCTATCACACAGAGTGAAGTAAATCAGAAAGAGAAAAACAAATATCGTATATTAACACATACATGTGGAATCTAGAAAAATAGTACAGATGAACCTATTTCCAGGGCAGGGATAAAGAGGCAGATGTAGAGAATGGACATGTGGACATGGAGAGGAAAGGGAAGGGTAGGACGAATTGGGACAGTAGCATTGACCTATATACACCACCATGTGTAAAACGTATAGCTAGTGGGAGGCTGCAGCATAACACAGGGAGCTCAGCTCGTGCTCTGTGGTGATCTAGAGGGTATGGGATGGGAGGGATGGGTTAGGGGACAATGAGGTACATAGGAAGAGGTGCTACCATTTGGGGTGCACCTTCTATGTGCTAGGCAAATTATATATTTGTTATTGTTTAGTCGCTTAGTTGTTTCTGACTCTTGCAATCCCACGGACTGTAGCCTGCCAGGCTCTTCTGTCCATGCGATTTTCTATATATATCACCTTATTTAATCTTCATGACAGCCCTTGGAAATGGACACTGTTATTCTCACTTTACAGGTGGCAAAATTGAGTGTAAGAGAAGGTAAGTGACAAGACTATTAAGTGACAGAGCTATGATTTAAATCTAGGTCTATCTCACTTCAAAGCACATTCTTCTTTTTTAGATATGTACCAATGCATGTTATTTTTTTTTCTTTTTTGAAAAAGCACATTCTAAAACTCTAATATAAAACCTTCACAGAAGCAAATGAGTTGAAGGAACTTGAAGTACACACAACTCCACAGAGAAGAAGAAAAATCAGCAATACTGGAAGCTACACAAAAAAAGAGCCAAGCACAATTTCAAGGCATTTTTACATGTATTATCACATATTGGTAATCTGGTGGGCTGAAGTTCAATGGTAAAACACTCCAGGTATTTAATGTTCCCTGATATTTAATTAATTCTGAAACTCTTTAGTAGTTGAAAAAATAAATTCTTAAAACCACTGTGTTGTGCTTTTCAACAGGCACATGTAACCAATGTAAGCCATGGAATAAACATGACATCTTTCTGGAACATCTATTTTCCTTAAAGATCTGGAAGGAAAAGTTACATAATTTACTTGACAACATAAAATATTTTGAAAAGTCAAAACAAACATGAACATATCATGGAGTAGTATACAAAAAAACCTATGATATCTTAAGATAAAAAACAGAATCTTCAAAGAAATTTCAAGCTTGTGACAGACTGCTCCAGAGCCCCTGGAGAGTTCACACTCCTTTGTTGTTAAGGATACTTGGGGAGGGGGAGCTTAAGAACCTCTGCAGTATTATTTCCTAAATCAGGTTATTTCATTTATCTGAAAGTTTCACCAATTCTTGTGTACATTTCAGTCTGTCATGATTTCAGCAAAGCAACAGTCTTTCAAGTTAGCCTTTTAGCTAGTAAGTCTGGAGTAGAGCAAGTTAGACTTTCAATCAAAATTGAAAAAATAATATATGTATAGCATACAAACCCACATTTTTTAACTAAAGACTTCCAAACCTGATATTGTAGCACAACCTGGTTAATGTCATACTGGGCCGAAGGCATGCAATATTATCCAGAAGGCTTGCTTGCTGTTAAAACTTACAAAGGGTAACATAGAGAGAACTGGTTCAAGTACAGGAACCTAGAGAACCCACAAACTTAGATTTTAATGATTTTTCTAATATTGCAAATTTTGTGAAAATAATATCAGAAATTTCTTTTTCTTCCTCGGGTTACTGCTTGGATTAGCCAACTAATAAATATTAAGCAAAGCTTGGATTTTAGCTGAAATACAGAATTGTTTTAAGCTCACATATCTATGTACTTTTTTAAAAGCACTGCATCCATTAACTACATGTTTAACTGTATAAATAAATCTTTACTTGGGGATTTTGTCACTCTGATAACTGTTTTACTATCATTTTTATCAACAGCACTATTTGTGTGTCTGTTGCTATTCACCATCCCCAACATGAATGAGCCTTAGTCTCACAGCCTTTGCCTCCATGTGGCGAGCTTCAGGTCCTTGGTCCACAGAAAGGGATAGCTTTCTAGGAAGTTATGCACCTCAGAAATGCTCATTCTGCAGTCAGTCTAATGGTAGCTCACCAGAAATCAGCCTTGTTTTTTTTTTTTTTTTGGCTGATATTAAGCCCCCAGTGGAGGGGTCCATGGCCCACACTGGGCTCCTTTCTCTGGGCAGCCTGGTTCTCAGAATAATGGCACAACCACAGGCAGCCCTCTTTTGGCTCTCTTGCATACACAGTGAGGATTCAAAGCAAACAATGAGCCAACCTAGTCTAGTCAAGGACCTTTCTATACTCTGAAATGCTGGGCTTCAGCTGCTTGGCAAATTTCTGTCCATGAGTTTCGGTTTTCTCCTCTAGGTTCTGCTCTATTTGTCCACAAGAATGTGCCATACAGCTTTCCTCAGAATCCAATGTCTATAATTTTAAACAGAAAGAAAAGCAGATCACAAAATTGCTTCAACACTGGAAGTGTAATTATGTAAAAATTATGTATGCATATGGACAGGGACTAGAAGGGGATGAGGAAAAATTGAAAACAATTTGATTTGCAGGGGGTGGCAGGACTGTGAATGAGGATTTGTTTTCCCCTTTCCTTTAGATTTTCATTAACATTCTCAGAGGCTGTGTGTGCAAAAAAGAAAAAAAATACAACTGAATCTGTAGCTTTTTGTAGATAAAATGTTGATCTTCCTTCCGTTCATTTACTGTTTGTGTTACATGAACAATATTCCCTTTTGTACATCATCTGAAAGAACAGATTTCACCATAATTTAGGGAGCCTTTGCCAAGAAAATCAATAAAGCCATATTTGTACAGAGCCTTGAGTGGGCTGGTTTTTTCTCCAGGAATGTGTTGAGTTAATTGAAAAGGTTTTGGTTAAAGTTAGCCAGTCGGAGATCACAGCATTGTAGACAACACATACTGTGAGTATGAACTTCGTACAACCTTTCAAATACCTTTGGGAAGGCAGGAAATTGAAATATTGTGCTATATTGGCAACTAAATGGTCATTTATCATCCATGCTAAGTTTGGAGCTGAGAAGAACAATTTGGAAACTCTCGAAGGGCCTTTATTAACAATTTCAAAGTTAGCCCTGTATATGTAGATTTTCACAGCATATTTGGGGACGACTAAGAGATAACATCTGCGTATACTATTAACATGGTCTCTCTAATAACAACTTCGGACTGTATTCACACCCACAAAAGCTGCATTAAAATACATTAAGCTTGAGACACCAACTGACAAAAGCAAGGAAATTCACAGTTAAAGGGGAAACGTGCCATATGTTCTTCAATACCTAAGAACAACGGGGTGCATTTGGAAAGTCATTAAAGCGGCACCCAGTTGTGCCTAGGTATTGGAGAACATATGGAATCTTTTCCTCCGCTAGTGTAATTTTCCCTGCTCTCATTGAATGCATGTATCAATCTTCACTTTTTGGTCATATAGGTTTTTGTTTGCTTAATTACCATAGCATGTAAAATGAATACCTTCTCATTTTCAAAAATCAACACAGTGACACAATGGAAAGTGGTTCTCAGCCTTTCCTGCCTAATGGTTTCTCCTTATTTGTCCTTTTTTCCCCAAAGTGGCTGCCCCGTCCCCACGTTTCAGCTGTCCCTATTCTTTAATAGTACTGTTTCCTTTCCCCATCGTGAATATGCAGTCTCCCACGGTGATCAATACTTGCATTTTCCACCAGCATGTCAGTGGGTCAACTAGCTCAAGTTGGAGTTCCAAGGGCAAAAGGACCCATTCTTCTGGACATTTGCTATTCATTTTAGGGTAAAGTCTCTTTCTTCTTTAAATAAGGATTTTTAACCTCTTATTTTGACAAAAGTAGCAGCCAGTATGACATCAAGAGGTGTTTATTAAAATAATCTAGTCCCCTATTGTGCCGTTCTTTCATTTATTCAAATATTCAGTTGTTGAGTGCCTGCCATGCTCTAGGCACTGGGATTAAAATGATGACCAAGACCTGGGTCCTGCCCCCAAGATGGTCACTCTCTGTACAAGTAGACAAAACAGCAAGTACACGGTTGTCATAGAGTGTGGTGAGTGCCGCTACAGGACTCAGCAGAGGGGGCTGATAGAGCACAGAGGAAGGGTACCTAACCCATACCAGGGCTTCTAAATCAAGAACCTGAGAGTGATTGCAATGACATGACATTATGGGCTCCCTGGTGGCTCAGACAGTAAAGAATCTCCCTGAAATACAGGAGACCTGGGTTTGATCCCTGGGTTGGGAAGATCCCCTGGAGGAGGGCAGGGCAACCCACTCCAGTATTCCTGCCTGGAGAATTCCATGAACAGAGGGGTCTGGAAGGCTGCAGTCCATGGGGTCACAAAGAGTCAGACACGACTGAAGTGACTTAGCACAGCACACTGTTGAAAGATACTGAGGCTCTCGACAAGTGGAATGACAGCTGTAAAGAAGGGGCATTGATAAAGTCAAGTAATATTTAGGAGAAAGTCAGCAGAACTTGGTGATTGATTAGATCTGGGAATTAGAGACACAAGATAGATCTGTGGGATATAGAATCCACAAAAACTTGAAGAATATTACAGGTGAATTTAGAGATTATCCAGTTAAATGTTCTCATTTTTATCCATAAAGAAACTGAAGAAGCAAAATAGTTGATTGACTTGTTCACATCAACCAATTTATTTTGTGGTGGTCCAGGGCCTAACACCCAGGTCTCCAAGCTCCGAGCTTACTTTAGTAGCTTTTCAACAAATTTAATGTAACATCTAGATTAATATAAGTATTACTTAAACTTTAAAACCCTTAAAGCTGAAAAAAATATTTAAATGTTCCTCCTACTTTACTTGCTTTCTACCTCTACCACATTGGATCTGAATAAACACTCTCTGCTCTCTACAACCTCTTTCAGGCTCTAAAAAATATGGACATAGCACTATGATGATCTCATGATACCGTGACTATGAACACAAATGCTTTATATAGATTCTTATTTTGTAATTAAAATGTGAGCAGGACTGTAGCACAGAAATACCACAAGATACATAGTAATGAGTTGATCTATGTCCTTAGTCAACCATTTTTTTTTCTTCCCTGGGTCTCGGTTTCTAAGTTGTAAAATAAAGAAAATAAGATTTATTAACTGTAGAGGTAAACAGTGTTAGAAGGCAATGAACCCCAAAATGGAGCAAGCATTAAAATACCTGTGGATCAGCCATCTCTTCAATAAGTATAAAATTGTTACATTAGTTTCCGCTACTGGTAAACACTACTTGTTGGGTTTGAGATCATTAATGATAGGACTAACTCAGAAGAAGCTTGAGTGAGAAACTAACAATAAATTTGAATCTACATATCTCTGTCCAGAGATAGTTTCAACCCTGCTTCATCACAGAGTGACCGTAAGGCACTGCTTCACACGCACTTCGAATGTCTTCTTAAACATAATTGCATAGTACTTACCCTCAGTCATGTTTACAAGGGGGCTACAAATTGCAAGATATTCTGAATCTTCCTCTTCAATTTGAAAAACCTTTCTTGGAAAATGAATCCTATTTTCTCCCTAAATCTTTGCATTGGGTATCTGGTGCCTAATGCTGAGAACTACTGGCTCCCTAGCAGGCATTCTAGTGCATCAGAATTATGCTAGAAAATCTGGTCAGTAATTTAAGAGAAAGATGTACATAATATTCATCCATTTTCTATGACTCCTTACTCACTGGATCAATGTGGCATAATGATGTAGGCGGAGGGTGGGGGAGGGGGAGGGGAAAACAGGGCTTCTGGTACAACCTAGATTGAACTTTTTGTTCAGCTTGGATTTTAAAATAAAATTTTCTAAGTCCATAGCAGGACAATGATGTTGAAAACTGGGTTCAGTGAAGGGTTTCTAAATCTCTTTTTAAAATCCTGTTATATAGCAAAACTTAAACTTGGGGTGCTAAGTTGACTGTTGACCACAATATAACAGAATGTGAAGGATAGGTCATATAATGGATAAGTGAGAAGATACCTCATCTCTAAGAAGGTCAAACAACAGAAACCCTAGAAACATTGAGAGCATCATGAACATACTAGGTGCTGGTCTAACTTTATGGTCCATTCTAATACAGAAAGAGCAATTTACAATGTACTGGAAGCATACAGTATGGCATCATCAGTGGGAAAGATATCTATATAAATGTTTCTGAGATAAAACTTCCAGTTGCCCATGGTCTGTGAGTGGCAGGGGATGGGAGACACTCGAGAGAACTAATGAACTAGAAGAGGCCTGGTACAGGATGAAAAGGTTCAGACAACTCAAGACTAAAGGGGCCCTCGGTTGTCATAGTGGGTAATACAAGGAAACAGCAGACATTAACAGTGGATGCTCTGTAACTCAGGAAGATGCAGACTATCTTGGGAAAAACTACAAGTTTCTTCTGTCTTGCCGCTGCTGTCACCATACATATAGGGCTTCCTCTGCATATAGACATCATTGTGGAGAAAAGGGAGGGGGAAACCCTTTGATACAATGCTGAAAGAGAGTTTGAACACTGCATGGAATGACTATCTGAAAGAGTCTTAAATTAGAAGAAACTAAGTCGCTTTCAGTAGTTAAGTTTTCCACTTAAAATTGGAGACACCAGAGGAAGACGATTTAAGTTTTGGGTAATAATGAATGGAGCCCATTCATTTTTTTTCAGTTTTAATCCTGGTATATTGACCTATGAAAGAAATTTTTAATCTTTCTTCTAAGACAAAACCACTACCACCTCCCAGAATAAAGCAAGGATCCTCAAGGTTCTTGCAAAGCATCTTAAGAATGGAACTGGTCTCTAGGGGAGAAAAGAACCTATATTTCTTTTTTCCAGTTTAGTGATCTTTCCTCCTTTCCCTACTAACGTAGTTATTCAAAACAGGTTTGAATACAATTAACATAAAATAAGGAATGATTCGGTTGTCATTAAAATATCCAGGCTTAATTTCAGCCTTGACCAAATCCTTTAACTATACTCTTCTCTCATAATAAAAATAGATTAGATAACCAGCTAGGTTAAAAGAAGAGCCAAACCAGTTTGCCTATTGGCTGGTGGTAGCAAGCTGTAGAGTTCCTCACTAACTGCTGTGCTGATTGACAGGGGCCTCTGAAACAATAGAAGAATATGCCAAACAACTCCCTTTTTGAATCTAACTGAAAACCCCAGAAAGGCTTTCATGAGGCCATGGCTGGCTGGTGTCTTCTTTGATGTGATAAAATTTCAGTCATTTTCAGCTACAGTTGTAATTGCTATGTATGGGGAGGGGTTAGGGGCTGACTGTCCAGTATTATTTTATTATTCTTTCAATTCAGTAATAATATAATAACTTAGAGACTTAACAGCTCAGATAAAGAATAGTGGCCTATTGAGAAACTTTAGTATTTTGCTTTTGACAGGACGTTCTTTCAAACATTTCTTCTGGGGTTAAAAAAAAAAAAACCCTATTTGGATTATTTGCATAAGAATATATTTTATTGTAATGTGTCTAGCATTTCCATGGCGGAAAATCCAGGAAAATGAACAGCATATTATCATTATAAACAATGATATTTAGAATTAGAACAGAAGGTCCTTGGTCATTTTTCAACCTGCCAACCAAATCAATGCGAGAGAAGACCTTGTGTGTGTGTGTGTGTGTGTGTGTGTGTGCATGCATGTGCCCTTATGAACAAGCATTTGGGCTGATGAGAGCGTCTTACAGAGATATGGATTTATAATTTGTTACCACCAAAGGAAGCACTTTAAATGGCACCAAGTTAGCCAGGGACCAGTGGTAGGAGGCAAGGGTCATAAACTCTAGTGCAAGTGTATGCAATGTTTCACTTTTGTGTACATTTTTCAATCTTAAAGCAGATTTACTCGGGATTTAAGACTTTATTAAGGTCAAAAGGATTACATTAAGTTCATAGACACGTTTGTTTTATTAATTGAGTCATAAGTTCTGGCCGTCTGCAAACACATTTGAAAACAGGCATCAGATGGTTTCCATTGCCATAATAGATCAGAAAATCTGCCAGTAAGTCTGTTTGCAGCTCTTAAAAGTTGTTGAACAAAAATGTGTTTTGAACTATCGACAATTACCTGAGAAAACAACTGGATTCTGTAAGTCGATTTGTTTATATTCTCAATACACTCTCTCTCACCCTACTTCCTCCATTCTTATCATGAACTTCCCTTAGCCTCAAGCCATCCACTCCAGGGTATTATATGTGATCTTGCTTGAAAATATCTCCTCCCTCATTAAGACGGAATATCAAGAGTGTTAACTAGTTTTTATTTTTTAATGATTTACTATTGATAGAGAAGGGGAAGTAGTGAATCTGGAATAGGGAGAGAGTTGGGATTTTGTTATATATAGAAGAACATGTATAAAATATAAAGTATTTTAGATTTTTAAAATATTACCATTATAATGAAATGCCCTGTCAGCACCTCCACAAACCCACATACTTGCCTCTGCACCCAGAGGTAAGGACTGTTCTTAAATTTGTGTTTATCTCCCACTTGCTTTTCCTTATAGTGTTTACTGGAGGTGGCTGTATCCCTTAACAATGCATTATTAAGCTTTCCATGTTTTGAATTCTATAAAATGGAGCAACATTTTAGGTATTCTCCTACAACTGTTTTTCCTTAATATCATGTTCCTAAACATCTGTCAATGATGTAGCATGTTAGTACAGTTAGCCGATTCTTTTTCCCCCTAGGTTTATTGAGATTAATTGACATATAATATTGCATAAGTTTAAGGTGTACAATATGATTTGATACACATTTATATTGCAAAAAGTTGATCAAAGTAAGGTTGCTTAATGGATCCTTCAGTTCAGTTCAGTTCAGTCGCTCAGTCGTGTCCGACTCTTTGCGACCCCATGAATCGCAGCACGCCAGGCCTCCCTGTCCATCACCAAGCGTTTTATTGTTGCTGTTACGATGAGAACATTAAAGCTCTACTTTCTTAGCAATTTTGCACATACAGTGTGCTCAGTCATGTCCAAATCTTTGCAACCCCACAGACTATAGCCTGCCAGACTCATCTGTCCATGGAATTTTCCAGACAAGAATACTGGAGTGGGTTGCCATTTTTTCCTCTAGGGGATCTTCCTGACCCTGGGATCAAACCCACATCTCCTGTGTCTGCTGCATCGCAGGTGGATTCGTTTACCACTGCACCCCCTGAGAAGCCCATGTATACAATACAGTATTGTTAACTACAGTCACCATGGTATACATTACATCCTCAGAAATTATTCATATTATAACTGAAAGTTTATACCCTTTGACCAACCTTTCCCCATTTTCCCACCCCTCAGACCTTGCCAACCACCATTCTATTCCCTGTTTCTATGAGTTTGATATTTTTAGATTCCACACATAAGTGAGATCACATAGTATTCATTTCTGTTCAACATTTCACTTAATGTTCTTCAGATCCAACCATGTTGTCAAAATGGCAGGATTTCTTTCTTTTTAGGGTTAAATAATATTCTATTATATATTTTCTTTATTCATCCAGCTGTCTGCACATACTTAGATTTTTTTCCCATATCTTGGCTATTGTGAAAAATGCTGCAATGACCATGAGAGTATGGATATTTCTTCAAGATATTGATTTCCTTTCCTTTGGAAATATACTCAGAAATTGGACTGCTGGATCATATAGCAGTTCTATTTTTAATTTTTTGATGAATCTCCATGCTGTTTCATAACTAGAGTTAAATAACTTTCAGTGAGTATACTATTATATTGATGCACTTAACAAAATGTATTTATACATTCTCTAAATATCCATAGATATTTTGGGTGTTACTAATTTTATTTTCCCAGTACAATAGTGGTATTATAAATATTTTTATACATATCTCATACTATTAACATGCCCAGTTTTGGCACATGATATACTTGCTCAGGAAAAGAAATACATATTTGCCACTCTACTAGATAATGCCAAATTGAAGTTGCTGAATATCTTCATGAATACTTGTTTTCATTCTTCTAGTCTATTAGCTGTGAAATAATAACTTTATTGTGGTTTCAATTTATACTTCTCTGATTGTTAATGAGGTTGAAAAATTCATCAACTGTTTATTAGCTATTCATATTTCTTCTCCTGATATGCAGAATTTCAATTTATTATTATATATTATCTTTATATCCAGAAGCCTGGATCAAACAATCGTAATAATCCTACTAATTTATCCGTACATTTAAATTTTTTCTATGTAGACAGTCATAAGGTCTGTGGATAATATTTTTGTTTCTTTCTTTGCATTTCTTTTTCTTTTTATTTTATCTTATCCAACCATTTCTTTTTCTTATCTCATTTCATTGTCTATGATCACCAATACAATGTTGAGTAGAGTTTGTAATAGCAGGCACCATTGGCTTTTTCCCAGTTGCAAATGAAATGCTTTCAATATTTTACCAGAAGTGTGATACTTGTAATATGCTTCTCTTTTTCATTAAATAGGTTTAAGATACTCTCCTCTCTTCATTGTTTACTAAGAATTTTATCATGAGTGAATATTGAATTTTATCAAATAGTCTTTCTGCTTCTACTGAAATAATCATATTGCTTTTCATGTAATCTCAAAATTCAGGGAATTCCATAAATTGATTTTCTAAGATAAAAGCAATTTGCATTCTGGAAATAAATGAATTTGATTATAAAGCACTTTCTTTTTATGCATTGCTGGATTTGGTTTGCTAAGATTTTACTTAGAATTTTTTTTAATATATATTCATCAATGAAATCTGACTTGATGTCAACATTATGCTGTCTTTATAAAATGAGTTTGTGTTTCTTCTTTTTAAAAATCTGAAATAATCTGTGTAAAAATGGAATTATTATTTCCTTAAGTATTTCTTGAAACTCAATAGGAATTTGTCCACTTCATCACCATGTTTTCAATCTGTTAGCTTAATGATTTTTTCAATAATATCCTTTTATTACTTTGTTATTCTTTGAGGCCTTTACAATTATAGTCCCTTTTTCATTCCTGATATTGCTTTCTCGTGCCTTCCATCTTTTATTCTTGATCATTCTTGCAAAAAATTTGCAATTTTTTTAGCCTTTTCAAGGTACCAACTGTTGGCTTTGTTGACTGCCTATAGTAAAGGTTTGTTTTCTATTTCACTGGTTTCTTCTTTTATCTTTATTCTTTGGTTTATTCCACTTTCTTTGGGTTTAGTCTATTGTACTTTTTACTAATTTCTAAAGTTGTATTCTTAGCTCATTAATAGTTAGCCTTCTCTGCTATAAAAATTTAAGATTATAAATTTCCTTGTAAGTATGGTTTTAGCTGTATCTCATGAGCTTATATATGTATTCTATTCATTTTTATTTAATGCTAAATATTTAATATTAGCCTTTACATTTTCTTTTCTTGATCCATGAGTTAATTGTTTTCAAACTTCCAGAAACATGTTTTCTAATTATGTTTTTGTTCTTAATCTCTAGTTTAATTCCAATGTGGTCAGAGAAATGAAAAATGGGATTATTTCCTGATTTCAAACCACTCTGTATCCTATTGCCTTGCATTAAATGGAACAGTATAATTTTGATTTCTGCATATAAATGAAAAATACTTTATTCAGAACAATACATTTTCACTTTCATAAGAAAGACAATAAGAGATTTTGAAGGAAAAATTAATATTGTTTTAGAATCTACTATTCTTTCCCCCTCCAAATTAAAAAAAGGATATGCTGAGGACATACACTTTTTATTGTGATTTAAAAGCACATAACATAAAATTTATTGTCATAACCATTTTAAGTGTACAGTTTAGTAGTGTTAACTGTATTCACATTGCTTTGAAAGAGATCCCCTGAACTTTTTCAGTCTTGCTAAATTAAAATTCTGTACCCATTAAAAAATAACTCCTCTTCCCTTCCTCTCCTCAGTTCCTACTAACCACCAGTCTACTTTCTGTTTATATGAATTTGACTACTTTAGATACACAATTTGTGTTTTCATAATTGGCTTATTTCACTTAATATAATGTTGTCAAGATTCATCCATGTTGTAACATGTGACAGAATTTCCTTCCTTTTTAAGGCTAAATAGTATTTCATACCACATTTTTTAAATCTTTATTCTCCATTGGATATTTGGATTGCTTACACATCTTGGCTATTATGAACAGTGCTGCTATGAATATGGGTGTCCAAATATCTCATTGAGGCTCTGTTTTCAATTCTTTTGCATACACACCCAGGAGTGGGTTTACTGGAACATATTGTAGTTCTATTTTTAATTTTTTTGAGGAATCTACATATTGTTTTTCATAGAAGTTGCACCATTTTATAAAACATAAAACATTTGGAGGGGTTATGCCTGGGTAAAAAAAAGTTTTTATTTTTATTTTATATTAGACTATAGTTGATTAGCAATGTTTTATTAGTTTCATGTGTACAGCAAAGTAGTTTAGTTACATGTATACATGTATATATTCTTTTTCAAGTTCTTTTCTCATTTAGGTTATTGTAGAATATTGAGCAGAGTTCTCTGTGCTATAGGTTCCTATTGGTTATCTATTTTAAATATAGCACTGTGTATATGTCAATCATAACCTCCCAATCTATCTCTCCCCTCACCCTTCCCCACTGATAACCATAAGTTCATTCACTAAGCCTGAGTCTCTTTCTGTTTTGTAAATAAGTTCATTCATATCATTTTTTTTAGACTCTGCATATAAGTGACATCATATGATATTTTCCCATTTCTGTCTGACTTATTTCACTTAGTATGATCATCTCCAGGTCCATCCATGTTGCTGCAAATGGCATTATGTCATTCTATATAAGGGTTGAGTAATATTCTATATGTGTGTATTGAATAATATTCTGTGTATATATACATATATATTTATATGTATGTGTGTGTGTGTGTATACCACATCTTTCCACAGAAGTTGCTCCATTTTATAATACATAAAAGGTTTTAAATAAGAAAACAAAGCCTAGAAATTCATATGTGGGGTTTTAGTAAATATTTAGTGAGTATTTGGGGATCCTAATGTAGTCCATGAAATAGGAACTAAGTTTTCTCTTCACTGTCATTAAAGTAAGCTACTGTATAGCACAGGGAACTATACTCAGTATTTTGTAATAATCTAGGAGAAAAGAATCTTAAAAAATATATATGTATGTATATATATATATATATATGAAACGGAATCACTGTGCATAACATCTGAAATTGACACATCATAAATCAAGTATACTTCAATAAGAGCTTCCCTGATAGCTCAGCTGGTAAAGAATCTGCCTGCAACGTAGGAGACCACAGTTCAATTCCTGGGTTGGGAAGATCCCCTATAGAAGGGATAGGCTAGCCACTCCAATATTCTTGGGCTTCCCTTGTGGCTCAGGTGGTAAAGAATCCTCCTGCAATGCGGGACACCTGGTTTTGATCCCTGGGTTGGGAAGATCCCTTGGACAAGGAAATGGCAACCCACTCCAGTATTCTTGCCTGGAGAATCCCCATGGACAGAAGAGCCTGGAGGGCTACAGTCCATGGGGTTGCAAAAAGTCGGACATGACTGAGTGACTAAGCACAGCACAGCATACTTCAATAAAATAAAATATTAAAAATTAATGAAAAAATAAGCAGTTTAAAAGAAGTCAACCTATCCCCTTTACAGGTTGTCACCAGGGTGTTATGAAGTCATGGCCTATGTCAGCAAACAGAGGCTCACCTTGTTCTATTGTGCTTTGATTTGTTGTATTTCACAGATATTGCATTTTTTACAAATTGAAGGTTTGAGGTAATTCTGTATTGTCAAACGCAAGAATTTTTAGCAACAAAGTATTTTTAAATTAGGGCTAAGATACGTACATTGTATTTTTAGACATAATGCTATCACATATTTAATTGATAGTATACAGTACAGTTTATAGTATAGTGTAAGCATAACT
The DNA here is from genome assembly GCF_029407905.1 of Bubalus kerabau. NCBI lineage: Eukaryota > Metazoa > Chordata > Mammalia > Artiodactyla > Bovidae > Bubalus > Bubalus kerabau. The sequence continues at coordinate 25,788,667 of NC_073647.1, read as the reverse complement.
TTCATATGCACAGGGAAATCAAAAAATTGTGTGATTGCTTTATTGTTGTATTCACTTTATTGCTGTGGTCTGGAACCAAACCCACAGTATCTCCAAGATATGTTTGTCATGTTTTATGGTTTCATCTTCATAATGTTGTTAGTATTCAGCTAAGACATTGCTATAGCTGCCTTTTAATCTTTAGCCTTATTCTTGATTTTCACAGTGATACCCTCTAAAGCGGTTTTTCCCCTCCTAATTTCTCTGAGCACTTACTATGTGTCCAATATTGTGCAAAGAGATTGAAGCGTAACCTCATGCTACCCTTTAGAGGCAATAGCAATTGTTAGTCTCAGTTTTTCAAATAGGAAACAGGCTAAGAAAGCTTAAGGACTGTATTTAATTGAGTCTAAGAACATATGTCTCATTTCTGAAGTCAGGATGCAGTTTGTAATCAATTGCCTCTTACAATCACTATTGTTCAGACAATAGCTTAGCATAGTAGCTATTACTGTGTGTGCACACACTTGGTCATACTTGCTGACACTGCTGCCAATTTCTTTGAATTCATGTACAAAATTAGTACTATACATGATGAGTTTTATTGTCATTTTAAATACTTTCAAGAATGTTCACTAGGAATTAACATTGAAAGGAAAAGGTACAGTATATGCTGAAAGGTACTGAAAAGAGAGCGGAAGGGGAGCAATTGTTATTAGTGAAACAAATATAAGTATCAATGGAGAATGTATGCAGTAACTTATTTTCTTGCAAAGTAACTTGTGATTTTTGCCTTTTCATACAGTTCATGCCAGCAAATTTGAATAACTCAGCAGTAGCCACAGGACTGGAAAAGGTCAATTTTCATTCCAGTCCCAAAGAAAGGCAATGCCAAAGAATGTTCAGACTACCACACAGTTGCACTCATCTCACATACTAGCAAAGTAATGCCCCAAATTCTCCAAGCCAGGCTTCAACAGTACGTGAACCATGAACTTCCAGATGTTCAAGCTGGATTTAGTAAAGTCAGAGGAACAAGAGATCAAATTGCCAACAATCATTGGATCATAGAAAAAGCAAGAGAATTCCAGAAAAACATCTACTTCTGCTTCACTGACTATACTAAAGCCTTTGACTGTGTGGATCACAACAAACTGTGGAAAATTCTTCAAGAGATGGGAATACCAGACCACTTTACCTGCCTCCTGAGAAATCAGTATGCAGGTCAAGAAGCAACAGTTAGAACTGGACATGGAACAACGGAATGGTTCCAAACTGGGAAAGGAGTATGTCAAGGCTGTATATTGTCACTCTGCTTATTTAACTTACATGCAGAGTATATCAGAGAAGGCAATGGCACCCCACTCCAGTACTCTTGCCTTGAAAATCCCATGGATGGAGGAGCCTGGAAGGCTGCGGTCCATGGGGTCGCTGAGGGTTGGACACGACTGAGCGGCTTCACTTTCACTTTTCACTTTCATGCATTGGAGAAGGAAATGGCAACCCACTCCAGTGTTCTTGCCTGGAGAATCCCAGGGAAGGGGGAGCCTGGTGGGCTGTGGTCCATAGGGTTGCAAAGAGTCGGACATGACTGAGCAACTAACACACACACACTATAACTCCCTCAATGCTTTCAGAACCTATCACTCTAAAGAGTTTAAGAAAACTAAAACTAAAAGTACATAAAAATAAAAAAATTAAGCATGATTACCTGAGGGTGGTAATCATAGCTGTAACAGTAATAAATAATTATATAGTGTCATTTTTGTTATATCCCCGCAATTTTATCTCATTTGGTCCTCACAGCAGCACTTTATAGTGGTTAAGAAAAAGTATGTTGGGAATCTTCACACCACGATCTAGGATCAAGTCTCAACTTGACTACTTATCAGCTGGTTGACTTGGGCAAATCACATTATTTTCATGATGTTGTTCAGTCGCTCAGTCACGTCCAACTCTTTGTGACTCCATGGACTGCAGCACGCCAGCTGTCCTTCACCATCTCCCGGAGCTTACTCAACCTCATGTCCATCGAGTCGGTGATGCCATCCAACCATCTCATCCTCTGTCGTCCTCTTCTCCTCCTGCCCCCAATCCCTCCCAGCATCAGGGTCTTTTCCAATGAGTCAACTCTTCGCATGAGGTGGCCAAAGTATTGGAGTTTCAGCTTTAGCATCAGTCCTTCCAATGAACACCCAGGACTGATTTCCTTTAGAATGGACTGGTTTGATCTCCTTGCTGTCCAAGGGACTCTCAGCAGTCTTCTCCAACACCACAGTTCAAAAGCATCAATTCTTCAGCACTCAGCTTTCTTTATGGTCCAACTCTCACATCCATACATGACTACTGGAAAAACCATAGCTTTGAATATATAGACCTTTGTCAGCAAAGTAATGTCTCTGCTTTTTAATAAGCTGTCTAGGTTGGTCATGGCTTTTTTTCCAAGGAGCAAGCATCTTTTAATTTCATGACTGCAGTCATGGTCCACAGTGGTTGTGGAGCCCAAGAAAATGAAAAGTCTTTCACTATTTCCATTTTTTTTCCCCTTCTATTTGCCATGAAATGATGGGACCAGATGCTATGATCTTAGTTTTTTGAATGTTGAGTTTTAAGCCAGCTTTTTCACACTCCTCTTTCACCTTCATCAAGAAGCTCTTTAGTTCCTTTTTGCTTTCGGGTGGTATCATCTGTATATCTGAGGTTATTGATATTTCTCCCAGCAATCTTGATTCCAGCTTGTGCTTCATCCAGCATGGCATTTCTCATGATATACTCTGCATATAAGTTAAATAAGCAGGGTGACAATATACAGCCTTGACGCTTTCCTTTCCCTATTTGGAACCAGTCCATCGTTCCATGTTCCATTCTAACTGGTGCTTTGTTTTTCTCATTTTTAAAATTAGAGTCTAATAATAATAATATGTGCCTTGAGTGCTAGTATGAGAATGAAATGAGATAGTGCTAATAAAGGAATTCAGCACAATGCCTGCTATGTAAAGGCTGAATAAATGCCATTATTAGTAGTAAAACAACCCTGTGTATAACTAAACAATCTTACAAATGAAGAAACTAAGGTTCAGAGAGCTTAAGTCAATACCCAAAGTCACACAGCTAGTAAGCAGCAGAGGTGCTACATAAACTCAGAACAGCACTTGCCTTGGGTGCAGGCAAAGTGTATAATAGAAAATCTCTTGAAGTCTGTGCCAACTCAGTAACAGCTATTCTTTTATGATGTCCATGTAACTTGACACATTGTTTTAAGAGTTATAAAATCTTGAAAATAATTTTTCCCTCTTTCATAAAGTCTGCTGATGGATGGAGATAGAAATAAACATTGAGTTAACTTGGCTGACCAGTCACAGTATATGGTTGTCAAGAGACTACTGGCCAAGTTCTGTTATGATCAAAATCTCTTCATTACAAAAAAGGGAGTAAACTCTAGCTATGTTTTCACAAATTCAAGGCGTATTTGATATAATTTTTTTTTTAACAACAGAGAATGTGGATGCAGTGTCAGGAGCTTAATGTAAAGGATCTGACCTGTACTAAAACCCACTTGAATTTCCTATTACTTTAACCCGTGGTGATTATTCGAATTTGCGTTCAAGCTCTTAATCTGCATAATTAGTTCCACTACCTTGCAGAAGCAGATTGAGACCTAATCAAGGAGGTCAAGAGTTGGACAAAAGTGAGCTCCAGAGGAGAGGATGCTGTGTTAACCCCTGCTCTTAGATGCAGCTTTGTGTTCAGGAGCCACTGAGCTAGGAACAAAGGGATCGCCCAGGGTACAGAGGAGATGGAGAGAAAAGCTCTGAGAAGACAGTCTTGTAGATTTCTGGAGCTGTGAAGCAACGCAGCAGAGAGTGGGGAAGCAGAAAGGCACTGACAATCCAGATCAGATCAGGAGGATTGCTCAACAAGGCCAGGGATGCCTTCAAGAATTCAAGAGCTAAGAGAAAACCCAAAAGAAGTTCCTCAGAAAGAAATGAGTGCCGGTAGAGGGCACAGAGCAGACCACAGCAGAGGCGAGAAGACCACATGCGAGCAGGAAGGCAACAGCAGCGGCACCAACACACCCCAGCAGAGTACTGACCCAGCCATGCTGGTGGAGTGGGTACAGCTCTCCAAGAGAGAAGCACTTCCCACAAAGAACGGTTAAGCAGTCTGCCCTCTCTGCAAGAGAGGCCAAGACAAAGCAATCACCTGAAGAAATGGGATCCCCCTCCTTTGAATTGTATGCTTTCATCCTCACCAATAGAGAGACCCTGTCCTGGAAGAATGGACAGATTCTCTGCAGCAGAAAAACTTCGTCTTGGGGAAGTTGGAGAGATCACATGCTAGATCGAGCCAAAACTGAGAAACAAGCCCCCTAGCAAGGGCAAGCATGCTGAAAGAGACCAGTGAGCAGTCCAGGAGCTGCTAAGGACCTCATGACTCAGTTCAGTTCAGTTCAGTTGCTCAGTCGTGTCCGACCCTTTGTGACCCCATGGACTGCAGCACACCAGGCCACCCTATCCATCACCAACTCCCAGAGTTTATTCAAACTCATGTCCATTAAGTCGGTGATGCCATCCAGCCATCTCATCCTCTGTCGTCTGCTTCTCCTCCTGCCCTCAATCTTTCTCAGCATCAGGGTTTTCAAATGAGTCCGTTCTTTGCATCAGGTGGCCAAAGTATTGGAGTTTCAGCTTCAACATCAGTCCTCATGACTACTAGCAAAGAAGTCCTCGCAAAGAGATCAGGGAGCATATTCCTTGTTGGGCTGTGCCTACCTGAGGAGGTTTCTGGGTGAAATCTTGGGCGAGGATGCATCAAAGTGTGGTAGTGACAACTACAGAAGACTGTCTCTGGCCCCAAAAGTTCCTTCGACAACAGAGAGAAGTAGTTGCCCTGTGTGTTAGTCACTCTACTACTACTACTAAGTCGCTTCAGTCGTGTCCGATTCTGTGTGACCCCATAGACAGCAGCCCACCGGGCTCCCCCATCCCTGGGATTCTCCAGGCAAGAACACTGGAGTGGGTTGCCATTTCCTTCTCCAATGCATGAAAGTGAAAAGTGAAAGTGAAGTCGCTCAGTCGTGTCCAACTCTTCACAACCCCATGGACTGCAGCCTACCAGGCTCCTCTGTCCATGGGATTTTCCAGGCAAGAGTACTGGAGTGGGGTGCCATTGCATTCTCCGATTAGTCACTCAGTCGTGTCCAACTCTTTGCAACCCCATGGATTGTAGCCTGCCAGGTTCTTCTGTCCATGGAATTCTCCATGCAAGAATACTAGAGTGGGTTGCCATTTCCTTGTCCAGGGGATCTTCCCAACGCAGGGATTGAACCCGTGTCTCCTGCATTGGCAGGCAGATTCTTTACCATCAATACATGTATTGATTCTTTAATTTTTCTGCTTAAATACCTTTGACATCTTAAAAGACAAGAGCATTAGCATTTTGTAATACGCAATTGTACTTTTTTAAGAACATAAGTCTTAGCAATAAGTCTTTTGGATCTGTATCATCAGGCAAGGAAAACAAAAGCAAAAATAAACAAATGGAACTTAATTTGACTTGAAAGCTTCTGACAAGCAAAGGAAACCATCAAAAAATGAAAAGACAATCTACTGAATGGAAGAAAATATTTGCAAATGATATGTCTGATAAGGGGCCAATATCTAAAAAATATAAATAGCTCATACAATTCAATATCAAAAAAAAACCCCAAACAACCCTATTAAGCAATTGCACTTTCATTCAGATACATGCATCCTGTTCTTTGTTAAACAGAAACTTTTTCGTTAGCTTGTAAGCTAGAAAATGACTTTACACATTATACAGCAGCTCACAGCATTCTTGTCTTTAGGTTACAAATGCACCAAGTGAATCCGAATGAATTCACTAAACGCCAGCTTTCTGGAAATTCAAAATTTAAGAACTGACTACTTTCCACAAGCAAGTTGACAAATTAGCATTGGATAAAACGTCAACATAGAGTCTACGTTAGCATCTTTGTACATTCTGTTACATTGATTCATAATTTATAACCTGTCACTTCCATGGAGAAGCACACAGACACCTAGATATACACACACATGCATATGCATTCTCACATATTCATTTGCACACTCACACATATTTGCATGATTTCATACACACACCACCTACACAGAGCGTCACACATACACCCATATATATTCACATTCACACCCACATGCATACTTACATAGGTAAAGCACACATTTACACACTTATACATTGATACATGGGCTTCCCTGGTGGCTCAGATGGTAAAGCATCTGCTTGCAGTGTGGGAGAACCAAGTTCGATCCTTGGGTGGGAAAGATCCCCTGGAGGAGGGCATGGCAACCCACTCCAGTATTCTTACCTGGAGAATTCCGTGGACAGAGGAGCCTGGGAGGCTACAGTCCATGGGGCTGCAGAGAGTTAGACACGGCTGAGTGACTAACACACACATACACACACATTGATACATACACTCACAAATACACATACATATACATTTAGTAAATACCATGCATAACTAAGCCACTTTTATTGAACCCACACAACAACACTGTGAATTAAGTAGTACTAACTCCACTTTTATGCATTGGAGAAGGAAATGGCAACCCACTCCAGTGTTCTTGCCTGGAGAATCCCAGGGACAGGGGAGCCTGGTGGGCTGCCATCTATGGGGTCGCACAGAGTCGGACACGACTGAAGCGACTTAGCAGCAGCAGCAGCAACTCCATTGAACAGATGAGGAAATTGAAGCTCAGGAAAGTAAAAGAACTTGTCAAGGTCATGCAGTTAGTAAATGAAAGGGTGTGTCTGATTGCAAACTCTGCACAGCTGTTTTAAAACAGCTGAATTAAAAACAAACCAACTCACTGTGTCTGTGACCTCTTAAGGATTCACTAATTATACCATCATTTTAGTTAAGAAAACTCAAAGCACATTTCTTTGAAACACTTTCTCACTTAATTTTTGAACTGTGCATATTTTGTGGGAAATTTTATCCACATGTTTGTGATTCATTTACACCAAACGCCTGCAAATACTGCTTCTTAAGAGGTATTTGATGTCAAAAGAAGGCTTTTGAAATTTTCAGTGAGATTTTTCAAGCTTTATATTTTATTAAAAACAGGCAAAACCATTGTTCCAAGCTTAGGGAAATTTGGAGTTATGTTTGAGACTTTTTTTTCTGTTCTGTCATTTTGAAGATCGTTTGCTATGCATACTTAGTCTTTTGAACAAAGATTCATTTGGTTCTTGTAAGTCCCTTCTGTTTCGGGTGCTGCCAATGACACACTTAATTACCTTGCAAATAATTCTGTGCTGATTTGTTTGTTTTCTAGTAAGCTGACTATGGTGACAACATAAACACAATTGTATTATTCCAAAGGAATTTACAAGAATATTAAACTCTACCATTTAGTGATAGATTCTTAGAAAATATAGAATTCACACAGAATAGTAAAGAGATTTTGGGTAGAGGCATGAGAAGACCCGTGGATTCTACTAAGATGTGGGTATTTTGCTTTGAAACCAAACCTTCCAAAACACCACAGACGAGCTCTTTGGAAATCACTGCTCTCTTTCTCGGGAGTAATGAGTACTAATTAATCATCTGATATCATTTCTGGCAGCCTTGCTCCCTCTGCACATTTCCCTGGATGAAAAACTTTAAGACACAAAATAAACTACAGACCATCACTTCAGAAGCATGTTTCACTCTTTGAGAAGTGGCTGAGTCAGCTGATTTGTAACAGGAACAAAGCAGCTGATAACTTCTCCTGACCCCTAAAACAAAGAATTTATGGAGTGTGAACTCTTTGATGGGTGTGGTTCTGAGGTGGAACACTTAATTTGATACTTAGACAGTGAAATTTCTCCCATTAGGATGCTTTTGCATCGAATGGAGAGGTTTTAGGTTTTTGTTTTTTTGTTTTTTTGTTTGTTTTTACAAAATCTAATGTTTGCAAGCTGTATTACAGTTCACATACTCTACCTATCGGTCTCAAAATCACCACCCTATAAAACATATTTATTATTGTCACTGTTGGTATTGTTATGATTATTGTTGATGGTATACTCATTTTAAAGTTGAACAAATTGACATTCAGAGTTGCCCAAGGCTATTATTATAGATAGGATCGCCAAAAGTAAGATCAGTTTCCAAGGAGTCATTCAAATCCAGGCTGAATGGAGATCGGAGGCAAAAGCAGAATGTTTCTGAAGTTTGTGGGAAATGAAAATATGCATTAAAAACAGAGCTCCTGGTCAACCAACCTGAACTTTTTTATCAAAGCCTTGATTGTGTCTCTTCAGCTTGCTGCCCAAATTCAGGATTATCTACAGAGAGCTTTTGTGGACATGTTTTCTCTCTTCCTCTCTCTTCTCCTCTCCTTCTTAGGGAAGTCTCCCAACCTCTCTGCAATTCAGTTTTACCATCTGAAAAATGGTAATGCAATCTTCCTAGTTTCTTGTAAGGATTAAGTGAATTCATGTATGCAGAAATACCTAATGCAATTTGTATGTAGTCAGCATGTGTAAGGCGATTGGGTCATGGAGTATGCCTTCCATCATAATCAAATCTGTCTCACTGAGATTAGTGCTTTGATAATATTTTAATGGATTTGTTCATTTCAGGGTGGTCCTAAGTAGCCCTACCACAGCAGATGAAGGGGCATCCCTGACTTCCTGGGCTCCAGAAAGCAGGAAAAACTTGTCATACTCTGCTAAAGAAGCTACAACTTCTATTACTCACCAGCACTGGCCTCAAAACATGCAGACACTCCCATGCTCGTCCTCACACATATAATGAACTGCAAGAATGCCTACCCTGACAGTATCTACCTGAACATTATTGATATAGCATAGTGAACTGAGAATCCTTATTTGGCAGGTCTGATGCAAAATTTAAAAATTGTAGACATAAAATGCCTTGCCCAGTGTTTAGCACAAAAAGAGAGTTCAAAGTTTTAGCTGTTAATATTGGTGTTCCTTGGTATCCAGGAAAACTGTAGAATATTTTAGCTTCTAAACCTGACCAGGTCCTGAACTTTATCTAAAGTTCTGAGGTTCTAGGTTATTTTGATTGCCATTTAATTATCTGTACCAATAGGGAAGAAATAAATAAACATGGAAAGTTCTAAGGGATCAGAATCATATATAACAGCATTTGTAGGACCTCTCCCCACCACCACCCTTGGCACCCAGCTCAGGACAATGCACAGAGTAGGAACTCAGTACTGTTTAAAGAATAAATGAATGTCTGAATGAATGATACATATTTGAATGTCTCTACCTTCTCTGTTATAGCTACAATAATGATTTTCTGCTGTATGCAAGTACTCCATGTGTGCGAGCTAAGTCGCTTCAGTCATGTCTGACTCTTTGTGACCCATGGACTTAGCCCACCAGCCTCCCCTGTCCATAGGATTCTCCAGGTAAGTATACTGGAGTGGGTTGCTATGCCCTCCTCCAGGGAATCTTCCTGACCCAGGGATCAAACCAGTACTCCTATATTCCTGGGCTTTATTTACTAGGACCTACTTAACAAATGTTAGCAGATTCTGTTTCAAAATCCCTGGTTTTTTCAGAATAGAGATTTTCCCAGCCCGACCACTTCATCCACCCATGAGCTTCAACTCTTACTAGTCCTGAATCTACAATGCTTTTCTTTCCGTTCACTCATCTCCTCCAGTAGAAATCTTACCCTTGGAGGCACAACACAAATACCACTTCTTCCATGAAGCCTTCTTTGATCTCCCCATCTGGAAATGATCTCACTCTCCTTTGAACACCATTGCCCTTTGTACTTCTCTGTTGGCACTTCTCCCATTCCACCTTATATTAGAATTGAAACCCTGCCTCAGCTCCCCTGCTAGTTTGTGAACTCTTTGAGGGCACAGAACAGATTCTATACACTTTTGGTTTCCACCCAAATAACTAGCCCTTCCTAGCTCATTGGCGCTCAATACACACTTGTTTGAACGAATGAATCCAAGCTAAGGGATGTAGTACATGACTTGACAAAAGTTGGCAAGCCAGTAAAAAGCCTGATTTGACATGAAATACCTAGAAGGATAAAGCCATACAAAAAAAGGAGGCAGAGTACATGACTATATTTCCTTGTCAGAAACATCATTATCAGCCAGAACATTGCCTAAGGCAGGATATCAGCTAAAGCGGATCTGGTTGGGAAATAAAAAAAAAGAAAACAAAAAGCAGTGTTTTCCTAAACCTCCAATAAAATAACATACATTTATAAAAACTTAATTCCTGCTGACTTTTTAAATGATTATATCAGCATTTCAGTGGATGGCATGTAAGAGACTCAAAATGCTTAATTTCAGCCTTGACAGAATTCATCCATCACTTCAACCTTGTTTATCTCTAAAAACGTTGAGAGTCAGCTGGTTTGACCATTTCCACCCCGTTTGACCTAAGCTCCCATGATTGCTACCTGGTGCGTTTGTAGTCGAGACTGACTGACAGTTGTGGCAGTAAAAATGCTCTTTATAAACAGAAACCAAGACCATGTAAATACAGTCCTGGCTGCAGGTTGTATACTTAAGTACCAACTTTACCCCTATACTGCTAGACCATTAGCATGTAAAGGGTCTGCCCATATTACTACAAAATTACTCATTTGCCACTAAGTTCTTTTCTTGCTGTGTGGAAGGGGTGCTTAAAAGTATTTTTTGAATGAATGAGCTATATGCACTGTCTATATGCACTATATAATCTGACTATATGCACTATATAATCTGAACCTGCATTCTGGGTTTGCTGTTCCTCAGGCTTTTGTGGTCAGTTAATTTTCCTCGTGGCTTGTTTTTATAGAGATATATTTGATGTAAAACAGTATATTAGTTTCAGGGGTAGAGCATAATGATCTATGTGTATACTGCAAATTGATCACCACAATAAATTTAGTCAACATATATAGCTACAATTTTTGCTCTTATGATGAGAACTTTAAGATCTACTCCCTTGACAACTTTCAAATATGTAATAAAGTATGTTAACTATAGTTAATAGCTTTTAATTTGACCTCTGTATGCCCCCATCAGGTAGGTCACTACAGACAGAGTACACAGTAGGATCAGCATAAGTTCTGGGCAAGGCTGAAAAGTCAACAAAGTCCCTGGGTTTCTGGCTTCCTCTGCCTCATACAGTGGCACTTTCATTTCCATCTTGAAGTCCCTCTTTCTCCTGCCCTCCCAAATCCCATGCTGTCTCCTAGAGTTTCAGGTTGCCCTGGTCCTGTAAATTACCCATCACCCCTCTTCCCCAGCAGTGTCATTCAAAATTTTTCTGTTCAGCATCTCAAGACTCTGTTCTTGGCTAGTTTTCAGTGGTTGATAATGGGCTAATTCAGATTAACTCATGTGTCACCACCAAGGTGACATGCTTTAACCAACAAAATACACAAGACATCCAAACATTGATGCATTCAGATGACCAGTAACATTTTAGTTACATGAGTGACACTTCCCAGAAAAGTCATATTAACAGCGGGAATACCAGTCATATATAGCAGAAGTCTTTTTAGTCTGGCCTCGTTTCAGAGTCTTCAATTCTTGTTAAAAGGGCTGCTTTTATGGCAACTGGTAAGGCTAATCCTCTACCATGGTGGGGAAACTTCAGAGGAGGACTAGTTCAGATGCACACTATTAAAAATGGTGTATGTATGAATATACATAGGAACTGAATGAACACTGTATCCCCACCAAATTTGTATGTTAATGCCCTAATCCCCAATGTGATGGTATACAGAGGTGGGCCTTTGGCAAACAATTCAGCCATGAGGATGGAGTTTTCATGAATGGGATTAGTGTACTAATAAGAAGACACACAACAGAAATTCTCTCTGTCTCTCTCTCAACCCCACCTCCATCTTCTTCATGTGAATACAGAAAGAGGATAGCCACCTATAGACCAGGAAGAAGACCTGCACCAGAACAAAGCTTGCTAGTGCCTTGATCTTGGATTTTTGATTCTTCAGAACTGTAAAAAATAAATATTTATTGTTTAAGCCATCCAGTCTATGATGTTTTTTTACAGAAGCCTGAAATAACTAAGACAATAGGCAAAAGAAATGCATACATAAATGTACCAAAACAGCACATGTATGTTCATAATAGCTTTGTTCATAATTTCCTCAAATTATAGAAAACCCAATCGCCTATTAGCAGTAAGATGGATAAACTACATCATATTCAAATATACAGCAATGAGGATGAAATACAAGCACATTTAACAACATGCATAAATTACACATGTAAGAATGTTGAGCACGAGACAGAATCTGAGAATGTGCTACATTATTACATTTATGTAAAGTATAGACACAGGCTAAACTCATCAGGACAGGGAAGCCTGATGTGCTGCATTCCATGGGGTCGCAAAGAGTCAGACATGACTGAGCGACTGAATCAGTTCAGTTCAGTTCAGTTCAGTTGCTCAGTTGTGTCTGACTCTTTGCGACCCCATGAATCGCAGCACGCCAGGCCTCCCTGTCCATCACCAACTCCCGGAGTTCACTCAGACTCACGTCCATCGAGTCGGTGATGCCATCCAGCCATCTCATCCTCTGTCGTCCCCTTCTCCTGCCCCCAATCCCTCCCAGCATCAGGGTCCTTTTCAATGAGTCAACTCTTCGCATGAGGTGGCCAAAGTACTGGAGTTTCAGCGACTGAATAGCAACAAACTAATCTATGGTGTTTGAAGTCAGCATGGCAGATACCCTTGGGAAGGGGAGGAAGTGACTAAGGGAGTCTTCTGGGTGCTATCCAAGTTCTGTTTATTGATCTAGATGCTTGTTACAGGGTATATTCAGCTTTTGAAAATTCATCAAGCTGACACAATTTTTGCACTTTTCTGTATATATATATATATATATATATATATATATACACACCTCATTAATAAGTTCAATAAAGGACAATACCAATAAAACTACAGTATAAAAAGGATGTTAATGGGGCAAATATAATGGAGCAAAACAAAGACAGGAATATGGAGGTTGAACTTCTTGGAATAGCTGATATAAAAGAAAAATAGAAATAAAAGTGAAAGGAGAGCCAGACAAAGGATTATTCTTATAACACTTATTCATTCATTCTTTAGTTAGTGAGTTGTGCTGGGTCTTCGCTGCTGTGCGGGCTCCTCTCTAGTCATGGTGCATGCGCTTCTCACTGCAGAGGCTTCTCTTATTGTGGAGCACGGGCTCTAGGACACACAGGCTCAATTGTTGTAGCTCATGCACTTCGTTGCTCCACGGCTCATGGGATCTTCCCAGATCAGGGATTGAACTCACATTTCCTGACTTGGCAGCCAGATTCTTTAGCACTGAGCCACCAGGGAAGCCCATTTTCATTCTTTCAATAAGCATTTCTTGAACAACCAACACGTGGCAGGCACCATTCTAAATGCTTGAGACATATCTATGAAGAAAACACATGCCTCTTCCCTTGGTAGGCTTTGAAGGAATATAAAGGGATCCCCAAACCTAAACCTTCAGCAACTGGTTTGCATTACGTGATCTGGAGCTGTGCTAAGACCCTGGGAGAAATCATGAATTCATCATGGTGACCTGTCCAGTCTTCCTAGAAGGTTTCACTGATTTGATTTTAAGCAGCAGTGCTCTAAGTGAAATACAAGAAGCATTGTGGGCTGCCCTCTGAATGTGTTCTGAGTCCAGCTTAAAGGGCAGGTTGTGCTCTCGTAAGCCCACTGAGAAACAGGCTTTGCCCTCCTCCCACTGGACGCCTCTCACTCTGGCACCTGTCATCCATTAGGGGACCTCCTACTGGGATCTTTCATCATTGAAAATATATGATGATTTTCATTACCGCCTAGGCTAATTGGTAGTGAGTATTCCTTTAAAATATATTCCCCTAAATACTAGGCTTTGGATTTGCTTTGAAGTTTCTAACACCAACACAGTTGGACTAAAATCATAGATACTAATCACAGAAACTGCAAAGTCTGGTTCAGGAAGAATCACCACCATGGTTCTTTATTATAGCCAGTTGGGCAGTAGAGACACATGTGAAAGGAAACCTTAGAGCCAGCCATTAGTTAAACCATCCCCTGGCTGGCTCTGATAGCAGGCTTGCTAGGCCCACTGTGTTTATGTGCCCCCTTGTGAAATTACCATCTAAAAGGAAGTGTTTGATGTGCCCAGTCTGCTTTCCAAGCCAGTGGAATAGTATTAGATTTTAAAAATAAAATCACCTTATAGTGTAAGATTTCAACACTTGAAATAATAAGCTGAATTTTATATAGTAAATACTTGCTTTCTAGAGAGGGAATGGAAATACAGTGCTTTATTTTTTTAACTTTTTTTTTAAATTATTATTATTATTTTTTTTACTTTACAATATTGTATTGGTTTTGCCATACATCAACATGTATCCACCATGGGTGTACACGTGTTCCCCATCCTGAACCCCCCTCCCACCTCCCTCCCTGTACCATCCCTCTGGGTCATCCCAGTGCACCAGCCCCAAGCTTCCTGTATCCTGCATCGAACCTGGACTGGTGATTCGTTTCTTATATGATATTATACATGTTTTAATGCCATTCTCCCAAATCACCCCCCCCCCGACAGAGTCCAAAAGACTGTTCTATACATCTGTGTCTCTTTTGCTGTCTCGCATACAGGGTTGTCATTACCATCTTTCTAAATTCCATATATATGCGTTAGTATACTGTATTGGTGTTTTTCTTTCTGGCTTACTTCACTCTGTATAATAGGCTCCAGTTTCATCCACCTCATTAGAACTGATTCAAATGTATTCTTTTTAATGGCTGAGTAATACTCCATTGTGTATATGTACCACAGCTTTCTTATCCATTCACCTGCTGATGGACATCTAGGTTGCTTCCATGTCCTGGCTATTATAAACAGTGCTGTGATGAACATTGGGGTACACGTGTTTCTTTCAATTCTGGTTTCCTCAGTGTGTATGCCCAGCAGTGAGATTGCTGGGTCGTATGGCTGTTCTATTTCCAGTTTTTTAAGGAATCTCCACACTGTTCTCCATAGTGTCTGTACTAGTTTGCATTCCCACCAACAGTGTAAGAGGGTTCCCTTTTCTCCACACCCTCTCCAGCATTTATTACTTGTAGACTTTTGGATCACAGCCATTCTGACTGGCGTGAAATGGTACCTCATTATGGTTTTGACTTGCATTTCTCTGATAATGAGTGATGTTGAGCATCTTTTCATGTGTAGTGCTTTATTTTAATTAGCACTTTTTAAAAAGAATCTGACTTAATAAAATGTTCATGCTTGAAGGAGAAGGTATCTTGAAACACCTTCTGTAAACTTCATTTTCAGGTGGAGAAACCAAGACTGTAAGACTGTCAATGATTTGCCCAAGGTCACTGGTAGTGCTGGAGCCCAGTGCTGAGTACAGGTCTCCTGCCTACCGACCCGGCAATCTCCCACTCTACTAGTATCGCCAATAGTCATATTACATACATAACTACTGCCTTCTCGCCTTGCTGTTCGCATGGGTGCGCATATTCCTGTATGTGTGTAAAGAAAGCATACAAAGAAAGTAAACTATTTGGGAATCGTATCACTATACTTTTAAAAATAAAGATTTTAACAGTATTTTTTTTGTTTGCCATGTCACATGATTTGCAGGATCTTTGTTCCCTGACCAGGGATCAAACCATGCCCTCAGCAGTGAAAGCAAGCAGTCCTAACCACTGAACCACCAGGGAATTCCCTTTAATGTATTTTTTAAACTGAGCTATTGCTTAGGATTTAGGATACAATATTTGCAGTTTACTTCATTTCAATTATAGGCTGATATGGTCTCAACTAGCTCTTTGCTTTAGAATCCATTTTTAACATTAATTTGTTCTAAAATGTATATTGGATGTCATCAACCATAGAAAAATTTAACTTTTATACAGCTAGTTGTTTAATAATGAAATTGGGAGTGTTTAATGTGATCCATTTAGTAGGAAAATAGACTTCAGTTCAGTTCAGTCGCTCAGTCATGTCCGACTCTTTGCGACTCATTGGAAAAGGAAAACAATTTCTATTACTGTTTATTTTTACTTTAAAATGTTTGCAGTTCCCTCACATAGCCTATAACCTCTTTGAGGGTAAACCATGTCCTTTTTCCACAATTGGATCCCCAGTACACAGCACAGCATTCTACATATAGCAGGTACTCAATAAATACGTTGAATGAATGAAAAACCTTAGTCTCAAGCTGGCTATGTGATATGCATCTGCAAGGTATTTGTTGTTACTATAAATAAAGTCTCTGGACCCAGAGACGACACAGGTGAATTTCAGATGATCTCTATTTATCTGGTGTTCTTTCTCATACAAGGCTGCTAGTGAATAAAAGAAAAAGTAAGCGATCATCTAATCCAACTCCCTTATTTTATAGAGGAAGAAACAGCTAGGCTCATGAAGAGGTAAGTGACTTTCCAAGGATCACAAAGCTAGCCAGCCAAAGAGCCTGCATTATAACCTAAGGCCATTGGCTAGTCATCTTCCACAAATATATATTTTACATTTGCTTTCACATCACTGGATCAATGAATCTCAAACTTGTTCTCCTGGATCAGTAGCATAGCTACCACTTCACAGAAATGTAAATTCTTAGGCCCACTCTGGGCCTCCTAAATCAGAACCTCTGAGGGTGGGACCCAGAGCTCAGTGTTTTAACAAGCCCTTGAGGGGATTCAGATGCTCAAGTTTGAGAAGCACTTGTCTACATAATCTTAACATCTCTCCTGATAGTCTATGAAGTTCTATGATTTAGGATTGTATTTTCCAACTTAGATGGTTTACTTGCATAAAAATAAAGATACCTGTCTATTTTAAAAAGTCAATTGAGATTGGGGAAAGAAGTCTGAAGTCATGTTGCTTTCACATAACCAACTCAGGTTCCTGGCCCAATAAGTGTTCCTGGTAGTATGTGTTTGTCAAAGCCATCTTGATATATCATCTTGATTTCTTTGGTATTTCTATATGTATTACATAGGCAATATAATCTAGTAGTCAATTACATGAGTCTTGGAGTCAGATTGAACCTGGTTTTGAATCTCAACTCTGTTACTAACTAGTTGTGGACCATGGATGGATTACTTAAACCTCTCTGAGCCTCACTATTTCATCTCTACAACACAGATAATTATATACCTGCTCCTCAATATTGTTATAAGGATTAAATACAAAAAATGCATGCAAAGAGCTTAATATAGTGCCTTGTACATAGTAATTGCTTAGTAATGGCAGCTATTATTATGATGATGATGATTATTAGCATAATCATCATTACCATCATCATCATCATTTGTTCTCAAGTAGAATGGATTATTCATTTGGACACAGATTTGGCATAAATTTAAAACCGTTGTCATTTGTTTAGTATTCCAAGGGTTGTGGTGTCCATTAAAACTATGTTTTCTCTGAGTGTTATTTGAGGGTTCTCAGGCTTTTCGAAAATGAATTTGGGGCACAGGCCCAGAGAAATATTTCCTTAGGCTCTGCAGATATGATTCACACTCTAAGTCTTCTAGATGAATCTGCCTATGGTGGATTTTCCTTCCTAAATATAAAGATATATCAGAACACAAAATTATCTCTGAAATAATATTCTCACACATAGACAGTTTTAATCAGTTTGCTACCTGCCTTCACTAGCCATATAGTAGAGGAGGAAATGAAAGTTTGTGTAATAAAATCTTGGCTGCCTTGCCCCACATAGACTATATACTTCACCAAGTCCTCAGAATCAGGTTGAGAATATGTAAATCTTGCCTAATTTTCAAATGTGGGCATTGGGACAAAATACAGCACAGTAGTGACTACTCCTCCCCAGACCAAAAGATCTCCTCTCGTAAGGTAGTCACACCCCCTTTGCCAAATGTCTCAAGAACTATAGCAGAGCCCCTTGCACCCTCCCTTTCCGGTCAGGGAGCCAGGAAAGTAGGCACACCTGGAGTGAGTTTGGGTGTCGGTGTGCCATGCAAATTCTCCTTTCAAGTCATTTTAAGAATTTCAATGCTGACAACTTTCATTAACATTCTCCATGTCTCTGTCACTGAGGAAAAAGGAGGAAATAGTCTCCCTGGTGTATTCCTCCTCCGAGAGGCCTGACTATTTAACACCCTCTCAATTTTTGAAGTAAGCTACATTTCAGGAGATGAAACAAGGGAAACTCTTAACATCTGCCAATATGCTTCCAGTTGTTATATCAGAGGAATTGAAATAGCCACAAATCCTGAAGAAAGAAATCGAGTTTTATAATTTACTCAATTAGAAGATATGAAATGCTGGCCTAAGTCTACTTTGGCAAGCAAAGTGTTGTCGACAGACACAAAGCTTTCAGGAAGAAGCACCTTAACTGCAGGAACCTTTTTGGTTATGTTTTGAAAAACATAAGCCTTCGGGCTTAGCTGAGTTCCCCAGATGCTCTAGCAAGTGTTCTGTGAATTGAAGAAAATTTAGCTTTAGGGGCAAGAGCCTGAGGAAGCATTTACAAACCAATCGTGTACACCTCTCTAAACAACCTTTAGTCCCAAGTCCATTTTCATAGAAGAAGAGTTACCAGAAATTACCTATTTTTTAAAAAAAATTCTTATCCTTTTGCAAGTCTACAAAAATAAAGCCTATTTAAAATTCCACACTCGTGTAGATATGGCCTTAGGGAAGACCCATTAGACACAGCGATGATTAATGCTCCCCTCGGAATCTTATTTGCTTCTTCAACTGATTGCTCATATAGAATCTTACTTACCAAGTACTTAAGTATTTAAGTGCCTTATCATTCTTGGAAATCACTACTCACTAGCCTGCCTTGGAGAGTGAGGAGAAGCGCAAGTACAGTGTTTCCTGAATGGGGGAAGCAGCCCGCTCTCTCCAGCCCTGCCCCAAAATACGTCTCCGCATCTGCCCCACCCCCACCAAAAGTCAAATTCCAGCCCTGAAATACTGATTACAGCATGAGCTCTTGCAATTCAGGTGCCCATCAGGCATCTAAATATTGGACACTCTGATTTGTAGAACCAGACTGTTTCAAATGGATATTAATCCTTCCCATCGAGAGGAGGGGGAAGGGACAGAACTGTTAATGAATTATCATTTCTAAATGTCTGCTAGACATCTATCTCCCTTTGGATATTCTCTGGCACAAGGAATTTAAGATGCTCCAACCCAAAATCATTATCTATACTTCCATCACCTGCAAAAAGGGCTTGGCCCCTGATTTCCCTATTTCTATCCATATCCCACTGAAGTCCTCAAGGGCATCCCTGACAGTTTCTTAACCCTCTTAAAATGCATCCCATCATTTGCCAATATTTCTTGATAACTATAATCCTCTTCAATCTCTTTCTAATTTCTTCCCCCTTTTTATTCTCATGAACATCCCCTTATTCAGGCCTCTGATGCCCCTCCATTGAACAGCCTCTCTACTGACCCCCATCCTGGAACTTCCTCTCTCTCTAATCAGTCTTCCACATCTACCATGAGAGAGAGCTTTCTAAAAACACAGGCTTGATCATGTCACTAAAAGCTTTAAATGAAAAGAGAAAAGAGGTGAGAGGATAAAAGCTGAGTGGGGTTATCAGGACTTATGCTTTAGTGCTGAAAATGAATAATTATCCTGATTTTAAATATACCCAAGTCATTTTCCTAAGAATTATAATCATTAACAGTGAATCTCTTTTCCCTAGTGGTTGTAGGCAAGACCATTATGTATCTATGTAATGGCCTTAACTACACTATTTGAGGAGTTTATTGTATGTAGTTTTATTTCCAGGAATTTTGTTTGACATGGTTTATTCAAACATATGCAGTGATGAATTCTGTTATTCATGCAACAAACATTTAGTGAGCACTTACCAAGTGCCAGACGCTGTGGTGTGGGCATGGGGTAGAACTATGACTATAACATAGCTTCTACCTTCATAGAACTTTATTTGACTTTCTGAAAGACAAATAAAGCCTTGACTAACTCTCCATTTTCTGTAGGATAATGTCCAGACTCTTTTAGTATAAAATATAATTAAATATTTGTCAAACATTACTCTGAACAAGAACATATACTAGGCATTTTCCATGAAGTCTTCCCTGAATATCTCAGCTACCACTCACCAGTTGCCTGACCATGGATAACTTGCTTCTTGGGTCTTACTTTCCTTACCCATTAAAATGGGGGAAATGATAGTATCTACTTCACAGAGAAACTGTAAGGATGAACTGTGATCCATATGTAAAATGTTAAATTCTTAGCATAGGGCCTGGGCCTTAATAACTGCTGAAGAAATTACAGCTACTATTGTTATACTCCAGGATTTTTCTCCAGGACACTTCTCTTCTAAAATGTAGCTGTGTTTTTGTGAGACTCCATCCAGGCTAAAGTTTATTACAGACTTCCTTACTCATTAAAGTCCCCAGGAGAGCACTGGGTACTGAGGCTGGGTTAAAATGCAGAAATCGGAGACAGAAGCCTGGAGAAGGTCAACTCATATTTTACAAGTGTGTTTTGAGCCAGCCCTATCCAGCCCAGGTTCACTGGTGGAAGTCCTCCTCTCCCAGAGGTCCCCAGAGGCCGCCATCATGCCCACTGAAGTCCAAGAGAAACTTTGCAGAAGCTCTCACTAGAGAGAAGATTCCCTGTAGCTTTGCATGTGAAGACGAAGTTGGGTATGACACTGCAGTCTGTGAAAGCCATTCTGAATTGGCATAACTGCTCTCTACCAGTAAGCCTGCAGAGTCATATTAGTATTTAAAAATCATCCAAAAGCTGAGTGCTATGATTACACTAAATCAACCTAATTTCTAAATCACTCAAGTAAACGCTTTTTGGATGTTACCATATAAACCTGAAAGAGTTCAATAAAAGAAAGCAAACAAGTTGGGTATCATATTGAGAGGGCAGTTCCCGGCACTGTTGGCTTCAGCTCCTTTCTTTTGAGGTTGGATGTACCTCATTTCAGAGAAGGCAATGGCACCCCACTCCAGTACTCTGGCCTGGAAAATCCCATGGACGGAGGAGCCTGGTGCACTGTAGTCCATGGGGTTGCTAAGAGTCGGACACAACTGAGTGACTTCACTTTCACTTTTCACTTTCATGCATTGGAGAAGGAAATGGCAACCCACTCCAGTGTTCTTGCCTGGAGAATCCCAGGGACGGGGGAGCCTGGTGGGCTGCCGTCTATGGGGTTGCACAGAGTCAGACACGACTGACGTGACTTAGCAGCAGCAGCAGCACCTCATTTGCTGAGGATGAATGACCTTATTCTGCAAGGCCTGACTTTTACAAAGAATCTCTGTATTATTCATCTGTTGAGCAAGTATTTACTGAGCACTTGCAATGTTCCTGTTGCTTCTCTTGGTGCTGGGAATATGGTGGTAAGTGACAAAGTTCTAGCCCTCATAGAGCTTACCTTACAGAGCACTGAGACAGACAACTGACACATAAATAAAAATGTACTCTAGAGTGTTACAGAGAAAAATAAAGTAATAGGAGAGCAAATCAGTCAATCCTAAAGGAAATCAACCCTGAATATTCATTGGAAGGACTGGTGCTGATGCTTAAACTGAAGCTCCAATACTTTGGCCACCTGAGGCGAAGAGCCAACTCATTGGAAAAGACCCTGATGCTGGGAAAGATTTAAGGCAGGAGGAGAAGGGGACAGCAGAGGACAAGATGGTTGGATGGCATCACCGACTCAACGGACATGAGTTTGAGCAAACTCCTGGAGACAGCGAAGGACAGGAACGTCTGGTGTGCTGCAGTCCATGAGGTCACAAAGAGTCAGACATGACTGAGTGATTGAATAACAACAAAGGAGGGTGTAGAGAGCCAGGGCAGAATTAGGACTGAAGTTATCTTAAGACACGTTCATGTCACCTCTGAGAAGATGACATTGTAACATGTAACTGAAGGAAAGGAATAGACCAAACCACCATGTTACCTAGGAAATAAGTATGCTAACCAAGTGGAATAGCAACAACAAAGGCAATGAGGCAGAAAAAAGCTTCAGGGTGTTCATGGACCAACCCGTAGCAGAAAGAGTTGGGGGATGAATGGTGAAATGATGTAGAGAGGTAGCCACAGGTCAGATAAGTCAGGACCTTAGAGATCAGGGTAAGTACTTCAGGTTTTATTCTGAGAGTAACAGGGACATGGCTTTCCAGGTGGCTCAGTGGTAAAGAATCTACCTGCCAAGGCAGGAGATGCAGGTTTGATCCCCGGGTGGGGAAGAGCCCCTGAAGGAGGAAATGGCAACCCACTCCAGTATTCTTGCCTGGGAAATCCCATGGACAGAGGAGCCTGGCAGGTTATAGTCCATGGGGTTGGAAAGAGTCAGACATGACTTAGCAACTGAGCATGGATGCAATGGGGGCTTATGGGTGGATTTTTAGCAGTGACGGCACCTGATTTTCATTTTTTTATTGAAATGGAATTTTTAATTATTTTTAATTGTGCTAAAATTCTTATAAAATATTTATCACTGCAAACATTTTTTAAGTGTACAAGTCCGGTGACATTAATTTTATTCATATTGTTGTCAACCAACACCGCCATGCATCTCCAGGACCTTTTCATCATCCCAAACTGAAACTCTATACCCATTAAACAACAACCCCCCACCCTCCTGTTTCCCCAGCCCCTGGCAACTACCATTCTACTTGCTGTCTCTATGAATTTTCTGCTCTAAGTACCTTATGTAAGGGGAATCATACAGTATGTCTTTTTCATTCATATTGCAGGTTATGGCAGAAATCTCTTCTTTTTAAGAATGAATAATATTCCGTTTTATGGATATACCATACTTTGTTTACCCATTCATCCATCCGCAGATAATTGGTTGTTTTCACCCCTTGGCTATTATGAATAATGCTTCTATGAGTGTAGGTATTCAATGGTTTTCATTTTAAAAGAGTCACCCTAACTGCTGTCTTGAGATTAGACAGAAGATGTGAGACTGGAAGCTGAGGACCAGTTAAGGGGCTAGATGAGTGATGGACGTGACAGACAATGGTAGTGGAGGAGGAAGTGAGAAGTCATGAAACTCTGATCAGATCTCAAACATCATGCTGGCAATCGGGACTGTAGCAGTGGGCATTTTTCTGTGCATAATTTCTTTGAAGGCTAGCATATGACATAATGAGATTTATTTCTTTCAATTTCCTATGGGCAGTCTGAAAATGATCTCATCGTTGCTGTGGTTGTTGTTCAGTCTCTAAGTTGTGTCCGATTCTTTTTGAGCCCATGGACTACAACACAACCTGTACTTCACTAAATCCCAGATTTTGCACAAATTCATGTCCCTTGAATCATTGATGCTGTCTAACCATCATCCTCTGCTGGCCCCTTCTCCTTTGGCCTTTAATTTTTCCCAGCATCAGGGACTTTTCCAGTGAATCAGCTCTTCACATCAGGTGGACAAAGTATTGGAGCTTCAGCTTCAGCATCAGTCCTTCCAATGAATATTCAGGGTTGATTTCCTTTAGGATGGACTGGTTTGATGTCCTTGCATCCCTTGAGTTCAAGGGACTCTTGAGAGTCTTCTCCAGCACCATAATTCAAAAGCATCAATGCTTCGGTTCTCAGCCTTCTTGATGGTCTAGCTCTCACATCCATACATGACTACTGGAAAAATCATAGCTTTGACCATATGGACCTTTGTAGGCAAAGCGATGTCTCTGCTTTTTAATACACTGTCTATCATAGCTTTCCCTCCCAGGAGCAAGGATCTTTTAATTTCATGACTGCAGTCACCATGCACAGTGGTTTTGGAGCTCAAGAAAATAAAATCTGTCACTGTTTCCAGTTTTTCCCCTTCCATTTGCCATGAAGTGATGGGACCAGATGCCATGATCTTAGTTTTTTGAATGTTGAGTTTTAGCCAGCTTTCTCACTCCCCTCTTTCACTCTCATCAAGAGGCTTCTTAGTTCCTCTTTGCTTTCTGTCATTAGAGTGGTATCATCTGCATATCTGAGATTGTTGGTATTTCTCCCAGGAATCTTGATTCCAGCTTGTGCTTCATTCAGCCTGGCATTTTGCATGATTTACTCTGCATATAAGTTAAATAAACACAGTGACAATATACAGTCTTGTTATACTCCTTTCCCAATTTGGAACCAGTCCATTGTTCCATGCCCAGTTCTGTTGCTTCTTAACCTGCATACAGGTGTCTCATGAGACAGGTAAGGTGGTCTGGTATTCCCAACTCTTTAAGAATTTTCCATAGCTTTTTGTGATCCACGCAGTCAAAAGATTTAGTGTAATCAATGAAGCAGATGTAGATGTTTCTCTGGAATTCCCTTGCTTTCTCTATCATCCAATGAATGTTGGCAGTTTGATCTCTGGTTCCTCTGCCTTTTCTAAATCCAGTTAATGTATCTGGAAGTTCTTGGTTTACATACTGCTGAAGCCTAGACTAAAGGATTTTGAACATAACCTTGCTAGCATATGAAATGAGCACAATTGTACGGTAGTTCTAACATTCTTTGGTATTGCCCTTCTTTGGGATTGGAATGAAAACTGACCTTTTCCAGTCCTGTGATCACTGCTGAGTTTTCCAAATTAGCTGACATATTGAGTGCAGCACTTTCACAGCATCATCTTTTAGGATTTGAAATAGTTCAGCTGGAATTCCATCACCACCACTAGCTTTGTTTGTAGTGATGCTTTCTAAGGTCCACTTGACTTCACACTCCAGGATGTCTGGTTCTAGGTGAGTGACCACACCATTGTGGTTATCCAGGTCATTATGACTTTTTTTGTATAGTTCTTCTGTGTATTCTTGCCACCTCTTCCTAATCTCTTCTGCTTCTGTTAGGTCTTACTGTTTCTGTCCTTTATCGTGCCCATCCTTGCATGAAATTTTCCCTTGGTATCTCCAGTTTTCTTGATCTCTAGTCTTCCCCATTCTGTTGTTTTCCTCTATTTATTTGCATTGTTCATTGAAAAAGACCTTCTTATCTCTCCTTATTTTCTCTGGAATTCTGAGTTCAGTTGGAAACATCTTTCCCTTTCTCCTTTGCCTTTGGCTTCTCTTCTTTCCTTAACTATTTGTAAAGCCTCCTCAGCTAACCACTTTCCCTTCTTGCAAGAATCTTTTTCTTTGGGATAGTTTTGGTCATTGCCTTCTGTACAATGTTACAAACCTCCATCCATAGTTTTTCAGGCACTCTGTCTACCAGATCTAATCCCTTGTATCTATTCATCACCTCCACTGTATAATCAAAAGGGATTTGATTTATGTCATACCTGAAATGGCCTAGTGGTTTTCCCTACTTTCTTCAATTTAATTCTGAATTTTGCAATAAGGAGCTCAAGATCTGAGCCACAGTCAGCTCCAGGTATTGTTTTTGCTGACTGTATGGAGTTTCTTCATCTTCGGCTGCAAAGAATATAATCAATCTTATTTCAGTATTGACCATTTGGTGATATCCATATGTAGAGTCATCTCTTGTGTTGTTGGAAATGGGTGTTTGCTATGACCAGTGAGTTCTCTTGACAAAACTCTGTTAGTATTTACCCTGCTTCATTTTGTACTCCAAAGCCAAACTTGCCTGTTACTTCAGGTATCTCTTGACTTCCTACTTTTGCATTCCAATCCCCTATGATGAAAAGGACATCTTTTTTTGATGTTAGTTCTAGAAGTTCTAGATCAGTTCTTCATAGAACCGGTCAACTTCAGCTTTTTCAGCATTAGTGGCTGGAGCATAGACCTCGATTACTGTGTTGGAAACGAACCAAGACATTTTGTCGTTTTTGAGACTGCACCCAAGTACTGCATTTCAGACTCTTCTGTTGACTTTGAGGGTAACTCCATTTCTTGTCCACAATAGTATAGATATGATGGTCATCTGAATTAAATTTGCCCGTTATCGTCCATTTTAGTTCACTGATTCCTAAGATGTCGATGTTCACTCTTGCCATCGCCTGCTTGACCACATCCAATTTATCCTGAATCATGAACCTAACATTTCAAAAATAATACTTCTAGAGAAATCTGGTTGTTCGTCTAAAGTGAGACTGACAAAAATGCTAGAAAATCTAAAGTCATATCTCAGCCAGCTAGAAGCCTGGTGAATTTCTCAGGGTGCCAGAAAAACTGAACAGAACACCAAAATTGTCCTATTTTAAACATTTTGAGGGAAAGATACCCAGATATATTTTACTTTTGTCTGATGTCTTGAAGAGGGGACACTGAGAATACTTTAGACTTTTCTGGATAACTTGGTATCACAATTCTCAAAGAGCAACTTTAGTACTGACACAGGTACATTATAAACAATGTCTTTAAGGCTACTGAAGTGAGCAGGGCCACTTTTTCCCCACACAATATGGTCTCATAATTCTATACTTTTGATATTCTTGTACTTTCTTACTATTTTCTGCCCTCCTTGTTAATGTGACTGGTAGTACCGCTCTTCTTCCTCTTCCTAATTTTCTTCCAACTTGTTACAAGCTTACAGAATGAAGACATACAAACATGCTTACATCTTGGGCAAAAGAAAAGAAAACTGTTACAGAATGAGGGACTCTTCATTGTCCAGCTTTGTGGTCATTGTTTTGGCCCCACATAGGCCTCTTTGGTTTTCTTCCTAGTTTTCACAGATGTTCGGGGCAGACAAGTTTGTCATATGGCTGCACTCTACTCAGTTGAGATATTAAGCCACTGATAACTCGCAAGAAAGACCCAACTGGGCCTTGTATGTGGATCCCAGGACAGAGAAGCCACAGAAGGAGAAATCTCCCCATCTCATGTATTCTGGTCATAGCCATACTCTAAAAAGATGTGGGTTTCTTTAAGCATCAACTGTTTGGCATCTGTTTTAGGGATATGCATAAGCACATTTTCAATGACAAAAGTAGTATGTTATTTTCTTTCTTTTCTTGCCAAAAAAAAGGAATTGGAAATATAAACTATTTGGATGGGATCACATTGAAGCTAGAAGTATATGTGAAAATTACAGAATTTTAGAGCAAGAAGGGACACAGAGAGTTGAGAGAAACAGGAAGACAGACAGACATGTCCATGACTCTAGATAACATCTTCATTATTACAGCTTACATAGAATTGTGTAATTGTTAAGAACTGCCTCTAAGCTAATAAATGATAGCAACTAGCTTATACTGGATACTTGCCACTTGCTTTGCACTGTGCTAAGTACTTTAAATAGTACTAATTTATTAATAACTATTGATTAACTCTATGAAGTAAATACTGTTATTATCAGCACTTTACAGAGGGAAAACTGAGAGTTGGGAACACTAGAGCTGTTACTCAAACCTAAGTTTGCCTAACCCTAACCCTAATTCAGGTTTGCCCGAGGCCAAAGCTAGTGCCTCTAACCACTATACCATACTGCATGTAACAACAAAAGAATCAGAAACCCTGGGTCTTCGCTAAGAGCCCATAAGACTAGAGCTGAACAGAGCCAATAGGGTGACCCTGTATATCCCAGAGGTCTCCAAGGGAAGCTGATTTCTGCAAGAATACAAAGCCTCATAGAAGCCAATAGAGGGCTTAGCATAGACACTGCTACTGCTGCTGCTGCTGCTAAGTCGCTTCAGTCGTGTCCGACTCTGTGCGACCCCATAGACGGCAGCCCACCAGGCTCCCCCGTCCCTGGGATTCTCCAGGCAAGAACACTGGAGTGGGTTGCCATTTCCTTCTCCGATGCATGAAAGTGAAAAGTGAAAGTGAAGTTGCTCAGTCGTGTCCGACTCTTAGCGACCCCATGGACTGCAGCCTACCAGGCTCCTCCATCCATGGGATTTTCCAGGCAAGAGTACTGGAGTGGGGTGCCATTGCCTTCTCCACAGACACTGCTACTAGCTAAGCCCTAAAAGAGCTATGAGAAAGTGGAACACTGGAGGAAAAAGAACAAGAAATCATGATGTTCAGAAAACAGTTAATGGACCTAGGACACTGACTGTTATACTCAGAAAGGAAACTACAAAAATCTGCCAAGTGCTTTAGCATACTAGTCTACCATCAGAAGGCTACAACCACCCACCCCTAGGTCATCTAACAGAGTATGAAGACCCTCAGATAGGGTATCATTTCAACGAGTGCTTTTCACAGAGAAATAAGTTTATTGTCTCTCTCTTCCTCCTACCAGAATGTAAGCTCCTTAAACACAGTAACCATGTATGTATAAGAATGTATTCCCAGTACTTAAACAGTGCCTGGCACATAGAAGGTGCTCAGTAAATAGCACCTGAGTTCAACTGATTGAACTCAGACATGCAAGAATGAATGAATGACAGAGTTCAGTTTGCTGCCCTGAGCAGCAACCCAGATGTCTTCAAGTTCCCCAGTCATGAAATACACAAATAAGAGTGAGCTCCAAATGTCCTCTATGGCAGCCATTAATGCTCTTCCCCAGATATATCCAACTCACTGCTTTCCAGGCAGAGTGTTAGGATTGTAATTACTCCCTCCTTTTGAAGTGAGGCATGGCCTCTGATTCACTTTAGCCAATGACATGCAACCAGAAGCTTTAAGGACCTTTCCATGCCTATGCAATCATGGAAGCATGAAGATGGAGCCTCCCTCAACTTTGGATCCTGAGTAAGGACTAGACAGAGAAGAGCCAGTCAACCCACAATGGATATATAATATATGGTATGAACAAGAAATCAGACTTTGTTGTTTTCAGCCACTGAAATTTTGGGGATTGTTATTTCAGCATAACACAGTCTTACCTGACTAGGCACTGACCATCATTTAATTTGCAGAAAGGCTAATCTTTATATTAGGTTCCTTATGCCAAGAATTCCTGGCAGTCATTGAAGAATGTCTACAGTTCATAAATCTATTCTGGTTGTCATTTGTCACCTCGGTATTTACACTACTGTTTCGGGTTTCTCTGTTGGTCAGCTCTTACCTCCCTGCAAGCAAGCTGCTGCTATTTCGTCCAAACCATGTCACAGCAAGGGACAACAGAATTAAAGATTGCTGTGGAATTTAACAAGGCTTTCCTGGTAACTCAGATAGTAGAGAATCTGCCTGTAATGCAGGAAACCCAGGTTCAGTCCCTCAGTCAGGAAGATCCCCTGGAGAAGGGAATGGATACCCTACCCAAGAATACTCCTACCAGTCAGAATGGCTGTGATCCAAAAGTCTACAAGTAATAAATGCTGGAGAGGGTGTGGAGAAAAGGGAACCCTCTTACACTGTTGGTCGGAATGCAAACTAGTACAGCCACTATGGAGAACAGTGTGGAGATTCCTTAAAAAACTGGAAATAGAACTGCCTTATGATCCAGCAATCCCACTGCTGGGCATACACACTGAGGAAACCAGAAGGGAAAGAGACACATGTACCCCAATGTTCATCACAGCACTGTTTATAATAGCAAGGACATGGAAGCAACCTAGATGCCCATCAGCAGATGAATGGATAAGCAAGCTGTGGTACATATACACAATGGAGTATTACTCAGCCATTAAAAAGAATACATTTGAATCAGTTCTAATGAGGTGGATGAAACTGGAGCCTATTATACAGAGTGAAGTGAGCCAGAAGGAAAAACACCAATACAGTATACTAACGCATATATATGGAATTTAGAAAGATGGTAACAATAACCCTGTGTACGAGACAGCAAAAGAGACACTGATGTATAGAACAGTCTTATGGACTCTGTGGGAGAGGGAGAGAGAGAGGGTGGGAAGATCTGGGAGAATGGCATTGAAACATGTAAAATATCATGTATGAAACGAGTCGCCAGTCCAGGTTTGATGCACGATACTGGATGCTTGGGGCTGGTGCACTGGGATGACCCAGAGGGAGGGTATGGGGAGGGAGGAGGGAGGAGGGTTCAGGATGGGGAGCGCATGTATGCCTGTGGCGGATTCATTTTGATATTTGGCAAAACTAATACAATTTTGTAAAGTTTAAAAATAAAATAAAATTAATTAAAAAAATAAAAATAAAAAGTAGAATCTGGAGGATTCATAAAAAAAAAAAAAATACTCCAGTATTCTTGCCTGGAGAATTCCATGAACAGAAAAGCCTGTCAGGCTACAGTCCATGGCGTTGCAAAGAGTCGAACATGACTGAGTGACTACCACTTTCACTTTCATGGAGTTTAACAAAATTTTACTGAAGGCTTTAGAATAACAGAAGGTGCTATGGCCTAAATGTCCATTTCCCCCCAAAACTATATGCTGAAGTCTTAACTCCCAAAGATGCTGGCATTAGACCATGGGGCCTTTGGGAGGTACTCAAGTCATGAGTGGTACTGTTATCAATGGGATTTGTGATCTTATAGAAGAGGCTCCAGAGAAATCCCTAGGCCCTTACACTATTGAGGACACAGTGAGAAGACGCAGCCATGAACAAAGAAAAGGGCCCTCCAAACTTCAACTGTGTTGGCACCCTGATCCTGGACTTTCAGTCCCTACAACTGTGAGAAATCAATTTGTGTTGTTTATAAACTACCCAGTCAGCGATATTTTGTTATAGCAGCCCAAATTGATTAAGACAGAGAAGAACTACCATGTAGAGAAAATCATAAATGTGGTTATTCATTATTACATTTCCTAGGCTTTACAACATCACTATGAACAAAGCTACTGGAGGTGATGGAATTCCAGTTGAGATCTTTCAAATCCTAAAAGATGATGCTGTGAAAGTGCTCCACTCAATATGCCAGCAAATTTGGAAAACTCAGCAGTGGCCACAGAATTGAAAATGGTCAGTTTTCATTCCAATCCCAAAGAAAGGCAATGCCAAAGAATGCTCAGACTACCACACAATTGCACTCATCTCACACACTAGTAAAGTAATGCTCAAAATTCTCCAAGCAAGGCTTCAACAGTATGTGAACCCTGAACTTCCAGATATTCAACCCAGATTAGAAAAGGCAGAGGAACCAGAGATCAAATTGCCAACATCCACTGGATCACAGAAAAAGCAAAAGAGTTCCAGAAAAACATCTATTTCTGCTTTATTGACTATGCCAAAGCCTTTGACTGTGTGGATCACAACAAACTGTGGAAAATTCTTCAAGATGTGGGAATGCAAGGCCACCTTACCTGCCTCCTGAGAAATCTAATGCAGGTCAAAAAGCAACAGTTAGAACTGGACATGGAACAACAGACTGGTTCCAAATTTGGAAAGGAGTATGTCAAGGCTGTATATTGTCACCCTGCTTGTTTAACTTATATGCAGAGTACATCATGTGAAATACAGGGCTGGATAAAGCACAAGCTGGAATCAAGATTGCCGGGAGAAATATCAGTAACCTCAGGTATGCAGGTGACACCACCCTTATGGCAGAAAGTGAAGAGGAACTAAAGAGACTCTTGATGAAAGTGAAAGAGGAGAGTGAAAAGGTTGGCTTAAAGCTCAACATTCAGAAAACTAAGATCATGGCATCTGCTCCCATCACTTCATGGCAAATAGATGGGAAAACAATGGAAATAGTGAGAGACTTTATTTTTGGGGGCTCCAAAATCACTGCAGATGGTGACTGCAACCATGAAATTAAAAGACACTTGCTCCTTGGAAGAAAAACTATGACAAACCTAGACAGCATATTAAAAAGCAGAGACTTTATTTTGCCAACAAAAGTCTGTCTCATCAAAGCTATTGTTTTTCCAGTGGTCATGTATGGATGTGAGAGGTGGACTATAAAGAAAGCTGAGCACGGAAGAATTGATGATTTTGAACTGTGTTGGACTCTTGAGAGTCCTTTGGATAGCAAGGAGATCCAACCAATCCATCCTAAAAGAAATCAGTCCTGAATATTCATTGGAAGGACGGATGCTGATGCTGAAGCTCCAATACTTTGGCCACCTGATGCAAAGAACTAACTCATTGGAAAAGACCCTGATGCTGGGAAAGATTGAAGGCAGGAGGAGAAGGGGACAACAGAGGATGAAATGGTTGAATGGCATCACCGACTCAATGGACATGGGTTTGAGCAAGCTCCAGGAGTGGGTGATGGACAGGGAAGCTGGCATGCTGCAGTCCATGGGGTCGCAAAGAGTTGGACACTGAGTGACTGAACTGAGCTGAGGCTTTATAGGCCAGGTCTATTTACAAGTGCTCCTCCCATTGGCTGACACTTTCCTTACTCCCGTCATCTACTGCCATGTCAAAGGGCTAGCTAGCCTAGCTCCCAATGAGGAGAGTATCTTCAACTTTGTCCACACCATCCAGAGATCACTCCTGACCTTCATTTTCAAGGCCTAAAGAATGAAGGAAAGATCTCCTTGCTTCCAGTGGAAATCACTGTAATCTCAGCAGAGATGCTACTCTGCCCTCCCATGAAGTCCACCGTGTACATCTACAGGGCAGTTTAGCTCTTCATTTTCACAAACTATTCATCCTAGATCTAAATCTGAGCTAGAGCTTTACAAAACCAAAAGTCCATTAAAGTGATTTTCCCAAAAGGAGAGAATATTATTTTACCAGCAATAAATTCTCAGAGCAAAAGTAGGAAGTTGTTGGCAGCTTTAAAGAGCAGCTCGTCCCTACTTCTGGTTGTATGTGTACACGTGTGCTCAGTCGCTTCAATCGTATCTGACTCTTTGCAACCCCATGGACCATGCAACCATTCTTGCTGGGACCCAGCAAGAATACTGGAGTGGGTTGCCATGCCCTCCTCCAGGGGATCTTCCTGACCCAGAGACTGAACCTATGTCTCCTGTGTCTCCTGCATTGCATGCGGATTATTTACTACTGAGTCACCAGGGAAGGCCTACTTCTGGTTAGTTTAGCTTTTTTTGTTTTATTGATTTATTTTTGATGGAGTCTACTTTTCTCCCTATACAAAGTTCTAGAGTTCTGTTTCACATAGTATTATACCTGATCACATAATGCCCTATATACTAATGATCTGTTCCACCAGTTTTGTCTAATGGCCTCAGCTTTAGTGTAGGGTCTACAGGAAGGGTAACTATATCTGCTACTACTTTATTAAGACAGGCAGATTCACATAGGGATTAAGAGTTTGGACTCTGGAGCCAGACCTCCTATCACAGAGTAAATGCTAAGTGTACCTTTTACTGTAATGCCTTTCGGATGACCTGCTGACATGTCTGGTTCCCTTTCTGGAGAACTGGGACTGACTGGATGGACTACAAGGACTCATTATCTTTAATAGCCAGATGCAGAACTAGTTCAAGGGCTGAGTGCCAATCTAAATTGAGGAGGAAAGCTAAGATCATTATCAAAGGTATATATCTGAGAAGTGAGGCTATAGAGATCAAGAGCAGGAAAGCAGAATCCAAGACAAGTTTGGGAATTCGACCCTGGACAAGACCAGGGAGCTGGTGCTTGTTACTAAGGCGTGATGTGGGAAGGATAGGGCCAAGCTGACCTCTCTGCACTCTCTACAAGTACTTACATGAGTTATTTTCCTTCATGTAAATGACACCACCCTTATGGAAGAAAGTGAAGAAGAACTAAAGAGCATCTTGATGAAAGTGAAAGAGGAGAGTGGAAAAAGTTGGCTTAAAGCTCAACATTCAGAAAACTAAGATCATGGCATCTGGTCCCATCACTTCATGGGAAACAGATGGGGAAACAGTGTCAGACTTTATTTTGGGGGGCTCCAAAATCACTGCAGATGGTGGCTGCAGCCATGAAATTAAAAGATGCTTACTCCTTGGAAGGAAAGTTATGACCAACCTAGATAGCATATTAAAAAGCAGAGACATTACTTTGCCAACAAAGGTCTGTCTAGTCAAGGCTATGGTTTTTCCAGTAGTTACGTATGGATGTGAGAGTTGGACTATAAAGAAAGCTGAGCACCGAAGAATTGATGCTTTTGAACTGAAATGTGTGCTGGAGAAGACTCTTGAAAGAGTCCCTTGGACTGCAAGGAGATCCAACCAGTCCATCCTAAAAGAGATCAGTCCTGGGTGTTCATTGAAAGGACTGATGTTGATTGAAGCTGAAACTCCAATACTTTGGCCACCTGATGCAAAGAGCTGACTCATTTGAAAAGACCCTGATGCTGCGAAAGATTGAGAGCAGGAGGAGAAGGGGACGACAGAGGATGAGATGGTTGGATGGCATCACCAACTCAATGGACATGAGTTTGAGTAAACTCCGGAAGTTGGTGATGGACAGGAAGGCCTGGTGTGCTGCAATTCATGGGGTCGCAAAGAGTCAGACACGACTAAGTGACTGAACTGAACTGAAGTATCAGAAAGCTCCATCAACAAAGACATATTATTCCCATAAATCAGCATTTTCCAAAGAATGCTCTGGATAAAACATAGGTTCTTGAGGAAGTTCCTAGGCATATTGTGAAACCAGTTTGAGAATTGTAGCATTCAACAAAGTTTGAAACGTGTTTCCTTATTTTTGGGCCTCTCAAAGTATGTTAATCTGCAGTGTGACTCACCAGGATGGAGCTAGACTATGCAGCATTACCCTGTGTATACTTGAGAAGGGAACCTTTTTTTAAGTTTCCCTCCCTGCCATAGCTCATTATATCTACAGAGCACTTCAGGCTTATTATCACAAAAGAGGCCATGTGAGTTCAACACATTTTTGCGTTGCGGTTGGATGTATCTAGTCACATGACTAGGCAGGGAACATCAAACCAGGGACAGTAGAAGCTGCAAAGGTTTGCTTCCAACCAAGTGGTTGACAGAGTGCAAGTGGCAGAAATCAACTATGTTCTCTTGGGGTTTGGAAGAGCCATGGAAGGGGAGGCTATGAATCAGATATGAGAGATTCCTTCAGTGGAAGGAGAGGAGAGCATTACCTGGAGGATCAGCTATTTCTGGTGTGCCGCTTGGTGCTAAGCATGGAAATATATACTTCACATACAATATTTCATTGAACTCTCCCAACTACCTCACAAAGTCAATCTCATGATTCTACTTTGTAGATTAAGAAACTGAAGTTTGGGACTTCCCTGGTGGTCCAGTGGCTAAGAATCCATGCTCCCAAAGCAGGGGTTGTGGGTTTGATCCCTGGTCAGGGAACTAGATCCCACATGCCACCATTAAAAGATTCTTCATGCCACAACAAAGATCCCACAGGCTGAATCTAAGACTCCATGCAGCCAAGTAAATAAATAAAATATTTTTTTAAAAAAAGAAGAGAGGTATAAATTGCCTAAGGTTACCCAGTTTATTAGTTTGCAGGGCTGGGATCCAGCTTAGGTGGGTCTGACTCTAACATCTATGGTCTTTGCTCTTTCCACCAAACCATGGGGCCTCAACAGACCTATGCTCGGGGCTTTCTCGCCCCTGCCTTAGGGGTATACACTCTAAAAATAAGGGAGGAAAATGCCAGCAAATAACTCAAATAGAGTAATGCTGGAGGCCTATTCAAGGCACAGTGGCACATGAAGGGAAGAAGGTGTTCTCATCAAGTCAGCTTGGGTTGTGGGACGGAAGGTTGGTCAGGGAGGTGTTCAAAGAGGACCAACCCCTTGAGCTGAGTCCTGATAAAAATCACTGAGGAAAAAAAAAAAAAAAAATCACTGAGGGTACAAGGGTAGGTAGTTGAGGGGTATGGGGTTCATTCCTAACACAGGAAGTAGTGTCCATATGGAAACTGTCATAAAAACTTTTCGGATGAAAAAACAAATTTTCCTCAAGCAAAAAGTCTATATTTCCATGGCTGATAGTTCCGTTTAGAAGTTCAGAGACCTGACCACCAAAGGAAAATACAACAGAGCCAAAGGAAAAAACCAAAAGCATTGCTAATCTGCCATCTGCACCAATGATGTAGGAAAATAAACGAGAGCTAAGCAAAACAAAACAAAGCAAAAATGCTTTAAACAAAAAAGTCATCTTCTAAGACAGGAGGAAAGCTCTGTCTCCCAAAGCCATGGCCATGTTTTCCGTGTTTATGCTGTGGTGTGACCAAGGCCTCACGGTCCTGGTGGGGGCCTGTCCCTTTTTATGCTACATGGCTTAATCTGTCTCCATCACTTCCCAGAGTCAGACAGGAGTCAGCTTAAAATGCCAAGGCTTGACTTCAGCTGTGTGGGCGCCTGCCTTCCAAGCCACAACATCTGAATGCAGCCTCCTCCCAGTCAAGGAAACAGTCGGTAAGGAAATACCATAGTTAGGCTCTTTGCAACTTGCTAGAAGTGTGAGGCGGCGCTTCATTTCCTGATCGCTCAGGTGGAAATTGTAAAAACAATTAAGACCAATGACTAATCACCGAATCAAAGCAGGTTGCCCAACTCATTTGCAATTGTGTGCTCAGTCCTGTGTGCCAACAAAGAAAGACTTGGGGAGTTTATTATTTAAACCAATTAAAAGCTCTAGGCAACGCAAGTAGTCAATTTGTGACCACGTGGTGGGAAAACATAGTTCGAAGAGCCTGAGGAATTTCGTGAGCAGAGCCATATGGCCAAAATCGGAATGAAGCACCCAGGATCGCTGGGAAAGTCGGCACTGCAAGCAATTTCAGAATAAAAAGCTTCACCTAGCAAGAGCAGACTTGTGCTCTGTGCTCGCTTCTACCCCCACCTCCCCCCTAGCTCCACCTCCCCCATATTCTAGTCTGCCTGCAAGGCTGGTAGTTCTAACCAACAGTAAAAGCAAAACGAACAGACTAAAATCCAAACTCTGACTGTTCAGCTAGAGACATTGCTAAATTTCCTGTCCACCATTTGCACTTTTATGTATTTTAAGGCTACCTAGAGAGTTCTTAAAGGCCCAGATGATGAAAATCGGCCGCCGTTCTTCCCAAATGAGGTGCACAGTCCATCTGGAGAGGGCACTCACACTTTTGTATGAAGCTGTAGGCCGTAAAACGGAAAGTAAAGAATTAAAAACTGAAGCCATTTGGTAGCAGTTATAAAAAAAAAAAAGGCTGAGGGAAGTAGAAGGTGGTGTTGTAGGGGCAGTTACTTCAACAAATTAGATTTACAGAATGGATGTCATGGAGTAAGCCTTTACTGAAAGTTCCTTTTCACGTCCCTGTGAGATATTTTCTGCTTACGTTTTTTTTTTCTGACCTACAAGTCCCTTTGTGGCTAACCACTCCCCTCCCCTTGCATTTTCCTGGAAAGTCTAATAATTCTTATGCTCCCAATGGAGCTCACTTCTTAAGGTCCTGGTTCCTTTCTCCTTCAAGTTCCGTCCAAAACAAGCATTCTCAGACACTCCTGATTACAGAAGGAGGAAGAACAATTGTACCGGAACCAACTGGAAAATTTTGACAGCTAAGTCAGCTAGCTGCAGCTGTCCTGTACCATGTTGTATATTATAACTAATGCACTAAGATTAAATAATTTTTGTACATCAATAAACAACGTGGTTCATGGTATGCAGACAAGTAAATTGAGTAAATTCAGTAACAAAGAATAACAGCTGTAATGTCATTCCTTTCAAAAAGTCTAGTACTGTCAATACTTGTAAAATTAATATGGCACACCTGTTAGTGTGTCGTGGGGTCGTGAAGATTACAGCTCCAACTTCCTGTTACTTGGAGGATGGCAGCAGGAAAAGGGTAGAGGGGCTGCTAGGCTCTCAACCTGAGCTTAGCCCAAACCGTTACCATTTCCTGTGGTCATCCAAGACCACCTCATTTTATTCCAACAAGTTGGTAGCAGCAGAACCAGCTGGCATCACAGATTACAAGTTCTGGTCCCTGCATTTTGAAGTTAGAGGCCTATAAAGAGTGAGGATGAAAAAGCAGAAAACTGTAGAACCTAGATTTCCATGCCTGACCCTGCTGCTGCTGCTAAGTCGCTTCAGTCATGTCCGACTCTGCGCAACCCTATAGACGGCAGCCCACCAGGCTCCCCCGTCCCTGGGATTCTCCAGGCAAGAACACTGGAGTGGGTTGCCAGTTCCTTCTCCAATGAATGAAAGTGAAGTCACTCAGTCATGTCCAACTCTTTGCAGCCCCATGGACTGCAGCCTACCAGGTTCCTCCGTCCATAGGATTTTCCAGGCAAGAGTACTGGAGTGGGGTGCCATCGCCTTCTCCGCCTGACCCTGCTACTGGGAGCTAAAAAGTTCTCAGAAAGTCACATAGCCCCATGGTCCTGCTTAACTATCCAAAGCCTCTTCTTTCCTAAACTGTCAGTCATGGAAGAGACCCGAGTGATCATCTGATAAGTGCTGAAAGCATATCCCCACTTCTAAATCAGCGGGAATGGGAATGGCATGTCACAGAGACAAGCTGAACTGCTTTGAGTAGTGGATTTCAAAAGAGGTGATTGAGGAGTTTCAAAGCTCTTTCTTTTAGAAGCAATGTGGCCTGTTTGCAGACACCCCTGAAGTCCAATCTGTGCATATTTGGGATGGCCCTCCATATGTGTGAGAGCACTAGAAACTCTGCCTAATTTACAAAACAGAATGACAGCCATGTCACCTGCCTGGCAGTCAAGTGTGACAGGCATTACAGCTGCTAAACAAGACGTAGTTCTTTGCTAGAAGAAGAAACATGCACGACTGAGACATGCAGAACCCTTTGTAGTTAGGCATGGCCATGTGACTTGATTTGGCCAACAATGTGAGAGTGAAAGTGCCTGTGTTAATTCTGGGTAGAAACATTTAATTGCTTCCATTTAAGAGCTTCCAGAGCCCTCTTGCCCTGGCCTGCTAATCACTGAAGCAAGGTGTTGAGATGATTTCATGAGATGCTATGGAGTGACTCCACAGAGCAAGCCTGACCCAAACTCATCCACTGTTCAACTCAGATCAACACTCACATAGGGTACCATTTATCCCGATTTTACAAATGAACAAACTCAAGTTCTTCCAACTTAAGTGATTTACCTACAGCACATAGTTAGCTCTTGGCAAAGCCAAGATTCTAATCTAGATTTTCGTGGCTCAAAAGGCACATGTTTTTTTTCCTCCATATGGATCTATTAAGTGGTTGCTGGGCCATTTGTACCCTCTCCCACTTGGGTGCCAATAGAGGCAAAAGGGTGAGACATCTGGAACCAATGAAGTTCAGAGATCGCACCAAAGGGAAATACCAAAGCAGTGGCAATAAGCTAAAGAAAAATTCTCTCAGTACTGGAGAGGCCACACAGCTACCACAGTTTGCAATGAGAAGAAACAGCCCAACTACTACTACCACTTAGGGAACCATTTGAGTATTTCTCTGGTAATCCCTGACCCTCACCTGCTTCACTAAACTCCAAAGATGGGAAAAAACTGTGACCAAGATCAGTTTTCTTAAGGCACTTTCAGATTATTCTGCTTTATGTCTGCTGATGACTGAGCCAGACCAAACCATATTTTCTGCCATGATGATGATGAAAAGTCAATATTGCATGAACTCCCCACGTGCCTGAGCTGGGATTTAACATGGCAAAATTGATGTGTGAACCAGTGTTGCTATTTAATGTGGTTTCTATCAAAGTGTTCATAAAACCTGGGGCTGCAGCTGGCCCCCATTAGGTAGTTTCTTGGTGAAAGTTTTCCAAGGAAAACTTTTTTAACAACTTCATAAAGTCAGGTACAAAAGGGCAATACAATGACTGGCTGAGAGACATGGGATTTTTTATCATTTGACTGGATGTTAAATGCGGATTTGTTCGGTCCATTTCTGGAAGAAAACCTGAAAGACATCAAAGGCTACATTTTGAGTCTTGCATGATTTTATATATTCATCCATTCATTTGTTCAACATTTATTTAGTACCTATTATATGCTAGGGACTGAGCCAAATGTTGGAAGGAACAGAAAGATGAATAACATTCGGGGTCCCAAGGATGTGAAGGAGAAGACAGAATACAACTGTAATTTAAGGCAGTCTGAGGCAAGGGTTGGAATTTGTAAAGCTATTTGGAAAAGTGCCTGGTGCCAAGTAAATGCTCAGAAAATGTATGCCTATTCTACATGTACAGTTCAGTTCAGTACAGTCACTCAGTCGTGTCCGACTCTTTGCGACCCCATGATGTGCAGCACGCCAGGCCTCCCTGTCCATCACCAACTCCTGGAGTTCACTCAAACTCATGTCCATCGAGTCAGTGATGCCATCCAACCATTTCATCCTCTGTCATCCCCTTCTCCTCCTGCCCCCAATCCCTCCCAGCATCAGAGTCTTTTCCAATGAGTCAACTCTTCACATGAGGTAGCCAAAGTATTGGAGTTTCAGCTTCAGCATCAGTCCTTCTAATGAACACCCAGGACCGATCTCCTTTAGGATGGACTGGTTGGATCTCCTTGCAGTCCAAGGGACTCTCAAGAGTCTTCTCCAACACCACAGTTCAAAAGCATCAATTCTTCGGCGCTCAGCTTTCTTCACAGTCCAACTCTCACATCCATACATGACTACTGGAAAAACCATAGCCTTGACTAGACGGACCTTTGTTGGCAAAGTAATATCTCTGCTTTTTTTTTTTTCTTCTGCTTTTTAATATGCTATCTGGTCATAACTTTCCTTCCAAGGAGTAAGTGTCTTTTTTTTTTAATATAAATTTATTTATTTTAATTTGAGGTTAATTACTTTACAATATTGTATTGGTTTTGCTTTCATGGTTGCAATCACCATCTGCAGTGATTTTGGAGCCCCCAAAAAATAAAGTCTGACACTGTTTCCCCATCTATTTCCCATGAAGTGATGGGACCACATGCCATGATCTTAGTTTTCTGAATGTTGAGCTTTAAGCCAACTTTTGCACTCTCCTCTTTCACTTTCATCAAGAGGCTTTTTAGTTCCTCTTCACTTTCTGCCATAAGGGTGGTGTCATCTGCATATCTGAGGTTATTGATATTTCTCCTGGCAATCTTGATTCTAGCTTGTGCTTCTTCCAGCCCAGCGTTTCTCATGATGTACTCTGCATATAAGTTAAATGAGCAGGGTAACAATATACAGCCTTGATGTACTCCTTTCCCTATTTGGACAGTCTGTTGTTCCATGTCCAATTCTAATTGTTGCTTCCTGACCTGCATACAGGTTTCTCAAGAGGCAGGTCAGGTGGTCTGGTTTGTGATCCACTCAGTCAAAGGCTTTGGCATAGTCAATAAAGCAGAAGTAGATGTTTTTCTGGAACTCTCTTGCTTTCTCCATGATCCAACAGATGTTGACAATTTGATCTCTTGTTCCTCTGCCTTTTCTAAAACCAGCTTGAACATCTGGAAGTTCACGGTTCACGTATTGCTGAAGCCTGGCTTGGAGAAATTTGAGCATGACTTTACTAGCGTGTGAGATCAGTGCAATTGTGTGGTGGTTTGAGCATTCTTTGGCATTGCCTTTCTTTGGGATTGGAATGAAAACTGACCTTTTCCAGTCCTGTGGCCACTGCTGAGTTTTCCAAATGTGCTGGCATATTGAGTGCAGCACTTTCACAGCATCATCTTTCAGGATTTGAAATAGCTCAACTGGAATTCCATCACCTCCACTAGATTTGTTCGTAGTGATGCTTTCTAAGGCCCACTTGACTTCACATTCCAGGATGTCTGGCTCTAGGTGAGTGATCACACCATCGTGATTATCTGGGTCGTGAAGATCTTTTTTGTATAGTTCTTCTGTGTATTCTTGCCACCTCTTCTTAATATCTTCTGCTACGTGTAAAACTGGATGATAATGCTTTGGGATAATCATGGATTTATTGCTAGAAGATAACCGTCAACTTCACACAAAAGGTAAAGTTTGGGAATATGTGCTATTGTTTTCACCTGAACAACCAGATGCATATGTTTTATAGAAATACCACTAATCTTCCCTGTATGACTCCACTTCAGGAGATCTATGCTCGAGTTTGAGGAAATCACATTTTTAGTTTCTTAAGGACAAAATGTGAAAGAAGTCTTCCCACCCATCAGACTCTCTTACCCACAGACCTAGGTTAGTCCCAGATTTGGGTAAGTATTGGCCATTCATCCACCCAACCCTTCCATTCAACCATCATGGACAATAATGCTATCGTAGTTCAGAGGACAAACTTGATTCCATAGAATATGAAGTAGTCAAGCAAGGCTCAGTGAAGGAGGCAATCCTAAAGCTAGGTCTTGGGGATGAAGCTTGTACACAAGTAAAAAGGAAGAAGACAGACATTCTAGAATTCTAGAGTGGGCACCAGTTCAGTTCAGGTGCTCAGCCATGTCTGACTCTTTGCGACCCCATGGACTGAAGCATGCCAGTCTTCCCTGTCCATCACCAACTACCAGAGCTTGCTCAAATTCATGTCCATCGAGTTAGTGAAACCATCCAACCATCTCATCCTCTGTTGTCCCCTTCTCCTGCTGCCTTCAATCTTTCCCAGCATCAAAGTCTTTTCCAATGAGTCAGTTCTTTGCATCAGGTGGCCAAAGTATTGGAGCTTCAGCTTTAGCATCAGTCCTTCCAATGAATATTCAGGACTGATTTCCTTTAGGATTGACTGGTTTAACAAAGCTATGACAAACCTAGATAGCATATTAAAAATCAGAGACATTACTTTGCCAACAAAGGTCCATCTAGTCGAAGCTATGGTTTTGCCAGTAGTCATGTATGGATGTGCGAGTTGGACCATAAAGAAAGCTGAGCACCGAAGAATTGACACTTTTGAACTGTGGTGTTGGAGAAGACTCTTGAGAGTCCCTTGGACTGCAAGGAGATCAAACCAGTCCATCCTAAAGAGTGGGGATAGCCTGAGAAAAAATACAGAAGTAGGAATGTGCTTAGCATATTTGGAGAACAATGGATAAACCAGTTTGATAGGGACACAATTCAGAGAAATAGTAGGAAATCAAACTCATGGCCGATAAGGTCAGATCATGGAGAATCTCAAATTCCAGTCTAAGGAGCTGCATGAAACCAGTACTCTATATATGTTGCAAACACTATACTTGGAAAAATATGTAGCAAGGATTGAGTTCCCAAATTTGCAAGAATTTTGTTCTTAACAGTATCATTCATTGTACTAAGTCTCAGAACTGTTTGTCCTTCCAAAAGATCCCCATACTATGGAATCCATAGGACTTTGGGGTTATGAAAGAAAAGTTCCTGTGAATCCAGGGCAACACTGTTCCTGGGGAATGTGTCCCTGAGAAAAGGAACTAGCATTTGCAGACATATGTACAAATTTTTTGTACATATATTCTTTAATTCTCATGAAAAAACTCTATGAGAGTTTTCTAATATCCCCATTTTACAGATGAAAAAACTGGGCCTCATAGTAGATAAAAACAGGATTGAAACATGAATCTGCTTTATTCAAAATCCTGAATTCATTTCACCATGCCACACTGCCTCCTGAATGGAATCTCTTTGCAAAGCTTCAAATTGGGGCATCCTGTGATTAACTCATGCCTTTAGTTGTTATTCTCTTAAAACTTAGTAAAATTCCTATTTGCCTGTTGTCCAAACATCCTTGAATGTCAAGGATGTCAAGAATGTCAAGGAAATTCTAGTCAAGCTAGGGGAAACAATGAACTCAATCAAGGACTTCCAGAACAATTAATCATAAAGGTCAAACTACCCTCACATTTACTTAACCATCAAAGGACACAACTCCATGGACCAGGGGAAATGGTACTGGCTAGAACTACCTAGCTGAGGATTAAAGGAATATCCATCAAGCAATGAGCAGACATGGATTGTCTATGAACCCACCTGCCATTGCAGAGGACATAAGAAACATGGGTTTGATCCCTGGGTTGGGAAGATCCCCTGGGGTAGGAAATGGCAACCCACTCCAGTGTTCTTGCCTGGAGAATCCAATGGACAGAGGAGCCTGCTGGGCTACAGTCCATGGGGTCAAAAAGAGTCGAACATGACTGAAGCAACTTAGCACAGCACACACTGCTGCCTAATTAAGCATCATATCACTGAAACTACAGTGAGCAATTATACTACCAGGTAACATAGTATAGCACTCAGGAGTTTGCAAAGGTACAACTGCACTCTGAAACACCACCAACCCTGACTTTACAAATGAGGAAACTGAAGTTCAGAAAGCCTAAGTAACTT
Source organism: Bubalus kerabau (assembly GCF_029407905.1). Lineage (NCBI taxonomy): Eukaryota > Metazoa > Chordata > Mammalia > Artiodactyla > Bovidae > Bubalus > Bubalus kerabau. Next base: position 25,744,824 of record NC_073647.1, on the reverse strand, counting down.
GCTCAAGATCACATATCTCAATGAGAGGTAAAGTTGAAAATCAAACCCTTGCCTTTTGACCCCAAAGTTCACTACTCTTTCAATGCTAAGATGCTTGCCTTCATTTTGGCAAAACAACCAGTTGAAAGACTACCAAAAAAATCACCAACATAACTGCTTTGATTTCTCAATGCTAAACTTCTAGTTTCTGAGGTTCCTTTTTCCAGCCTCACCTTCAAGCCTCCACTGACCGGACTGACCAGCTGGGCTGGTACCATGCAGACATAGTCTATATGTCATATGTGCAGAAAAACTCCACCTCAAACTCCCAAATGCAATAAACTTGACTTTTAACCTTAAGGAAATCCAAAACACATGTCAACCATAAAAATAGCATTGGAGAAATTAACAACAGGTTATCAGAGAGACAAGAATTTCCAGTAGTGTTATATAGATGAGTTGTGACTAGCCTCCGTCAAATACCCTGGAGGGTATTATGATGATAGAGATGCCAGAGAAAAACATAGAAGCAAGATAAATAACTACCTGATGAGCTGGGCAGCAAGACTCAAAAGGTCTATAAAAATTCTAGTCATCAAACCATTTTATTCACTAGCTACCCTACTTCGTCACATATTTTAGTAATATATGTATACATCATTGCCTATGTCCATCAATCAGAGAAATTACCTTATGGATGAAAAAATCAGTAAATTACACAACCCTTACCTTTTTAGCTCTCAAGCAAGTGGTCTAACAACTGAGATAAAGATTCTAATCTAGGCCTTTATTGCCCAGGAACTGAATCATGCAAGAGCCTCCTACCTCACATCCCATTACACAGTAGTTCTCAAACTTGAGAGTCCATCAGAATCACCTGGATGGCTTGTTAAACCACAGACTTCTGAGCTCCAATCTCAGAACTTTTGATTCAGTAAGTCTGAGGCAGGGCTCAAGAAATAGCATTTCTAACAAGTTCCTCGGAGAAGGCAATGGCACCCCACTCCAGTACTCTTGCCTGGAAAATCCCATGGACGGAGGAGCCTGGTAGGCTGCAGTCCATGAGGTCGCTAAGAGTCGGACACGACTGAGCGACTTCACTTGCACTTTTCACTTTCATGCACTGGAGAAGGAACTGGCAACCCACTCCAGTGTTCTTGCCTGGAGAATCCCAGGGATGGGGGAGCCTGGTGGGCTGCCGTCTATGGGGTCGCACAGAGTCGGACACGACTGAAGTGACTTAGCAGCAGCAGCAGCAGCAACAAGTTCCTGGTTGCTATGGACACCACTAGTCCAGGGATCACACTTGGAGAACAAAATGCTGTACAGTCATCCAAGCAATCATCTAAAAACATGTACTTTCAGTGATTCACAACTGCCATTACAATAAAGTGCAGACTCTAGTGCCTAGTACTGCAAGCTCCACTTACCCTCTCTTCAACCTTCTCTCTCAATACTCACAAACACAGACCCTCCCATCCAGCCAGCAAGGTTTCTTCAATGGTCCTGAACTTCACACTTTTACTGCTGACTTCAATCCCTGCTTCATGCTGTTCCTCTCAAAGGAAATGCCTTCATTTTCTCTTTGCCCACCAATATCCACAGCCTCTGGCTCCTGTTGTTCCACTTCCTCTAACTAGGCTTTCCTGACTGTTCTAGCTGCAGTCATCTCCTACAAAGGCCCATAGCAGTTCTAATTTGCACTCCTTTTAGCAAGCAGGAAGTTGAGTGGTTTTCTGTATGTCTCTTCTTTGTATCTCAGGAAACTCAGTTTCCTCTAAGCCCATATCCTAAGCAGTGTTTCATTAGCCTCTCTGTCAGACCCATGGCAGTGCTTGACAAATAGTATGTACTCAATAAATACATTCCTTTTTAACAAACAGTTTTATTAATTAAGGATATTTGATGTATTTATTTAAAAACTGACAGAGCTTCAGTTCAGTTCAGTCACTCAGTCGTGTCCGACTCTTTGCGACCCCATGAATTGCAGCACGCCAGGCCTCCCTGTCCATCACCAACTCCTGGAGTTCACCCAGACTCAACGTCCATCGAGTCAGTGATGCCATTCTGCCATCTCATCCTCTGTCGTCCCCTTCTCCTCCTGCCCCTAATCTTTCCCAGCATCAGGGTATTTTCCAATGAGTCAACTCTTCGCAGCACAATAATAAATGGTATATTTTAGCTAGTTAAGCTTATTTTGCTTTCAAGTTTTTGTTTATTTATTTGTCTTACATTTCTTCAGTGTTCTGAGAATTTCAGAGTACAGTTACATTTGTAAAATTATGTTGAGAACAGACGGGACAACATGAGTACGATCTATGCATTTGCTGGATATTTCCCAATATGCTTACACATGGAGAACAGACCTAATTTACAGAATTCAACTTAACCCTCTGGTAACGCAGATGCATCGTAGGTGCCTTTGACCCAGATCACCAAACACTGATCTAGACATATGCTAATTAAGATTTCATTAATGACAAAAAATATCCTGCCTTCGAGAGGTGCCTTGGTGAAACTGGAGGGAGATTAAAAAGACAATTACATTTCTTAAATCACCCCCCTTGTTCTCTGTGAAATACTTTGAGGCTGATTTGGTTTAATTCTGCCATTTCAAAAAATCTCACTGGGGGGAAAATGGGAATACAAAAAGAATAATCTCCCAAAGCAAATTTAAACTATTCTAACAGGGACACTGCATGCCAAAAACAAGTAATGTCTCAAACTATGCTGTCTGGGTTCTTCTTCCCATAGGATCTGAACTGATGAAAGGAAAACAGACACAGATTTTACCTACACACACAAACTAGTTTGAATTTTTTTAAAAAAGACTACTCCATTTCTAAACATATTAGTAACCTTGGTTTGATTTTAGTCAACATCTGGTACTTCTGGTATCCATTATTGTCTTCACTCCAGTCTCCTATAACAACACTTAGTTTCTAAAACATGTGAGAGAGTAATCACCTGGAAGCTGGACATCCTTCCAATGACAATGCCAGTGTTCCTCAACCTAATGACATTAGTGAGAACTAGCAATGGATTTTTGACTTTGTTTTGGATTTTTTTTTTCTTCAAAGAGTCTCTCCAACTCCAAAAACTTTGCTAGACAAGTGACTGCTGAAATGAGTGTAAAGTAACAGGCTTGTTGGTCTCTATGGTAGGCCATACATAATCGCCATAGAAATATATAATTACACCTGTCAACCTCATCTTGTGTAATTGATTCAATGACTAACAATGTCAGTGGCAGGCTAAGCTTTGAGGTCTTGCTGCGAGAAAATACTCATACATGGCTAAACATCTTGGTGTCTTAATTGCTTGTCATACTGCCAGGGCTCCTGTGTTGTATCTATCTCCACAGCAACAGACTGGAATAGATAAAGCATATTTAATAGCTGAAGAGTGAAGTGATCACCTTTTTTTCGTTTTATAGGCCCTTTAAGAAAACCATGGAGTTGTCAAAAATAATCTAGTCATAAAGTCAGATTTGAAAGAGGAGTCTAAAATATGACTCCACACATTTAAAACTAGATACATGCTATGAGCTTTTCAAAGAAGAATCCTCTAATTATGATTATGAACAGAGAGAAGCAGCCCATGCTTGAACATGTACAGGCTTGAACATGTACAAAGGCACAATGAAGTTTTCATCACACTCACTGTCTTTTGAGGAATTAGAATACATTAAAATCCCTTAACCACAAAGCAAGAAAGCCCTGGAAACTACTGGACATTGGCAGGTTTCTTTTGAGGGGGTGGTTTGGAGGTCAACATCATGCTAAGATAGAGGCCACCAACACTAGGGAGCAGCATACCAACCGTAGTTGCATGATATGAAGATGAGGAGTCGTGGCTAGTGTTGTAACAAAAGGCAACAGGCTATTTTTAAAATTTAACAAATTATATCCTATAGCTAATGCTTAAAAAGTACAATGACTAACTGAAAGTGGTCAAGAAGCCTACAGATTCACCATGTTTTACCCAAGATTAAATAACTTTATACACTTCACAGATGCAAACTAACTCTCACACCCAGTCTCTACTGATCTCTTATTTCTATTTAACAAGCTGTCATTTGTACCAACCCAACTCAGGCAACTGATTTCCAAGGCTAGCAAATCCCATTCATTCATTAATTCAGTCACTTATCCAGTCAGTCAACATATTTTTGAGCACTTCCAGTGTGTAAGGCACTGCCCTAGCTGTTGGGATGCAACAAGAGAACATGTGTGTTAATGGGAGCATGTAAGAATGGCATTAACACACTCAGATGATCACAAAAATTTTCCTGAAGGAGGTGACACCTAAGCTGAGTCTTAAAGGATGAGTAGAATATTAGACTTGTTTTAGGGACTAGAGAAAGGAGATCAGACACAATAAAAACTCGCAGAGGTATAAAACAGTTAGGGTGTGAGATGGCATAACGGGTGAGAAGGGAAGAAGGAACCAGATCATAGAGGGTTCTGTTATCATATTAAGGATTTTAGATCCTGGCCCTGAGAACAATGGTGAACTGGTTTTTAAGTGTGTTTGGGAGGAGGGTGCTGCTGCTGCTAAGTCACTTCAGTCGTGCCCGACTCTGTGTGACCCCATAGACAGCAGCCCACCAGGCATCCCCGTCCCTGGGATTCTCCAGGCAAGAACACTGGAGTGGGTTGCCATTTCCTTCTCCAATGCATGAAGGTGAAAAGTGAAAGTGAAGTCGCTCAGTTGTATCTGACTCTGAGTGACCCCATGGACTGCAGCCTACCAGGCTCCTCCGTCCATGGGATTTTCCAGGCAAGAGTACTGGAGTGGGGTACCATCGCCTTCTCCGGGGTTACCCTCTAAAATAGAGTAAATGTATTCTGTTACTTTTTTTTTTTTTTTGCCACTACATATAAAACTTCTCCCACCAGGGATGGAACCCATGCCTTCTGCAGAGGAAGTATGGAGTCTTAACCACTGGACTACCAGGGAAGTCCCTAAGATATATTCTGCAGAGAAGCCTAGATTATTTCTCAGCCACTTCCACCTCAAAAATTCACTGACGGACTCTCATGGAGAGATGTCTATGAGTGGGTGAGTGAGTGAAAGTCGCTCAGTCATGTCCAACTCTTTGTGACCCCATGGACTGTAGCCCACCAGGCTCTCCTCTGTCCATGGGATTCTCCAGGCAAGGGTTTCCATTCCCTTCTCCAGGATATCTATATGTATATATAAAAGGATATGTCTATATGTATATATGAAAGGACTAAGTCTCACTTTATATCTTCTCTGAAGATAGTTTCCAAAATCTGTTCTGTGGTTATCTTACCTAGTGTAGTGGTTAGTACAGGCTTTAGAATCAAGAGAGCCAAGGTTTGAATCCAAACCCTGCCAGTTACTGGCTGTGTAAAGCTGGAAAATAAACTTCTATGATCCATAGATTTTTTTATCTATAAAAATAGTAAGGATAGCACTTAGCTTATAAGATTATTGTGAGGATTTGATAAATGTTATATATTTACTTATATATATTGAGTTGAGTACCATGCTTTCCCATTAGTAAATACACAACAAAATAAAGTCAAAAAGCATATTCCATAAAAGGAAAACTTGTAAATTGGACCTCATCAAAATTTTAAGTTTGCTCTGCAAATGACCATGGTAAGACAATGAAAAGGCAGGCTAGAAAACAAAGAAGAAAATGTTTGCCAGGAAGAAAATATTTGCAAATCACATATCTGCACAAAGGACTAGTGTTTAGAATACATAAAGAAATCTCAATAGTCAATGTTTTTTTAAAAAAAATTTGAATAGAAAGTCAACTAAATACATGAGCAGAAGTGAAAGTCACTCAGTCGTGTCCAACTCTTTGCAACCCCATGGACTATACAGTCCATGGAATTCTCCATGCTAGAATACTGGAGTGGGTAGCCTTTCCCTTCTCCAGGGGATATTCCCAACCCAGGGATCAAACCCAGGTTCAATCAAACATTTGATGAGCAGACATTTCATCAAAGAGGATATTCAGATGGCAAATAAGCACAAGAAAAGATGTTCAACATTATTAGCCATTCAGTTCAGTTCAGTTCAGTCACTCAGTCGTGTCTGACTCTTTGCAACCCCATGAATCTCAGCTCGCCAGGCCTCCCTGTCCATCACCAACTCCCAGAGTTCACCCAAACTCATGTCCATCGAGTCGGTGATGCCATCCAACCATCTCATCCTCTGTTGTCCCCTTCTCCTCCTGCCCCCAATCCCTCCCAGCATCAGAGTCTTTTCCAATGAGTCAACTCTTCGCATGAGGTGGCCAAAGTACAAGAGTTTCAGCTTTAGCATCAGTCCTTCCAATGAACACCCAGGACTGATCTCCTTTAGGATGGACTGGTTGGATCTCCTTGCAGTCCAAGGGACTCGCAAGAGTCTCCAACACCATAGTTCAAAAGCATTAATTCTTCGGCTCTCAGCTTTCTTCACTATCCAACTCTCACATCCATACATGACCACAGGAAAAACCCTAGCCTTGACTAGACGGACCTTTGTTGGCAAAGTAATATCTCTGCTTTTGAATATGCTATCTAGGTTGGTCATAACTTTCCTTCCAAGGAGTAAGCGTATTTTAATTTCATGGCTGCAATCATTAGCCATTAGGGAAGTACAAATTAAGACCCCAATAAGATATTACAATGTATCTATGAGAATGACTAAAATAAAAAATCTTGACAATACCAAATGTTGATGAGAATACAGAGAAACTAGATCACTCACACATTGCTGATGGGAATGGAAAATGGTAAGTTGCTCTGGAAAAAAGTTTGATAGTTACTCATAAAACTAAACATATGATATGGCCCACCATATTACCTAGAAATTGCACTCTTAGTTAGGAGTTTACACAGAGAAATAACATGTTCACCCAAAAATCTGAAAACAATTGTTCATAGCAGATTTATTCATATTAACCTCAAATTGGAAACAGCTTAGATGTCCTTCCAAAAACATATTATGCTACAACTAAACCATGAAATACTACTCAGCAATAAAAAGGAATGAATTATTGGTGCATGCAGTAACTTGAATGAATCCTCAGAGAATTATGCTGAGTGAAACAAGCCATTGCCAAAAGATTAAACACCATGTGATTTTATTATACACAACTATTGAAATAACAAATTTATAGAAATGGAAACACAGAAAGTAGATTTAGCAACTGCTTAGGGCTAGGAGTAGGTGAAAATCAGTACTGCTAATTGGTACAAGGTTTCTTTTTGGGGTGAGGAACATGTTACAGAATTAGATTGTGGTGGTAGAGGTGGCACAATTTCACAAATATACTAAAAATCACTGAATTGTACCCTTTAAAGGGTGAATTTTATGATATGTGAATTATATCTCATTTTTTTTTAATGAAACAGAGAAATGATAGTGGCAGAGAACTGAGTATAAGAGGTAGAGGTGAAAAATTGGTCATGTTCTGGATATATTTTGAAGATAAAGGTAACATTATTTGCAACTGATTAGATGTCAGACATGAGAGAAAAAAAAAGAGGATACATAAGCAGTGTGGAGGTTTTTGACTTTCATACATCATGAGAAACGCTGGACTGGAAGAAACACAAGCTGGAATCAAGATTGCCGGGAGAAATATCAATAACCTCAGATATGCAGATGACACCATCCTTATGGCAGAAAGTGAAGAGGAACTCAAAAGCCTCTTGATGAAAGTGAAAAAGGAGAGTGGAAAAGTTGGCTTAAAGCTCAACATTCAGGAAACGAAGATCATGGCATCCGGTCCCATCATTTCATGGGAAATAGATGGGGAAACAGTGGAAACAGTGTCAGACTTTATTTTGGGGGGCTCCAAAATCACTGCAGATGGTGACTGCAGCCATGAAATTAAAGACGCTTACTCCTTGGAAGGAAAGTTATGAGCAACCTAGATAGCATATTCAAAAGCAGAGACATTACTTTGCCAACAAAGGTCCATCTAGTCAAGGCTAGGGTTTTTTCTGTGGTCATGTATGGATGTGAGAGTTGGACTATAAAGAAGGCTAAGCACCGAAGAATTGATGCCTTTGAACTGTGGTGTTGGAGAAGACTCTTGAGAGTCCCTTGGACTGCAAGGAGATCCAACCAGTCCATCCTAAAGGAGATCAGTCCTGGGTGTTCACTGGAAGGACTTATGCTGAAGCTGAAACTCCAATACTTTGGCCACCTCATGTGAAGAGCTGACTCATTGGAAAAGACTCTGATGCTGGGAGGGATTGGGGGCAGGAGAAGAAGGGGACGATAGAGGATGAGATGGCTGGATGGCATCACCGACTTGATGCACATGAGTTTGGGTGAACTCTGGGAGTTGGTGTTGGACAGGGAGGCCTGGAGTGCTGTGATTCATGGGGTTGCAGAGAGTCGGACATGACTGAGTGACTGAACTGAACTGAACTGAACTGAACTGAATAGAGTCCAGAAGAGGTCTGGGTTTAGGCAGAAGATCAAGAGAATAGTTTTGTTCCCATTATGTGTGAAGTGCTGGCTAGATGCCTGTGTTTGTTTCCTATTTCTACTAGAGACAAATGACCACTTAGTGGTATAAACCAAGCAAATTTATTATCTTACAGTTTTGGAAGCCAGAAGTTCAAAATGGATTTCACTGGACTAAAATCAAGGGATTAGCAGGCCTATGTTTCTGTCTGTACCCTCTCAGAGAGAATCTGTTTCCTTGTCTTTTTCATTTTCTAGAGGTCACCTGCATTTGGCCTGTGGTCCCCTCCTCAACTTTCAAAGCTAGCGGCATAGCATCTTCAAATCTCTGACTCTGACATCTGCTTCCATCATCACATCTCCTTCCCTACTCTCCTTTATTTACAAGGACATTTGTGACTACATTGGGCCCACCTGGATAATCTAGGATAATATCTGCTTCTCAAGAAGCATGACTTAATCACATCTGCAAATCCCTTTTGCCACATCAGTGATACACATTCACAGGTTCAATGTACTAGGAAGTTGACATCTTGGGCAGTGGAGTAGGGGGAGGTGCATTATTCTGTCTAGCACAATATCTAAATAGAGGTACTGAATTGATAGCTAGTTACAGGAATGTAGAGTTCAGAAGGTCCAGGCTGGAGAAGTAAATTTGTGAGTTTCAGTATTCATGTGTTATTTAAATTCACACCACTGAATGAGATCCTCAGGGGAGAGAATATACACAGTGAACGTTCCCAGGACTGAGAGCCTAGGGACTTTCAATGTTAGGAAGTTGGAGAGATGAGAAGAGGCAAGCAAGGGAATTGAAGAGGCAACTGAAATAGGAGGGGTCACCGAGTGAGTAGGAAAACCAAGAGAAGGCAGTATATTGGAAGCAATGAAAAGAACATGCTTAAGGAGGAAGGGGTGACCAGCTGACTCAAATATTGTTTAGGTCAAGGAAGATGAAGACTGAGGTTGATTGTTGGATTTGACAATGTGGAAGTCACTGGTGACCATGAAAGGGCAGTTTTTGTGGAGTGGCAGTTTCAAGACAAAAGGAAATCTGTTTCCAGCCATGATAGAGTAACAGAGGTCAAAAATTTACCCTCTGTCCTGAAACAACTAAGAGACTTGTGAAATATATGAACCATAAGGCAATTTACTCAATGTGAGAAAATATTTGCAAATCATATATCTGAATAAGATGTTATATAAAAAACCCTTACAACTCAATAACTAAAAATTAACTATTTTAAAATAGGCAAAGGACTTGAATAGACATTTTTCCAAAGAAGACACGCAAATGGCCAACAAGCACATGAACATCACCAATTAGTAAGGGAAATTTAAATCAAAACCACAATAAAATACCACCTCATATCCACCCTACTATCAAAAAACAGAAAATGACAAGTGTTGTCAAGGATGTAGATAAATTGCCACCCTCATGCACTGTTGGTGGGAGTATAAAATGTTGCAGTCGCTATGAAAAACAGTATGTGGTTCCTCAAAAAATTAAAAATAGAATTACCATATGATCTAGAAGTTCACTTCTGGATATATAACCAAAAGAATTGCAAGCAGGGTCTCTAAGAGCTATGTGTACGCCCATGTTCATAGCAGCATTATTCACAGCAGCCTAAAAAGTAAAGGCAATTCAAATATCCATCAACATATGAGTGAATAAGCAAAATGTGGTCTGTTTGTACAATGGAGTATTACTTAGCCTTAAAAAGGGAGGAAATTCTGACACATGCTATCACCTGGAATAACCTTGAGGATATTATGCTAAGCAAAATAAGCCAGTCACAGAAGGACAAATACTGACAAGAAAAGACTCAAATTCATAGAGTCAGAAAGAGAGTAGCAGGAAATGGGGAGTTATTGAAGGGGCATAGAGTTTCAGTTTTGCAAGATGAAAGTTCTCAAGATTGATCCCACAGCGTTGTAAACACACTTAACACTATGCAATTATATACTCAAAATTGTTAAGATGGTAAATTTCATGTTATGTATATTTTGACTGTAATTAACAATTTAAAAGGGAAAAATATGCATGAAACAATGGTTTTCAAGACACTGAACATCAGGCAACAAAAAACAGCAACCAGAGTAGTAATCAAGGTAAACCCTAGGACTGCCATAGCTTACTACCTGGATAAACTCTGTAGTCCTGGGAGCAAGGAAGGGGAACCCAGGTAGAGTCTGGTGGTTGTCCTGAGTTGAGGACATAAAACTGGGAGTCCAGAGAGACCAGGGTAGCTAAGGATCAGAGGGTAGAACCCCAGGGATGAGAGAGCTACATTGAAAGAGAGCTTCAGAAGCTCTAGGGAATCTCTCTTAAACTTTATCTGAGTACCTAGAAGGAAATCAAACTTAAGAGGTGAGGGACTGAACCACCCCTAAATGATGAGGGACAGCAATGCTCAAAATTCACATTTTATATGTTGTGGAATATGGAATACACCAGAGAAATCATTACCACAACAAATGTAACAAACACATCATCACCTCCCAAAAGTTCACTGTTTGGACTGCTAAATCATGTCCAAAAAGGTTCGCTGGTGTCCCTTTATAATAATCCCTGCCTCTCACTCCTCTCCATACCCTATCCCATCCCCAGAAAATCACTGATCTCATTTTGACATGAGAGATTAATTTGCATTTTCCAGAATTTTATATAAATGGAATGAAACAGTACCTTTTGCTTCCTCAGGCATCTTGCACCCAGCGTCATTACTGGGAGATTCAACCATGTTGTTGTGTTTATCAATAGCTTGTTCCTTTCTCTTGCTAAGAAGAATTCCACTACAGGGGTAAACCGCAATTTATTATTTATTCTTTCACTTTTTAATGAATATTTGGGTCATTTCTTGTTTTATTCCAATTACCTGTTTTTTCCTTACAAATAAAACTGATATGAATATTCCTGTAGAAGTCTCTTTGAACATATGCTTTCATTTCTCTTGGTTTAGCACCTCATAGTGAAATGATTAAGAAGTATAGTAGGTGCATGTTTAACATTTTAAGGAACTTCCAAGCTGTTTCCAATGTAGTTATACATTTTACATTCCCACCAGCAATGTATGAGGGTTCCAGTTACTCTGTCTTTGCCAACACAGAGTCACTCGAATTTTAAACATTTTAATAGGTGTGGTGGTATCTCATTGTGATTTTGACTTGCATGTCTCTAATAACTGATATTGACCCTTCCCATGCTCATTTGACATCCATATATCTTTGGTGAAATGTCTTTTCCAATGTTTTGCTCATTTATTAAAATTAGATTGTTCAGGAACTTCCCTGATTATCCAGGGGCTAAGACTCTGCACTCTCAATGCAGTGGAACCAGGTTCGATCCCTGGTCAGGGAACTAGATCCCACATGCCACAATTAAAGATCCCCCACAACTAAGACTTGGTGCAGCCAAATAAATAAATATTAAAATAAAATAAGTCACCCTGCTAATTTAACTTATATGCAGGGTACATCATGAGAAACGCTGGGCTGGAAGAAGCACAAGCTGGAATCAAGATTGCCAGGAGAAATATCAATAACCTCAGATATGCAGATGACACCACCTTTATGGCAGAAAGTGAAGAGGAACTAAAAAGCCTCTTGATGAAAGTAAAAGAGGAGAGTGAAAAAGTTGGCTTAAAGCTCAACGTTCAGAAAACGAAGATCATGGCATAAGGTCCCATCAATTCATGGCAAATATATAGGGAAACAGTGGAAACAGTGGCTGACTTTATTTTGGGAGGCTCCAAAATCACTGCAGATGGTGACTGCAGCCATGAAAGTAAAAGACGCTTGCTCCTTGGAAAGAAAGTTATGACCAACATAGACAGCATATGAAAAAGCAGAAACATTACTTTGTCAACAAAGGTCCGTCTAGTCAAGGCTATGGTTTTTCCAGTAGTCATGTATGGATGTCAGAGTTGGACTATAAAGAAAGCTGAGCACCGAAGAATTCATGCTTTTGAACTGTGGTTTTGGAGAAGACTCTTGAGAGTCCCTTGGACTGCAAGGAGATCCAACCAGTCAATCCTAAAAGAAATCAGTCCTGAACATTCATTGGAAGGACTGATGTTGAAACTGAAACTCCAATACTTTGGCCACCTGATGCGAAGAGCTGACTCATTGGAAAAGACCCTGATGCTGGGAAAGATTGAAGGCAGGAGGAGAAGGGAATGACAGAGGATGAGATGGTTGGATGGCATCACCAACTCAATAGACATGAGTTTGGGTAGGCTCCGGGGGTTGGTGATGGACAGGGAGGCCTGGGATGCTGCAGTTCATGGGGTCCCAAAGAGTTGGACATGACTGAGTGACTGAACTGAACTGATCCACTGCTTCCAGTACCATTTATTTATAAGATTATTCCTTTACCATTAAAATCCTTTTGCACCTTTGTCAAGTGAGCATATATGTCTGGGTCTACTTCTAAACTCTCTGTTCTGTACCATTGATCTGTATGTTCACATTTATGACAGAACCACACTGTCTTTTTTTTTTTTTTTTTTTAACCACAAGTATTTATTGATGGATCGAAGAATACAATTTTAATGGAACAATAAGGCACAACTGTGGATTAAAAGTTTGCTACACAGCCAAAAGGAGGAAAAAGCCATCATCTTAGGAACTTTAAATATGCAGGTCAAGGAGCCTCTGAAGTACCTCACTAATAGACCAGTGTTCGACAGTTCTTCCCTTTTATAAAATTCCTATATTACATCACTTGATCACAAAGTCACACTGATACTTCTCTATGAAATCCTCTCTCATTTATACTTGAGTCATCCAGCCTGGCTACCCTTTCTTAAGGGTACTGTCTTGATTGATTACTGTGACTTTATAATAATAAAGTTCAAATAACAGTATAAGGCTTATAACTGAAAAATGGAAATAGTCTGCTTTCCAGTCCCTTCCTATTAATCTCCATCCTTCTCCACACCCAAGTCTCACTATCTAGGAGCCCACCAAGAATCACCTCATTAGAACAAAAGTCACTCTTATCACCCAGGAAATTCCAAGAGATTTAGGAGCTCTGGGTCAGGAATCAGGGTCAAAGATCAAATATTACAACAAAAGATGTCCTTATCACTCTTCTTATCACTTAGGAGTTTTAGGAACTCTGTGCCAGGAACTAGGGGCAGAAAGCAATATATTTTTTTTTTATTATTTCACATATATCTCATATTTGTTTTACTTTTATTTTTACCTATTTGTTTCTTTATACTTAAACTGGGACTCCTGGAGGCAATGAAAAGTAGCTTTATATCTACTTTATGTATTTTTATATAGCTTTGGCCTCTCGATGCAACTTTTTAATCAGTAATTTTAGACTACTTACATCTCATATAATTATTAATATGACTAGATCTAGATCTACCATCTTGTTATCAGTTTTCCTGTTCTCATCTGTTCTTTCTTCCTCTTTCTGCCTTCTTTTGGATAGAGGATTTTTAACAATTCCACTTATCTCCTTTTTATGGCTTATTATAAAGCAAATTTCTTGTTTTATTTTAGTGGTTGCTTTAGGGATTATCATATACGTATTTCATATATCATATTCTGGCTTCAAATGATGGTATACCACTACAAGAACTTTGCTGTCATTGTTATTGTTGCTCAGTCATTCAGTCGTGTCCGACTCTTTGCGACCCCACGGACTGCAGCACGCCAGGCTTCCCTGTCCTTCACCATCTCCTGGAGCTTGCTCAAACTCATGTCCATTGAGTCAGTGATGCCATCCAACCAGTCTCGTCCTCTGTCGTCCCCTTCTCCTCCTGCCTTCAGGTTTTCCCAGCATCAGGGTCTTTAAAGTATCATATTTCTATTTCTCAAGCTAAGTCAATTTTGCTTTCTCTAGCCCACAGCTTTGGCTCCTATTGGAGAGTGTTGTGTTAGCCCTGGGATACCATTATGAAGGTATAAAGTTAGAGAACCAAATGACCTATACAAACCCTGGTCTAGCCATCCTTTCTCTCCGTAAGTTCCCTGAGAGAGATATAGACACGAGTTGAAGCAGGAAAACAAAGTAATGGTTCATTATCACCTGGGATTTAAGCTTTAAATCCCAGCGCAAACATCAAGTGAGCATGGCCAGAGCACATTAGGTATTTATTTCCTTTTTCCTGGGCTAGAGTCCTAAGTGTCCCTCATCCCCAAATGCAAATACACATCTCAGAACTTTACCTTTCAAATGACAAATTAAACCATTCCGCTATCCTTTTCTCTGTATTCCAAAACTTGTCAGAAATTCTTCAGAGATAGATTATACTGGGCCAAGCAGTTAGCTCAGTTAAAGCATCATATCACTAAGGCCAAGGTCAGATACTTAATCTTCTTTTGAGCTACTTGGCCCAGTGCCTACTGATCACAGGGAGAAAAAAGAGGGTATGTGGGTTAAATAGTAGAAACCTACCCCGTTTTGGAGAGCATATCTTTAAGAACATGCCTGAGTGATTTGGGGGTGGCAATATCCTCCCTGCGTAGGAAGGCCACTGCAATATTTACCTGTATAACTACATGAAAATGAGCTTGAGTCCTGTCCAGAGGATGCATATGCTAAAGCCACCCTTTAAATGCCAACATAAATACTTTGTGTGTAAGGCTCTCCTATTCAGAGAAAATGCCTCTGGGATCTGAGAAAGAGGCTTGAATTCCCTAAACCAGATTGTTCAAAGTATTGGAATATGCTGTCTTTTCAATAACAAAGGAGCATGACTTTGATCATGCTTATTTTCATTATGAATGATTATTTCTATTACACTATCCCTCCAAGGGATGGTACCAAAGGATTTCCTGAATCTTTTAAAATCTATTTATAGATATCATCAATGAAATGAATACTCAGATTAGTTAGATTTCCTAATTAGCTTGGAAGAAGACCTACGTTGCCTTTAATGAAATTTCTGGAAGCAAATGCTATTGCAACAATGGGATAGTATATGCTCTGGCTTAGAATAGTGCTTATTAATTCACATAAGAGAAACAATTTCCTCATAACATCATTAAGTGAGCCCTGAAGGCAGAGACAATACTGATAGATGGCAAGAATAAACATCAGAAGTGTTTTCCAAGTATACCATGTGTTCTAATTGTCCACTTACCAGTTAAGTCACAAAGAAAGTCTTGGTTTGTAATTTTATGCTGGCATTGTGAATAAAAGTACTACTGCTGATATAACAGCCAATAATGTGTGTTGCAAAGCAGATCAACTTTTTATGTAAAAATTATTATTTCATGTAGTTCTTCAATGAAAAGTTAGTCCACATTACTTTCTCCATTTAGGGAATCATTCTATTAAGTCAGTCTATAAAAATTTGTTAATTATTCTTGATTTTAGAGAACCTAAGGTTCTTCATTGGCCAAAGAGACAATAGATTTTTTGAAAGTTTATGGGAGATACTTTCATAAGAGGAGCTCTTTGGATTTAATTTAGGGCCTTTTGGTGAGCCACTTAACCTCAGTAAGTCTCCATTTACTCGTCTGAAATGGTAAAATAGAGCTAATAATATGGAGAAGGCAATGGCACCCCACTCCAGTACTCTTGCCTGGAAAATCCCATGGACAGAGGAGCCTGGTAGGCTGCAGTCCATGGGGTCGCTAAGAGTCGGACACGACTGAGCAACTTCACTTTCACTTTTCACTTTCCTGCATTGGAAAAGGAAATAGCAACCCACTCCAGTGTTCTTGCCTGGAGAATCTCAGGGACAGGGGAGCCTGATGGGCTGCCGTCTATGGGGTCGCACAGAGTCAGACACGACTGAAGCAACTTAGCAGCAGTAGCAGCAGGTGTGCTAAAATAAGCTTTCATTTGCCCCTCCAGATATTTGCTTGCTGTTTCTTTACCCAACTTTTTAGCCAGGAAGCTAACTTTGTATGGGCTTCATCAATGGGCTTCCTTGATTTCTGGCATCAAGTTGGGTTCATTCTATGGGAATCACAGACAGGATGACAGAGATCATCAAGAGAATGTGGTCAGGGCCTTTATTCTTTCTAGCTCCCTCCCTACTAGCTTATCCTGAGTTGGGTACATCCTTTTGCCTAGAGTAAGAGTCTCTTTACCCTTGTGTGATGGCCCTCTCCAAACAGTTATACTTTCTACTCTCTTCTCTTGCCCGTTTAGGCCTAGGGCCCTAGAAACTTAGTAGTGATAATGGCTACCATCTAAGAGTGCTTCAACATCACTTGTTGGTTTCCCTTTAACCTTATGGCCACACCTATATAAATAATACCATTGTTAATCTTCTCAGTTACTCCAATTGAGTATGTTATTCCTGCTGGCACCATGACTGGATACTTTAGGGCACAGATTGTCTGCAGGACTAAATGAAAGGTCATAATGAAAAATATGAAGCATACACAAACATTAGGTCTTATATCTTTATCAGAAGTCAGGTGTTGAATAACATAAGTGGCCACTGAAGAAGTTCCAGGTAGTCCTAACGCATGAGATTGAAATGAAATTCAACCAGACTGCAACTAGCCAACTTACAAAAGTTAAGTTGCCAGGGCTGAAGAAACTGATAAGGAGTAAGCAGAAACAGAAACACATGTGAGGTAGCCATTTGAATAAAACATGAAGCAGTGAAAGCTCTCAAATAAGATAGAAGAGGGATGTGACAGGACATAACCCAAGACAACCTCCCAAGACAACCCCCTACCCTTGCCCCCAGTCTCTGAGTAACGTTGTACCTCCACCATTTCGAGTACAGAGCACCATTTTGCCTCTAAAGCCCAGACCTTGGCTTTCATTTCTCCAGTAGTTTCTGTGCCCCACATTGTCCACTACAGTAGAGCATATCCATAGTCAGTTTAGGGGCTTCCCTGGTGGTTCAGCTGTAAAGAATCTCGCCTGCCAATGCAGGAGACACAGGTTCAATCCCTGGGTGGGGAAGATCCCCTGGAGGAGGAAATGTCAACCCACTCCAGTATTCTTGCCTGGGAAATCCCATGGACAAAAGGGCCTGGTGGGCTACAGTCCATAAGGTCTCAAAGAGTCGGACATGACTGAGCACACACACACACACACACATACACACAGAGATTAAGAGTATTCACTACTTTGCTTCCACCTCAGTGCAATTTGGGGGTTAAAGTGCTCTTTAATCTCTTCTACACCATCCCTGTTTCACCATTCTTATATTCTGCAGCTCACCCTCTGACCCTTTGGATTACCTGCTTTTATGATTCATTCACACTATTCCACTTCCAGAGGGTTGAGCTAGTTTCCTATCATACGTAAATGCTTGAAAAAGCAGAGGCATTGCCTATTCTGGGCCCAGGCCCACTCTCACCTTCAAGCTAATATTAACTTCCCTGAAGCTTTGTGAATTCCAAGTCAGCATCCCTGTACTATGCCTGCTGAAACTTTCTGAACTAGATCCTCCTCTGCCCAGTAACCAGAAGCCATTCTCTTCCTCCCCTCAATCCTGGCAGCTGCTTCAGTCCCCCAATCCACTCAATCCTGAGCAGCTTTGAGACCTAACAATTATTCTCTTCAGGTTGCTATCCCTTTGACAACTCTTCCCCTCCCTCAGCCCTTTTGTACCACCTGAAGCTCACAAACTCTCAAACCTCTCTAGAACAAGTCTGCTAGATAATATGACAATACAACAGTAACAATCCACAACTCAATTATAAGTCAGTTTCCCTGGCCCCAGATAGCAGCTACTGCCATATCTACATATGAATTTAAGGGAGAGGGACTCTGCCAGAGAGCATGGAGAAAAATCAGGTCTTTGAAGTATAAGTCACCTGTCACAAAGAGAGCTAGGTGGCTTTTCCTATAAAGTAGAAGCAAGATGCTCAGCATTACTAATTACCATAGAAATGCAAATCAAAATTACAATGAGGTAAAGATGCTCAACAGCACTAATTATCAGAGAAATGCAATGAGGGATCACCTCACACTGGCCAGAATAGCTATCCTTAAAAAGTTTACAAATAATAAATGCTGGGAAAGTTGTGGAGAAAAGGGAAGCCTCCTACACTGTTGGTGGGAATGTAAATTGGTACTGTCACTGTGGAGAACAGTGTGAACATTCCTCAAAAAACTAAAAATAGAGTTACCATGTGATCCAGCAATCCCACTTTGGGGCATATATCCAGAAAAGATGAAAACTGTAATTTGAAAAGATACAGGCACCCCCAATGTTCACAGCAGCACCATTTATAATAGCCAAGACATGGAAGCAACCAAAGTGTCCATCAACAGAGGAATGGATAAAGAAGATGCAGTATATATATATGTGTGTGTGTGTATACATATATATTATAATGAAATATTACTCAGCCATAAAAAAATGAAATCTTGTCATTTGTGACAATACAACATAGATGGATCTGGAGTGAATTATGCTAAGTGAAATGTCAGACAAAGAGGAATACCACATGATTTCATTTATATGTGGACTGTAAAAAACAAACTAACAAAATGAAAACAGACTCACAAATACAGAGAACAAACAGATATTTGCCAGAGGGGAGGAGAGACTGAGTGAAATAGGTGAAGATAGTTAAGAAGTGCAAACTTCCAGTTATAAAACAAGACACAGAGATATAATACTGCATGAGGAATTTAGTCAAAAATATTTTTAATATTTAATAATTTTATATGGGCACAGATGGTTACTAGACATATCATGGTGGTCATTTCATAATGTATGTAAACATCAAATCATTATGTAGTACACCTGAAACTAACATAATACTGTATGTCAACTATGTTAAATAAAATAAAATAATAAAAATACATTTAATTAATGTGAAAGGAAGAATCAAGAAACAAAAAAGAGAATAATAGATGAATAGTAAATTGTAAGCCTACATATAACCATACCAATAATTACATTAAATGCAAATAGATGGACTAAATTCTCCAATCAAAATTGCAGTGATTCTCAGGATTAAAAAAAAGACATACTCAGACACAAGTAGACTAAAAGTAAAGGCTGGAAAAAGATACCATCAAAATACTGATATCAGGCATAAGAAAGCTGGAGTAAATACATTGCTGCTGCTGCTAAGTCGCTTCAGTTGTGTCTGACTCTGTGCAACCCCATAGACGGCAGCCAACCAGGCTCCCCCGTCCCTGGGATTCTCCAGGCAAGAACACTGGAGTGGGTTGCCATTTCCTTCTCCAATGCAGGAAAGTGAAAAGTGAAAGTGAAGTCGCTCAGTCGTGTCCGACTCTTCGCGGCCCCATGGACTGCAGCCTACCAGGCTCCTCCGTCCATGGGATTTTCCAGGCAAGACTGGAGTGGGGTGCCATCGCCTTCTCCGAGTGAATACATTAATATCAGACAAAATAAACTTCAAGACAAAGACTATTATAATGACAAAAGAGGTAATGCAAGGTGGGTGGAAGATGGGAAAAATGAGTGAAGGTGGTCAAAAGATACAAACTTCCATGTATAAAATAAATGTCATGGGGATATATTGTACAGCATGGTGATCAATAATGCTGAATTGAATATTCCAAAGTTGCTAAGGGTAGATCTTAAAAATTCTCATTACAAGAAAAAAAATTTTAACTATGTGTGATGATGCATGTTAACTAAAGAAAGAAAGTGAAAGTGAAAATGAAGTCGCTCAGTCATGTACTAACTCTTTGCGACCCCATGGACTGTACCCTACCAGGCTCCTCTGTCCATGGGATTTTCCAGGCAATAGTACTGGAGTGGATTGCCATTTCCTTCTCCAGGGGATCTTCCTGACCCAGGAATGAAACCCGGGTCTCCCACATTGTAGTCAGACGCTTAACCATCTGAGCCACCAGGGAAGTCTGTTAACTAAACTTACAGTGATAATCATTTTGCAACACACACATATATCAAATGATTACGCTATATAGTTTAAACTTATACAATGTTATATGTCAATTATACCTCAATTTAAAAACATTTTTAAAAGAATTAATATTTTAGGGATACATAAACTTTATAAATATATGTGAGCTTTAAAAATCAAGAGATTGACTGCAAAGTGGCATGAGGGAACATTTTGAGATGAAAGATATGCTCTATATTATTATTGTGATAGTGGTTACACTACTACATACATTTTAAGACATCAAATTGTTCACTTATGACAAATGTTAATGTTTGCACCTAATGAAAAAGAACGAAATTAAAAGCAAAACATTCAATATAGATATAACATATATGAGTATGTATGTTAGCCTTGAATGTACACACTAAGCGGCAGTTAGTTTTCATTTGGAGTATCCTCATCAGAAATGTACACTCCGGGGGAAATTAGTGTTTATAGGACTCTAATCAGGAATCCACACCATTTACATGACTACAGCAAGTGGTTTTAAAATCTTATCCAAATATGCATCCAAATGTTCAATATTTAGCATAAGCACTGTTAGAAACAAACAACTTTATGGAGAAATTAATCGTGTAGAAGAAAATTTAAACAGGTACCTCTGTCCTGAAATGAACAAGGTGTAGTAGTAGTAATGCATGTGTGCTCAGTCATGTCCGACTCTTTGTGACCCCATGGACTGTAGCCTGCCAGGCTCCTCTGTCGACACATGGGATTCTCCAGGCAAGAATACTGGAGTGGGTTGCCATTTCCTCCTCCAGGGGATCTTCCTGACCCAGGGATCAAACTCCCTTCTGTATCTCCTGCACTGGCAGGTAGATTCTATACCACTAGTGCCAGCTGGGAAGCCCAAACAAGGTATAACAATCTGGCAAAGCCATCAGTCTGATACCTATGAAGAGCACCCTGAATATGCTTGTTTTCAGTTTAAAAGAGAACCCTGTCACCATTCCAGCTAGGAAACTGGCTAATCATGTCACGAGAATGTTAGTTCCATCCTCCTCAGAATGAACCTCATACAAAGTGCTTGTTGGAAAACCTACAAGGACAAAGAATGCAGCACTGTGCAGGTTTTCTGCCTGCTTCCTAGTGAATATCTGTAATTGATGCAGAATTTAGGTTGAGACTTGCCGTCATTGTCACATACCACCCAGTGGTAAGCTGGGGAGAAGCATGTTACTGCCACCTCCAACTGTCAGAAGCCAATTTCCCAGGTGGCTCAGATGGTAAAGAACCTGCCTGCCAATGCAGGAGCCGCAGGAGACACAGGTTCAATCCCTGGTTCAGGAAGTTCCCCTGGTGGAGGGCATGGCAATTCACTCCAATATTCTTGCCTGGAGAATCCCTTGGACAGAGGAGCCTGGCGAGCTGCAGTCCATAGGGTCACAAAGAGTCGGACATGACTGAATCGACATAGCACGCGTGCATGCAATGATATTGTGCATAGCCAGAGACGCTTCAATCAGTTCATAGCAGCATTCCATTTTATCCAGAAAAGTCCTCATGTTCCTTCTTTGCTGCTATTACTCATGTAGTTTAAAATAGGTAAATTTTATATCAGACAAGTTCCTAGATCTAAGCTTTCCACTCAATTTCCCTGAGTTCTCCAGTAAAGCCTCTTTTCTTCTGGATCTTGCTCACAAAGTCAGCTTTACCACAGGCAATTTATAGGGAACAATTAATACTGTGATTTTAGGTGCCTTTTGACTGTTACAATATTAAACTCTGCATGAAATCCTTATGAACAGCATGTCTACAAGCAATAATGTTGAAACAGGACCGCCCAAAGGACACTGATTAGTCTTGATCATGGCTGCATGTTTTGTAAATATAAAGTTTTATTAGAGCAGAGCAACACCCCTTCATTTATGTACTGTGCATGGCTGCTTTAGATCTATAATGGCAGATCTGCATAGCTGAGACAGAGACCATATGGCCCACAAAGCCAAACATATTTCCTATCTGGACCTTCACAAAAGTTTGCCAACTGATTCACTGAAACAGTGCCACTTCTAAACCAGTAATCGCTACATTTGACTACATAAGAATCACCATTAAAAAAAAATCACCATTAATATCTGTTTTTATAGTTGCTAGTTCCTCCATTTTAGATTCTTTTTTTTTTGAAAATTTCTTCTGAATTTTTTAATGCTTCATCCATTTAAGATTGCCTCACTTTTGAATAACTACTTAAATTTTCTTCTGCTTACCATTTCAGTTATATTCTATATTTTTGAATGTATATTTTTCTCATTTTTCATTTATAAATAGTAACAGTTTGTAAATTTATCTTGATTCCCTGTTTAGCCTAAGATTTATTTTAAAAGGTGTTTTGAAGATTCTAAGTAGACAGAACCTATTTTTTGATACACTTTCTTTACTGATTTGCTATTGCATTACATTTGAGGCAGAGAA
Source organism: Bubalus kerabau (assembly GCF_029407905.1). Classification (NCBI taxonomy): domain Eukaryota; kingdom Metazoa; phylum Chordata; class Mammalia; order Artiodactyla; family Bovidae; genus Bubalus; species Bubalus kerabau. The sequence goes on along the minus strand of NC_073647.1, from coordinate 25,722,153 downwards.
TTTGATCTATATGATTTTTACTTTTGGAGATTTGTAGATCCTTTGTAGCTTAACATGTAGTCAATCTTTAAGACATTTCCAAGTGAGTTTGAAAATAATACTTATGTTTTTTTCCGTAAAATGTTTACATATATATTAGATAAAATTTGTTAATTATATTATTCAAATTCTTTTGTCTACTAGAATTGCCATTTTATGAGAAATATATTTGTCTTAATACGTTTGGGCTGCTACCAAAAACATAACATAGAGAAGATGGTTTAAACAACAGACAGTTACTTCTCACAGTTCTGGAAGTTGGGAAGTTAATATCAAGGTGCTAGCAGATTCAGTATTTGGTAAGGACCTGCTTCCTGGTTTGTAGATAGCCATTATGATATAATAAGAAATATATATTTTGCTCATTATCCCCAGATCCTGACCAGAGCTCCCAAAATTTTTGTAATTTCCTAAGCAATACAGGTGCCAGGAGAATCTTTTGTCCTAATATTTGGTATTTGACCTCAGAGATCCTATATCCCTTGGAATTCCCTGAGTGACAAGAGCATGTTCTTTTTCTAATGAGGTAATTCTTGGTGGGCTCCTAGATAGCTCCTATATGGGGGTGGGTCACATGAAAGATGAAACCATGATTAGAAGCTTAGAACTTTAAGCTCTAACCCTCATCCTCCAGGGAGGGGAGAGAATCTAGAGATTGAGTTAATAATCAATCATGCCTACCTAGTGAAGCCTCCATAAAAATCCTGAAAATACTGAGTTCAAAGAACTTCCAGGTTGGTGGTATTCTGGGGACAGCATGGAAAATCTATGCACCTCTCCCTCACACCTTGCCTTGTGCATCTCTTAATCTGGCTGTTCTTGAGTTGTATCCATTTATAATAAACTGGTAATCTAGTAAGTAAACTGCTTTCCAGAGTTCTGTGAGACAGTCTAACAAATTATCAAACCCAAAAGAGAACTGTAAATTTATAACTGATGGTCAGAAGCACCAGAGGCTTAGGTTAGCAACTGGCATTGAAATGGGGGGCAGTCTTGTGGAACTGAGCCCTTATCCTATGGATCTGACACTAACTCATGGTAGATAGTGTTAGAATTGAATTGAATTGTAAAACATTCAGCTGGTGTCTGCACAGAATTGGAGAATTCTTGGTATAGGAAAAAAGCCCAAATATTTGTTGCCCAGAAGTATGTCATAGTAGTAGAGACTGAAGAAACAGAGTTTTTCCATTCAGCCATCTTCTCTCTGTGTCCTCATATTGTGGAAGGCTGTAGAGAGCTCGCTGGTATCTCTTTTATAAGGAGACTAATTCCATTCATGAGGGCTCCACCCTCATGACCTAGTCACCTCCAAAAGGGTCCCCCACTTCCAAATACCATCACAATGGGGAATTAGGATTTAAACATATGAAATTTGAGGGCACACAATCATTCAGTTGAAGAAGGCCTTATCTCTCCTTGCTACACTCTGGAATTCTGCATTCACTTGGGTATATCGTTCCCTTTCTCCTTTACCTTTCGCTTCTCTTCATTTCTCAGCTATTTGTAAGGCTTCCATTTGTAAGACAACCATTTTGCCTTTTTGCATTTCTTTTTCTTGGGGATGGTTTTGGCCATCACCTCCTGTACAATGCTATGAACCTCTGTCCATAGTTCTTCAGGCACTCTGTCTACCAGATATAATCCCTTAAATCTATTTGTCACCTCCACTGTATTATAAGAGATTTGATTTAGGTCATACTTTAATGGCATTTCAAGATCTTTCTGTGTTGTTGGGTATTGTCATTATAGACACGCCTGAACCGGCTAAGTCTGCTCCTGCCCCTAAAAAGGGCTCTAAAAAAGCTGTGACCAAGGCCCAGAAGAAGGATGGCAAGAAGCGCAAGCTCAGCGCAAGGAGAGCTACTCCGTGTATGTGTACAGGTGCTGAAGCAAGTCCATCCGGACACCGGCATTTTGTCCAAGGCCATGGGAATCATGAACTCCTTCGTCAAGGACATTTTCGAGCGCATCACTGGCGAGGCATCACGCCTGGCGTGTTACAACAAGCGTTCGGCTATCACATCCAGGGAGATCCAGCTGGCCAAGCATGCCGTGTGTGAGGGCACTAAGGCTGTCACGAAGTATACCAGCTCCAGGTAAATATAATATGCCTAGCCGCTGTTAACGGAGAAGGCAATGGCACCCCACTCCAGTACTCTTGCCTGGAAAATCCCATGGACGGAGGAGCCTGGTGGGCTGCAGTCCATGGGGTCGCTAGAGTCGGACACGACTGAGCAACTTCACTTTCACTTTCACTTAATGGCCTAGTGGTTTTCCCTACTTTCTTCAATTTAAGTCTGAATTTTGCAGTAAGGAGCTCATGATCTGAGCCACAGTCAGCTTCAGGTCTTGTTTTTGCTGACTGTATAGAGCGTCCCCATCTTCAGCTGCAAAGAATATAATCAATCTGATTTTAGTATTGACCATCTGATAATGTCCATGTGTAGAGTTGTCTCTTGTGCTTTTGGAAAAGGGTATTTTCTATGACCAGTGTTTTCGCTTGACAAAACTCTGTTAGCCTTTGCCTTGCTTCATTTTGTACTCTAAGGCCAAACTTGCCTGCTACTCCAGGTATCTCTTGACTTCCTACTTTTGCATTCCAGTCCCATACGATGAAAAGGACATTTTTTTGTGTGTGTGTGTTAGTTCTAGAAAGTCTTATAGGTCTTTATAGAACCAGTCACCTTCAGCTTCTCCAGTACCAGTTGGTTTCCGTGATGTTGAATGGTTTGCCTTGGAAACAAACTGAGATCATTCTGTTGTTTTTGAGGTTGCTCCCAACTACTGCATCTCAGACTCTTTTGTTGACTATGAGGGCTACTCCCTTTCTTCTAAAGGGTTCTTGCCTACAGTAGTATATACAATGGTCATCTGAATTAAATTTGCCCATTCCTGTCCATTTTAGTTCACTGATTCCTATGATGTTGATATTCACTATTTCCATCTCCTGCTTGACCACATCCAATTTACCTTGATTCATAGACCTAACATTCCAGGTTCCTACGCAATATTGTTCTTTACACCACTGAACTTTACTTTCACCACCAGACATATCTACAACTGAGCATCATTTCTATTTAGCCCAGCCACTTCATTCTTTCTGGAGCCATTAGTAATTGCCTTCTGCTCTCCTCAGTATCATATTGGACACCTGGGTGGCTCATATTCTGGTGTCATACCTTTTTGCCTTTTCATATTATTCATTATTCATTTCATATTATTCATTATTCTTGCGGCAAGAATACTGAAGCAGTTTTCCATTCTCTCCTCCAGTGGACCATGTATTGTCAGAACTCTCCACTATGACCCTTCCATCTTGGTGGCCTTACATGGCATGGCTCATAGCTTCATTTAGTTATGTGAACCCCTTCACCACAGCAAGGCTGTGATTCATAAAGGGGAACAATAAAATTGAAAAGACTAGAGATCTCTTCAAGAAAATTGGAAATATCGAGGGAACATTCCATGCAAGGATGGACACAATAAAGGACAGGAACAGTAAGAACCTAACAGAGGCTAAAGAGATTAATAAGAGGTGGCAAGAATACGCAGAAGAACTATACAAAAAAAGATCTGAATGACCCGGATAACCACAATGGTGTGATCACTCACCTAGAGCCAGACATCCTGGACTGCAAAGTCAAGAGGGCCTTAGAAAGCATCACTACAAACAAAGCTAGTGGAGGTGATGGAATTCCAGCTGAGCTATTTCAAATCCTAAAAGATGATGCTGTCAAACGGCTGCTCTCAATATGTCAGCAAATTTGAAAAACTCAGCAGTGACCACAGGACTGGAAAAGGTCAATTTTCATTCCAATCCTAAAGAAAGACAATGCCAAAGAATGCTCAAACTACTGGATGATTGCTTTCATTTTGCATGCTAGTAAGGTAATGTTCAAAATCCTTCAAACTAGGCTTCGGTAGTATGTGAACCGAGAACTTCCAGATGTACAACCTGGGTTTAGAAAAGGCAGAGGAACCAGAGATCAAATTGCCAACATTCATTGGATCATAGAGAAAGCAAAAGAATTCCAGAAAAATATCTACTTTTGCCTCATTGACTACGTGAAAGCCTTTGACTGTGTGGATCACAATAAACTGTGGGAAATTCTTAAAGAGATGGAGATGCCAAACCACCTTACCTGCCCCTGAGAGACCTGTATGAGGGTCAAGAAACAACAGTTAGAACTGGACATAGAATCACTGACTGGCTCAAAATTGGGAAAGGGGTTTGACAAGGCTATATATGGTCACCCTGTTTATTTAACTTATATACAGAGTATATCATATGAAATACCATGCTGGATGAATCACAAGTTGTAATCAAGATTGCCGGGAGAAATATCAATAAACTCAGATATGCAGATGATACACCTCTAATGGCAGAAAGTGAAGAGGCACTAAAGAGCCTCTTGATAAGGTGAAGAAGAGAGTGAAAAAGCTGGCTTGAAACTCAACATTCAAAACACAAAGATCATGGCCTTGGGTCCCATCACTTCATGGCAAATAGAACGGGGAAATGTAGAAGTAGTAACAGATTTGATTTTCTTGGTCTCCAAAATCACTGCAGATGGTGACTGCAGCCATGAAATCAAAAGACGCTTACTCCTTGGAAGGAAAGTTATGACCAACCTAGATAGCATATTGAAAAGCAGAGACATTACTTTGCCAACAAAGGTCCGTCTAGTCAAGGCTATGGTTTTTCCAGTGGTTATGTGTGGATGTGAGAGTTGGACTGTGAAGAAGGCTGAGCGCCAAAGAATTGATGCTTTTGAACTGTGGTGTTGGAGAAGACTCTTGAGAGTCCCTTGGACTGCAAGGAGATCCAACCAGTCCATTCTGAAGGAGATCAGCCCTGGGATTTCTTTGGAGGGAATGATGCTAAAGCCGAAACTCCAGTACTTTGGCCACCTCATGCGAAGAGTTGACTCATTGGAAAAGACTCTGATGCTGGGAGGGATTGGGGGCAGGAGGAGAAGGGGATGACAGAGGATGAGATGGCTGGATGGCATCACTGACTCAATGGATGTGAGTCTGGGTGAACTCCGGGAGTTGGTGATGGACAGGGAGGCCTGGCGTGCTGAGATTCATGGGGTGGCAAAGAGTCGGACATGACTGAGCGACTGAATTGAACTGAAGCTAACTGATAAAACAAACAAAAATAATGTTCTTCAGAAAAATAAAACAGAACCCAGAGTCTCTAACAACAGACCACTCAAAATGTCTAGAATACAAGAGAAAATTATTCTACATATAAATATGGAAATATCACCCATGTCTCTTAAAAGAGACAATTAATGGAAACCAACCCCAAGATGATTCATATGTTGGAAATAGCCACACACAAAAAAAAGGAGATCATAAAGCTAGGACTTCCCTGGTGGCACAGTGGATAAGAATCCACCTGCCAATGCAGGGGACACAAGTTCAATCCCTGGTCAGGGAAGATTCCACATGCCATGGGGCAACTAAGCTGGAGGGCCACAACTACTGAGTCCACACACTAGAGCTCGCAAGTTGAAACTATGAGCCTGCTGAAGTCTGTGCACTCTGGGGTCCATAAGCCACAAATACTGAGCCTGTTTGCCACAAATACTGAAGCCCTCATGTCTAGAGCCTGTGCTCCACAAGAGGAGCCCCCACAATGAGAAGCCCACACACCACAACTAAGAGTAGCCTCCATTCACTGCAACTAGAGAAAGCCTGTGCACAAAAAGCAACAAAGATCCAGCACAGCCAAAAATAAATAAATAATTTAAAAGCTATCATTATAAGCATGCTCAAGGAGCTAAAGGCCAATTTATTTTCAATGAGTAAAAAGATAGAAAATCTCAATAAAGTAATGTAAACTCTAAGAGAGAAACAAATACAGATTTTAGAACTGAGAAATATAGTATCTAAAATTTTCGAAATCATTTGATATGTTTGGAAATGATAAAGGAAACAGTGAAATTGAAGACAGATCAATAGAAATTATTCATCATGAGGTCAGAAAGAAATAAGATTGAAAACATAAACAAAAAACAGACAACATTTTTGAAAAACAACTTATAAAAACTGATGAGATGAAATAATATTAATATCCCTATTTTTTTTAAGAAATTGGCTTTAGTATCAAAACTCTTTCCAAAATTAAAGCCCTAGACCCAATGATGAATCCCAAAAGGTATTAAAGAATGGCATCACACTAAATTTAGACAGACTATTTCTGAAACTCAAGGAGGGAACACAATTTATTTTATGATGGCAACATAATCCTGAAACCAAAGCCTGACAGAGACATTACCAAAAACAAAAAACCACAGATGGATAAATGTACTTTCAAAATGACCCTGGGACGTCATTATGAATTAATTTTCTCCTCAAAGGTCTGTGCCAGAAAGTAGCTTCACAGAGAGGGCTACTCCCCAAACCCAGGCTATCTCCTTTCTCTCCCACTCCCTCATACACATTCATGTACATCAGCCTGAACGTTCAGGCACTGTCTGTACCCTATTCACTTGGTCTTGCCTCAGGCTAAGACCATATACAACAGCCGTGTGATCAGCCCTCACGAGGAAAGACCCGGGGAAGAAGCCTGTACAAATCTTGAGAAAGGGCTTGAGGCAAAGAATTTCAGCATCCTAATGCCTCACCTATGATCCAGAAAGTTGGTGGAGTTGGTATTCAGATGGGCATGTGACCGTGGTACAATGAACTTCTCACACCTTAGAAAGAGGAACAGCTGAAGGAGAGCCAGAGCAGGGCTCACTAAAAGCATAGGGCCCAAAGCAGGGCACCTTTTATCTAGGTATGACATAAGTTCTGTGAAATGTGCAGATCTATATGAAAACACTGTAACAGTTCAGTTCAGTCACTCAGTCATGTCCGACTCTTTGCAACCCAATGGACCACAGCAGACTAGGCCTCCCTGTCCATCACCAACTCCTGGAGTTTACTCAAACTCAACTCCATTGAGTCAGTAATGCCATCCAACCATCTCATCCTGTCAGCCCCTTCTCCTGCCCTCAATCTTTCCCAGCATCAGGGTCTTTTCAAATGAGTCAGTTCTTCGCATCAGGTGGCCAAAGTATTGGAGTTTTAGCTTCAACATCAGTCCTTCCAATGAACACTCAGAACTGATCTCCTTTAGGATGGACTGGTTGGATCTCCTTGCAGTCCAAGGGACTCTCAAGAGTCTTCGCCAACACCACAGTTCAAAAGCATCAATTCTTCTGCGCTCAGCTTTCTTTATAGTCCAACTCTCACATCCATACATAACCACTGGAAAAACCATAGCCTTGACTAGATGGACCTTTGTTGGCAAAGTAATGTCTCTGCTTTTGAATATGCTGTCTAGGTTGGTCAGAACTTTTCTTCCAAGGAGTAAGCGTCTTTTAATTTCATGACTGCAGTCACCATCTGCAGTGATTTTGGAACCCCCCCCCCCAAAAAAAAGTCAGCCACTGTTTCCACCATTTCCCCATCTATTTGCCATGAAGTAATGGGACCAGATGCCATGATCTTAGTTTTCTGAATGTTGAGCTTTAAGCCAACATTTTCACTCTCCTCTTTCACTTTCATCAAAAGACTCTTTAGTTCTTCTTTGCTTTCTGCCATAAGGGTGGTGTCATCTGCATATCTGAGGTTATTGATATTTCTCCCGGCAATCTTGATTCCAGCTTGTGCTTCTTCCAGCCCAGCGTTTCTCATGATGTACTCTGCATAGAAGTTAAATAAGCAGGGTGACAATATACAGCCTTGACGTACTCCTTTTCCTATTTGGAACCAGTCTGTTGTTCCATGTCCAGTTCTAACTGTTGCTTCCTGACCTGCATATAGGTTTCTCAAGAGGCAGGTTAGGTGGTCTGTTATTCCCATCTCTTTCAGAATTTTCCAGTTTGTTGTGATCCACACAGTCAAAGGCTTTGGCATAGTCAATAAAGCAGAAATAGATGTTTTTCTGGAACTCTCTTGCTTTCTCCATGATCCAGCAGATGTTGGCAATTTGATCTCTGGTTCCTCTGCCTTTTCTAAAACCAGCTTGAACATCTAGAAGTTCACAGTTCACGTATTGCTGAAGCCTGGCTTGGAGAATTTTGAGCATGACTTTACTAGCGTGTGAGATGAGTGCAATTGTGTGGTAGTTTGAGCATTCTTTGGCATTGCCTTTCTTTGGGATTGGAATGAAAACTGACCTTTTCCAGTCCCGTGGCCACTGCTGAGTTTTCCAAATTTGCTGGCATATTGAGTGCAGCACTTTCACAGCATCATCTTTCAGCATTTGAAATAGTTCAACTGGAATGCCATCACCTCCACTAGCTTTGTTCATAGTGATGCTTCCTAAGACCCACTTGACTTCATATTCCAGAATGTCTGGCTCTAGGTGAGTGATCACACCATCGTGATTATCTGGGTCATGAAAATCTTTTTTGTCCAGTTCTTCTGTGTATTCTTGCCACCCCTTCTTAATATCTTCTGCTTCTCTTAGGTCCATACCATGTCTGTCCTTTATTGAACCCATCTTTGCATGAAATGTTCCCTTGGTATCTCTAATTTTCTTGAAGAGATCTCTAGTCTTTCCCATTCTATTATTTTCCTCTATTTCTTTGTATTGATCAGTGAGGAAGGCTTTCTTATCTCTCCTTGCTATTCTTTGGACTCTGCATTGAAATGGGTATATCTTTCCTTTTCTCCTTTGCTTTTGGCTTCTCTTCTTTTCACAGCTATTTGTAAGGCCTCCCCAGACAGCCATTATTTTTTTGCATTTTTTTTTCCCATGGGGATGGTCTTGATCCCTGTCTCCTGTACAATATCACAAACCTCCGTCCATAGTTCATTAGGCACTCTGTCTATCAGATCTAGTCTCTTAAATCTATTTCTCACTTCCACTGTATAATCATAAGGGATTTAATTTAGGTCATACCTGAATGGTCTAGTGGTTTTCCCTACTTTCTTCCATTTAAGTCTGAATTTGGCAATAAGGAGTTCATGATCTGAGCCACAGTCAGCTTCCGGTCTTGTATATACATTTAAATAAAGATTATAAACAAAACAAAACATCTCAAAGGAGAGATATATCATGATCCAGGCTGGAGAAACATAATTTTAAAGATGCCATTTCTCCCTAAATTAACCTACAAATCCAGTGCAATCACAAACATCATTCCAATGGATATTTTATGAAACTTGGCAAGGTGATTTTATATTCATCTCGGAAAATAAAAATACATGAAAATTGGTTTTAAAAGATGATCAAGAAAGAACAGTGAAAGGTTGCTTTATCAGATAGTAAAATATTCTATAAGGCAAAAAATAGGCTATAGTACTTAAACAACTAAATTAGTGAGATAGAATAGAAAGCCAGGACATTTAATAGACAAAAGTAGCATTTCAAATTATAAAGGAAACAATGGACTATGCATTAAGTGATAGTAGAATAATTTACTGTACATTAGGAAAACATAAAGGTCCTGTTCTAATGGATACCACGCAAAAAATCCAGATGAACTAAAGAGCTAAATGTCAGTAACGTAATTGAATACTACAGTAAGCTTTAAGAAGAAAATGTAGGAAGATATTTTTATCATAGGGTGAGGAAGATCATTTAGCAAGAATCAAATGAAGTATCCATGAAGAAAAAGAATGAACATTTTAATTATGCAATCAATAAATTTAACAGTTGTTGTTGTTCAGTCTCTCAGTCATGTCCGACTCTTTGCAACCCCACAGACTGTAGCACACCAGGCTTCCCTGTCCTCCACCATCTCCCAGAGCTTGCTCAAACTCATGTCCATTGAGTCAGACAATAAACATTAAATTATTATTTATATAATAATAAAATATATAATTAATTGTTTTTAATTAGTAGCAGCTGTGAACTAAGTAAAGAAGGAAAGTGACAAAGTCGGAGAGATATGCAACATACATGACAAAGGGTTCATATGTAGGTCATATGGAAGAAAATCTAAGGAAAAAGTAAAAAATCTATTTTAAAGAGGGGGTTGGAAATTATGTGATTACACCATTCAGAGAAAAAGAAATTTACATGGCAGTTATAAAGATAAAAATGTGTATAGTCTCACCAGTTATCACGGAAAATAATATTTAAACAACAGCTTTGTTTATGAAATTGGTAAAAATTTCCACTTTTGCTGGAAACCTACAGAAGAATATGACCTCTTCTGAGAGAAATTCCTCAGCTGCTATCAAAATATAAAATATACATAGTTTTGGATTCAGCATATGTGTGCATACGAAGAAACAGGGACAAAGACGTTTATTGCTGCATTATTTTTACTTGTAAAAAGTGGGAAGCAACTTAAATGTTTGTCAATTGTTAAATAACCATATATTGATATTATGCAGTGGTTAAAAGAAATTAAATAGGTCTGTATGCACTGACATGGAAGGGTTCCCAAAGCATATTGTTCAGTGAGGGAAAAAAGTTGCTAAATAATTTTTATGCTATAATCTCAGTAATGTAGCCTGACAAATGTGTAAGTACATAGATATGTAAACCCATAGGGAATGGACTGTAAAGATTCACATCAAACTTGATAACAATGATTACTTCAGGAAGGAGGATGGAATGGGGCAGTAGAAAGTGAAGAGAGTACTTATGAACAGCCTGAATCATTCCCAATGGAAATGTATTCGAATATTACTTGTGTAATGTTTAAACATAATAACATTTTAAACACTAAATAAAAGTAGCTAATGAGAAGGCAAAGGGCAGGAGACTGCTGTTTCTCATTATAAGTTTTTGAATAATATTTGATTTTTAAAACTATGCACATGCTTTAATTTGATGGAAAAAGGACAAGTAAAGGTTTAAAATGCATTTAGAACATGCTTTGACTTAAAGCTTCATAGCAGTAAGTGGCAGAGTTGGCCTTCACATCAAGTTTGTGTTGATAGTGTTTAAAGAAAGAAAGAAAAAATAAAAAGTTTAATCTAGTAATGCATTATAATTACTTTGGCTTTTACTTATGGTAAAAGAAAGATGATTATGGTTCCATAATAATTTATATAATAGTCTAGAAGCAGTAATCTACTTTAAAAGTTTTAAATACATCCCTTATCCACAAAATCACTTCTACTGTTTTCTTCCTTAGTCCTCTAAATTTGGCCCTAAAACTGGTGAAGTTAGGGTTAGCAGGGTGTCATCCTGCCTCAGTCAATTTTCAAGAATGATTCTTTTGCATGATTTATTAGCAGCTGTCTACTTTAAACATGCTGTCTGCTAATCTGTATCTTACTTTATGTCCATCAGATTTAGATCAGAGGAGAATCTGTTTTGCTTTTGAGTTTGTATATTTTTCTACATATGAGGACATTCTTGTTTCTACATATCTTTATTTACAGATCAGCATGTGTTCTTGGAAGCCTTTGAATATGAGATCACATGGTTTTGATTTTCCATTTTTATAAAAATGTGTTTTTGTCTTTTAGTTTCTGTACTGAACATGAACAGTTAATGACAAACTATGATCTTTGTTTTTATAATGCATGAAACAAGTTTATTGCTAAAATTTAAGAAATTAAAATATACCAAAGAGAAAGAACTTTATAAATGTTACCTTCAAAGATAGTATCTTTGTTACCATTTCAAAGTCCTTTATACTATTGCATACAATGCAAAGGAAATTAGAACTTACTGTTTAAGAAAACTGTCCCATCCTGGGCCAGGAAACTAGAGTGACAGTCACTGAAGCTGACTGTTTAAAAATTCAGAGCTTAAAACAAAAATAATATCTAATATTTATGAGCATATATGATGTACCAACCTCTCTTATATGGATTTTCTCAATGACTCTTAAAACAACCCTCTGAATTATGTACTATTATTATCTTCATTTTATAGAAGACAAAACTGAGGTTTAAGACTATTAAAGATTTATACAAAATCACACATCTAGGAAATAGTAGAGACAGGTTTTGATCCCAGAGCCTAACCTCATAATCACCGTAAGTTTTATCCTAATTTAGCCCTGGGATTTTTTTGGAAGGAATGATGCTAAAGCTGAAACTCCAGTACTTTGGCCACCTCATGCGAAGAGTTGACTCACTGGAAAAGACTCTGATGCTGCGAGGGATTGGGGGCAGGAGGAGAAGGGGACGACAGAGGATGAGATGGCTGGATGGCATCACTGACTCGATGGACATGAGTCTGAGTGAACTCCGGGAGTTGGTGATGGACAGGGAGGCCTGGCGTGCTGCGATTCATGCGGTCTCAAAGAGTCGGATATGACTGAGTGACTGAACTGAACTGAGACTCAAATATCAGAGAATATGGACTTCTCTGGTGATTCAGATGGTAAAGAATCTGCCTGCAGTGAGGGAGACCAGGGTTTGATCCCTGGGTTGGGAAGATCCCCTCAAGAATGGAATGGCAACCCACTCCAACATTTTTGCCTGGAGAATTCCATGGACAGAGGAGCCTGGCTGGCTATAATCCATGGGTTTGCAAAGAGTCGGACACACTGAGTGACTGACACTTTCACTTTTTATCAGAGAATCCAGATGGCAACTCATCATGAGATATGTGTACTATAAACCTTCATGGTTCCCATTACATCACTGTCATCACTTATAAGCAAATGAAATGACAAGAAATTAGTACTCAATTCCTCCCACAGACACCTCTCCAACTAAAGGCCCAGGGGGTTCTGTTGAAGCTGTTGCAGACAGGTGTTAAGGAATCATATTCTGAATTTTATCTTTGGATGTTAATATTTTGGATTGCTTTTACCAGAATGCTTGCTAGCATTAAGACATTGGGCTGTATTAAAGGAAAAGAATACAAAATTGCATTTCATTAGTACCAAGAAATTATTCTCTTTACAAGTATGCAAAGAATAATTCTCAGAGATGCCAGTAATCTAAAATACTGACCCTCTCTTAGAAGAATTTGCTTCTATCTTATGATATAATTTGATTAATTTATCTGGTTAGCTTTTCCTCCTTTCCTCTGACTTCTAGGAAACTTAGAATCAAATCACCATCTCACCTTAGCAATTGCTTATGACATTTCCATGTGATGATCTTATTCCTGGTCATATTATTTTCTAATCATTGAACATATTTGTCTTAGTCCATTTGGGCTGCTATATAACAAAAATACCATAGACTAAGTGGCTTTAAAAACAGTTATTTCTCACAGTTCTGGAGGCTGGAAGTCTACGGTCAAGGTACCAGCAGATTCAGTGAGGACCCACTTTCTTGTTTAAAGACAATCATCTTCTCCCTGTGTCTTCTCCTGACAGAACAGGCAAGGGAGCTCCCTGGAGTCTCTTTTAGAAGGACACTAATCCTATGCATCTCGGCTGATAAAGAATATACCTGCAATGCAGGAGACCCCGGTTCCATTCCTGAGTCAGTAATTTCCCCTGAAGAAGGAATTTCTCCAGTATTCTTGGGCTTCCCTGGTGACTCATGTGGTAAACAATCGACCTGGGTACAATCCCTGCACTGGGAAGATCCCCTGGAGGAGGGGATGGCAACACACTCCAGTATTCTTGCTTGGAGGATCCCATGGACAGAGAAGCCTGGTGGGCTATAGTCCATGGGTTACAGAGCCGGACACGACTAAGTGACTAAGCACAGCACAATCCTATGCATGAGGGCATCACCCTTAAGACCTAATCACCTCCCAAAGGTTCTACCTCCAAATGCCATTACTTTGGGTAATGTAAAAGTTTTGAAATATGAACTGGGAATGGGTGTAGAAATTCAGTCTATAACAATCTTCAATATTTCTTTTTATCCTCTGCAGTATGGGAGTTAAGACTTCTTTGATCAAAAGTAGTAGAAAGCCTTCACACCACAAAAATAAGTGATAAGTATGTGATGTGATAGAGATGTCAGCTAATAACTATGGTGGAAATCATTTTGCAGTATATGTCAAAACAACACATTGTACATCTTAAATTTATGAAATGTTGTATGTCAATCACATCCCAATAAACCTGCAAAAAGAGTAATATCTACTAAGCAACCCAGTACATAGTTTGTTGTCAATAAACATAATTTCATTCCTTATCTGAGATCTTCTACAGGTACCAGCATCTATTACAAATAGTTCCTGTCTTTTGGTCACTATGGCAACCTTAGGCAAACTCATTTAAAAAGTAACAGATATCTAAACAACCTTAAGCTATACCATATACACACATACAAACATGAGCCTGCACACAAATCCATTTTTATAACTGGGATATATAAAGCATGGGCTTCCCTGGTGGCTCAGTGGTAAAGAATCTGCTTGCCAATGCAGAAGACATTGGTTCAATCCCTGATCCAGGAAGAACCCCTAGAGAAGGAAAGGGCAACCCCCTCCAGTATTCTTGCCTGGGAAATCCCATGGACAGAGGAGCCTGGCAGGCTACAGTCCATGGGGTTTCAAAGAGCTGGACATGACTTACAGACTAAACAATGTTCAAAGCATGCTAGCTTAATTTCAGATAGGCCTATAATAGTGAAGTATAAAATATAGTCCACAAGTTCTCAACGAGGGACAACTTGGTCCAAAAAGAAACATTGTGCAATGTCTGAAAATTAAGAGGATGCTACTGGTACCTAGTGGATAGAAGACAGAGATGTTGCTAAACATCCCAAAAGGCACAGGACAGCCCCCTACCACAAAGAACTGTCCAGTCCCAAATGTCAATAGTGCCATGATTGGGAAACCCTGTGTATAGCCACCTTGATTAGTGACTGAGCTAAAGTAAATAGGGAGGAATTTAGGATAAAGCAGTCTAGAGATTGTGAAGCCAGGATAGTGATAGCTCTAGGATTACTATAAAGGAGTGGTTTAGAGGTGGCATTCTGATTGGATGTGAAAGCTTAGAGCTCAGTTGGCTTAACACTTTTGTTAAATTGGGTAAATACTAATTGTACACACCAAAAAGTGGGACAGAGCCCTAAAACTCCACCAAACCCCACCTTTTTATAGCATTCCTGAACCAGGAAGTTAAAACAGATATCAAAAAATAAAAACTAAAAAAAAAAAAAAAAACAGATATCAACTTGGATTTTGAATTCCTATGGATTACTGGGGAAGAGGAGGAAGATTCCCTGAACAGGGAATCTGAAGACCTATGTTCTAATCTCACTCTCCTTCTTTTATGACTTTGGGCAAGTCATTTTCCATCACTAGGTTGCCTCCTGTGTAAACTGAGGCAATTTGGGTGCACAATTTCTAAGACTCTTTCTACCTCTGGTGTTGTTGTTCAGTCACTAAGTCGTGTCCGACTCTTTGCGACCCACAGACTGCAGCACGACAGGCCTCCCTGTCCCCCACTATCCCCCAGATTTTGTGCAAGTTCATTCCATTGAGTCGGTGATGCCATCCAACCATCTCATCCTCTGCTGCCCTCTTCTCCTTTTGCCTTCAATCTTTCCCAACATCAGGGTCTTTTCCAATGAATCTACCTATAACAGTTGTGAATCTGCGATTTATTAACTGGGAGTAAACCAAAACAAAGCATAAGAACATTTTTTGGTGACTTATTTAGACATGTAGTTTCTGAACATGGTCAGTCTTCAAGACAATGATCCTACAAGGTTGATGGAAATGGACAATCCTCACCTACTGCTGCTATCCAGACACAGTGGATTCCACTGCTGAGGATTTTATATAGGAAAAAAACTAAGTTAGGTTTACTGTGCTTCCTGCTACAGACTCACATAAGATAAAACCTTTGGTGACTATAACATACTAATTTCAGAACTTTTTCAGATGTCATACATTTACCGATTGTTTACAAAAAACAGTATAATTCAATAAATAGTTCCGCAGGTTTTTTCCTCTGTAATTGTTCTACCATGTTTAATTCATTTAGAGAAAGGGCTATAAAAAAGAAAGGTTTATAAGAGAACTACTACATTGCTAGAGCATGGGAGTACTTCTTATCAGAAGCAATCTTTATGATCTCCCTGCCCGCAGAATTAGTAATATTTTCAATCTTTGGACCAGAGCTTTATTTATAATGTGAGATATTTAGCAGAAATCCAATGAGAAAGTTGAAGTATTCAATACTCAATTTTAGGACTTCCCTGGTGGTCCAGTGGTTAAGAATCTGCCTGCCAGAACACTCAATGACTTAAATCAAAGCAAGATCCTCTATGACCCACCTCCTAGAGTAATGGAAATAAAAACAAAAGTAAACAAGTGGGACCTGATAAAACTTAAAAGCTTTTGCACAGCAAAGGAAACTATAAGCAAGGTGAAAAGACAACCCTCAGAATGGGAGAAAATAATAGAAATGAAACAACTGACAAAGGATTAACTTCCAAAATATATAAGCAGCTCATACAACTCAATACCAGGAAAACAAACAACCCAATCAAAAAGTGGGAAAAAGACCTAGACATTTTTCCAAAGAAGACATACAGATGGCTAACAAACACATGAAAAGATGCTCAACATCTCTCATTATTAGAGAAATGCAAATCAAAACTACAATGAGATATCACCTCATACCAGTCAGAATGGCCATCAGCAAAAAGTCTACAAACAATAAATGCTGGAGAGGGTGTGGAGAAAAGGGAACACTCTTGTACTGTTGGTGGGAAGGTAAATTGATAGAGCCACTATGGAAGATGGTATGGAGATTCCTTAAAAAACTAGGAATAAAACCACCATATGACCCAGCAATCCCACTCCTAGGCATATACCCTGAGGAAAACAAAATAGAAAAAGACACACGCATCCCATTGTTCATTGCAGCACTATTTACAATAGCTAGAACATAGAAGCAACCTAGATGTCCATCAACAGATGACTGGATAAAGAAGTTGTGGTACATACACACAATGGAAAGTTACTCAGCCATAAAAAGGAATGCATTTGAGTCAGTTCTAATGAAGTGGATGAACCTAGAACCTATTACACAGAGTGAACTAAGTCAGAAAGAGAAAGAGAAATATCATATTCTAATGCATATATATGGAATCTAAAAAATGGTTCTGAAGAATTTATTTACAGGGCCGCAATGGAGAAACAGACATAGAGAATAGGCTAGAGAATAGAGAAACAGACATAGAGAATAGAGAACATGGGGAGAGGGGAGAAGAGGGTGAGAAGTATGGAAAGAGTAACATGGAAACTTACGTTGCCATATGTGAAATAGACAGCCAATGGGACTTTGCTCTATGACTCAGGAAACCAAAAAGGGGCTCTGTATCAACCTAGAGGGGTGGAATGGAGAGGGAGATGGGAGGGAGGTTCAAAAGGGAGGGGATATGCGTACACCTATGGCTGATTCATGTTGAGGTTCGACAGAAAACAACAAAATTCTGTAAATCAATTATCCTTCAATTTAAAAATACATTAATTTAAAAAAAGAATCTGCCTGCCAATGTGGGGGACATGGGTTCAATCCCTGGTCTAGGAAGATCACACATGCCATGGGGCAGCTAAGCCCATGCACCATATCTACTGAGCCCCAATTCTAGAGTCCACAGGCTACAAATACTGCAGCCCACAAGCTCTAGAGACTGTGCTCTGCAGTAAGAGAAGCCACCATAATGAGAAGCCGACACGCCACAACTAGAGAATAGACCTCACTCTCCGCAACTAGAGAAAGTCCACACAGAGCAATGAAGACCCAATGCAGCCATAAGTAAATAAATTTTTTAAAATCTTTTTTAAAAATATTCAATTTTAGGAGAGCAGAGGGGAGAACATTTGTCTTTTGTCACTTGTGCATAAATTTCTATTTCAAAGACAAATATTTAAAGAGGGTATAGCAAAAGCTTGGGACTGGAATTAGGAATACAAAGCACAAAGTGCCCCATAAGGCTGTACAAGTTGTCCAGTGCATGAGGACACTTAGCAGAGAAAAGAAGTGGAGGCCGAAATACATAGTCTTTCCTCCATTCACCAAGCCTCACATCTTGGCAGGGGACTGTGTCTGTGGGGAGGGGACCCTTTTCCAATACAAACAAAGGCATCGTTCACTATTAGGGAACAGAGATGCCTTCAGCAAAACCCAGTTATAACATAGTGTTGTAGGGTCTTATTCTAAACCACAATAGTATAAATTCTTGAAATTTTCCAATTAACAAATTTGATACAAGTAGAGGAAACATACGGAGAAGGCAATGGCACCCCACTCTAGTACTCTTGCCTGGAAAATCCCATGGACGGAGGAGCCTGGTAGGCTACAGTCCATGGGGTCGCTAAGAGTCGGGCACGACTGAGCGACTTCCCTTTCACTTTTCACTTTCATGCATTGGAGAAGGAAATGGCAACCCACTCCAGTGTTCTTGCCTGGAGAGTCCCAGGGACGGAAGAGCCTGGAGGGCTGCCGTCTATGGGGTCGCACAGAGTTGGACACGACTGAAGCGACTTAGCAGCAGCAGAGGAAACATATAGTAGAGTAGCCTTAACCTGAAAATTCTCTGGGTGCAAAAACAGTAACAAAAAGATTGTCACCAATATCAAGATCGAAATTCAACTAAAAATAAAGACACACTCTTCAGTATGTATATATCACTGCAAAAAAAGAGATTGTCTCTGAATACTGAAAGTGAAGTCGCTCAGTCGTGTCCAACTCTTTGCAACCCCATGGACTGTAGCCTATGAGGCTCCTCTGTCCATGGGATTTTCCAGGCAAGAATGCTGGAGTGAATTGCCATTTCCTTCTCCAGGGGATCTTCCCAACCCAGGAATCAAACCCGGGTCTCCCGCATTGCGGGTAGACGCTTTACCATCTGAGCCACCAGGAAAGCCCTATACTAGAAAGTCACAAGACAAGCTAAAGCTATACAGGGGAAGATTTTGAGGGAAGGAAGCAAATAACTTGGCTAAGTCCTGCTTCAACCCTTGAGGAAATAATTAAATTTACAGAAAGACACTTATATCATGTGGCCCAGGAAGTCATCAATTTGGATATCAGACATACTGTTCTTGAAAGAGATGAATAATACATAAACAATCCGATCCTCAGAGCTTGTTCTAAAAAGGAACTTATGGTCATTTCACCATGTCAGTGCATTCTTAAGCTAACCTCTTACATCTGCTATACACAGAATGTAGATTTACAGTGATAAGCAAAAGAAACTGATGTGTTTAAATAACCAAAGAGAAATAACTTTTATATTAGGTCTAGTTTAGGTTTTGTTATTCCCATTGTCTCCCAAATCTATAACAATTGATAATCTAAGAGTGAGATATATGCCAACCCAGCATTAGCAAGACAGGTACCCAGGACCATTCTGTAGAATGTACAACACATATTATTAAAGATCAGAATAATGTTTATTAAAACTTTCTGTTTAGAAGGTTTTTCAAATGAAATTATTCAGATTTTTTTCCTATATTTCCTTGGCAAAACTAATACAATTATGTAAAGTTTAAAACTAAAATAAAATTTAAAAAATAAATAAATAAAAAATAAAAAAATAAAAAAAATTATAGGTATTCTTTATTTTATTTTTTTTTAAGGTATTCTTTAGTAAGTAACTTCAGAGAAGGCAATGGCACCCCACTCCAGTACTCTTGCCTGGAAAATCCCATGGACGGAGGAGCCTGGAAGGCTGCAGTCCATGGGGTCGCTGAGGGTCGGACACGACTGAGCGACTTCACTTTCACTTTTCATTTTCATGCATTGGAGAAGGAACTGGCAGCCCACTCCTGTGTTCTTGCCTGGAGAATCCCAGGGACAGGGGAGCCTGGTGGGCTGCCGTCTATGGGGTCGCACAGAGTCGGACACGACTGAAGCGACTTAGCAGCAGCAGTAAGTAGCTTAGTAATTTAAGAAAAATCTTGTTTAACAAAAGATATAGTGAAATATTGAAGTAACCTTTTCTGACTTAATTTGAATGAAAAACCTGATTACTTTTCATCTATTACACAGCAGATCCATGTTCTTCCCTTGTTTATATCCTTCTAAACAAGCTGAAAATTGAGATCAGTCAGCTAGCTGACTGTGTGAGCATTCTCGTTTGGCATGATGAGGGGCTGCATCACAGTTTATGAATATCACGTATTACCTGAGACCAAAGAGGAGGCTCCCCAAACCTGCAGGATGTGGTAGGCAATCAAGCAGTATAAAGGAGATGAACTGCAAGTCCTTTGAGAAGAGAATCATTATGAGCTTAACAAGCATCGTTCTCAGTTATATCTATTTTAGTGGTGTTAGCATGATATTCATTATTGCACTATGAACTGTTGCGATAGCTTGAGATTTACCAAAATGATAAATATTTTAGAGTGATATCTGAATAGTCACAAGGATTTGTTATAGTGCTCTCTGTTCAATGCTCCATCTCCTGTGCATGAATAAAACAGGGGTATATTTTTGAGCTGAGTAAAGAGAAAAAAGAAAAATCAACATAATGAAATGCAAAGAGTATCAATGAAATTACAGTATGCATATTACTAAGCCATAAAAAAAAAGAATGAAGTCTTGTGATTTTCAGCAACATGGATAGACCTGGAGGGTATTAGGGTAACTGAAATAAGTCAAACAGAGAAAAACAATTACTGTATAATTTCATTTATATGGGGACTCAGAAAAACAAAACAAATGAACAAACAAAACAGAAACAGACTCAGAGAGAACAAACTGGTGGTTGACAGAGGGGAGCGGAGTGGGGGGTGGTAGGTGAAATAGGTGAAGGAGATTAAAGGTACAAACTTCCAGTTATAAGATAAATAACTCAAGGGGATGTAATGTACACATAAGGAATATCATCAATGATACTGTAACAACTTTGTATGCTGACAAATGCTAACTGGTCTGCTGTGATCAGTTCAAAATGTAAAAATATTGAATCACTATGTTATAAACCTGAAATTAGTGTAATATTGTATGCTAATTGTAAGTCAATAAAACTTTTTATATTTAAATAAATATATCAATACAAAATGTTGAAATCTATGAGCTAGACTTTAAGATTAAATGAGATTTATCTATGCAACTCTTAGCGTAGTGCCTGTACTTAGCAGGTGCTCAACTGAGTTAATATTTTTATTTATAATAAAGAAAAAACTATTGTGTTTGCCATTTCTGAAGAATAAGCAGGATGGAGGTGGGAAATTGAGATTTATTGAAGATACTGACAGCAGAGGATAGTGATCAGGACCTGGGACTTTATTCAGACAAATTCCAGACAAGGTTACAGCAAGAAGTGACCTTGGACTTCAGTTACCAAACTACTTAAACTATGACACGTACACCTCGCGAGGCACTGAGTCTGACTTGAAACCATAGGATAAACATGGAGCACCCTCTGGACCAGCAATTTGGTTAGGTAATGATGGAGAGGGGGTGGTTGTAAAAGTAAACACATATATTATAGAGTAAAATACAGATTTTTACATGAATCTTTAATGAGAATAGGAAACATGCTGAAGACTATTCACAAACTCATTATTTGTCACTCTTCTTTCTCATTTAGAGAAAACTTCTCAACTATAAGCTCCTTGAAGGACTAATCTCTGTTATTTCAAGTTATATTCTCAGCTTTGAGTTCAGAGTTTGGAAGACAGTGGAATGGTTGAATAATGTATGGTTGAGAAGGATGGAAGAATCGAGTGATGCATTTTGTTATATTTTTTCTTGTATCTAGAGTCTCAGTATAGTGAATTGATCCACAATTACAGTCAACTAAATAGGGAAGCTCTAATCTGGACCTGAGGCCATAGTCAACCTGAACATTTGGGGCTAGGGAAAGAAGGGTGGGTATCCTTGCTCAAATTCTGCTCTATTCCATCCTTACACTGTGCTCTCCAAAGCAGAAAAAGCAAGTTCGTATGATGTCAGGCCACTGAAAAGTGTGGAAGTGTTTGTTGCTCAGTCGTGTCTGAATCCTTGCAATCGTATGGACTGTAGCCCACCAGGCTCTTCTGTCCATGGGATTCTCCAAGCAAGAATACTGGAGTGGGTTGTCATTTCCTTCTCCAGGGGATCTTCCCAACCCAGGGATCATACCCGTATCTCCTACATTGCAGGCAAATTCTTTACCATCTAAGCCACTAGACTGTTTCTAATGCTAGAACCACCACATGGCAGAGAAAAGAGGGCAAGATCTTTCCCTGGATCACAGGCAACACTTTTCTAGGAGTGTAGCTAGCCCGGTCATCATCAGTACTTGTCTGGGTGTTAGTTGCTTAGTCGTGTCCTGTTCTTTGCCACCCCATGGACTGCAGCCTGAGAGGCTCCTTTGTCCTTGGGATTTCCCAGGCAAGAATACTGGAGTGGGTTGCCATTTCCTTCTCCAGGGGTCAGTACTTTTCTTGCCCCAAAGGAAATATGTTTAGGTTGCCAAACAAAAGGCAATAAAGGTGTGTGTTTGTGTGTGTGTATGTAAACACAAGTATGTACGTGTCTGTATACACATATTACTGGGATTCTTCATTAAGACCCTTTAAAGTCCATTTTATCTCCAGTTTGATCATGTGACCTTATGCAAGCTACTAACATTTCTCTGAATCTCAGTTTCCTTACTGATAAAAATGGGATAATAATACCTGCCCTGCATATTATATTGACTTTCCAGGAATTTTTTGAGAATAAAAATCAAAATTAGATAATACATGTGAAATGATATATAAACTGTACAAAGCTATTCAAGTGCTAGAGAAATTATTCATCTTATATGCAGACTAGGCAGTAGCAGAATTAACAGCAATACTCTACAAGGGTAGGAGGCTGACTTCCTCTTTGTACTTGTATCTGTACCACCCCCACTGGGGGCCAGAAGGCAGTGACAAGACTGCCACTCTATAGGAGGCAAGAGCCCAAGCCATGGTTCTCACTACAGACTGACATCCAGCAGCTTGTTAATTACATATTTCCATTAATGGGATGAATCTCATTGTCTTTCTGGATGACAATCTCCCTTTCAATGCATAGATGTCTTATTTTGTTCTGTACTCCTTAGCAACCCAGTGACTGTATTCTGACACATTTCCTTACTAGTCTTGAAGCTTTAAAAAATAAAAAAGGTTGCCCTTGAGCAACCACTGATCTTGCTGCACTTGAGTTTTCCCCTAAGTGTTTTTCAAATTTATTTTATTGAAGTACAGTTGATTTACAATGTTGTGTTAATTTCTGCTATCCAGCAAAGTGATTCAGTTATACATATATTTGCATTCTTTTTCATATTTTTTTCCATCATGGCTTATCACAGGACATTGAATATAGTTCCCCATGTCCCTTAAGTTTTTAAAATAAAAATGTTTTTAAAAGAATTACATGAACTGGAAACATATAAAAACAGCACAACTTTTCTATGGTAGCATACTACTTAAAGCCCTATCACATCAGAATAGGATTATCTTCTGTCTTTGGAGCACAAATCAAAAGACAATCTTGCAAACACACCCAGAGTTTACTACTATGGCTTTTCTTTAGCAAGGAGACTGGTTTGGGCAGATGGACTTGTCCAAACCACCTGATTCCACACCTCACAGCATTCTTTTCTACATAGAAAATATATGAGATGGCAATCACAAAAACCACAGTCCAGGGAAAAATTGAGGAAGATTGAGATTTGAGAAAATGGAAGTTCACTAATTTTCTTCAGAGTGAATAACTGCAAAACTAAGCCTGATAACCTAAAACATTTTATTAGAGTACATTATATACAAATGTTTCCTCACATTTCCTTGGCAGAAAGATAAGTATTACTACTCCAAGAGAGGAAGTGATAAGATGGCCCAGGCACAAGATTAAATTTTAAATAACAGTAAAGGGCATGGCAACCCACTCGAGTGTTCTTGCCTGGAGAATCCCATGGACAGAGGAACCTGGCAGGCTACAGTCCCTGGGGTCACAAAGGGTCAGACACGACTGAGCAACTAACACTTTCACGTTCACTTACTTTCACAGATATACACATGAAAGGAAAATGCTCATCTCTAGGACAACCAGAAAGGAGGTAGAGATGAGACCAAGATTAATGGGGAAAATGGTGACTACGTGAGGGGACAGCCACAATGTCAAACAGTAGTGAATACTCGAAAGCTGGAATCATGTTTGTAAATTGGTTTTTTAAACAAACAGGGAGCTGGTGCATAAAATGAAGTAGAGTGAAAGTGAAAGTCACTCAAAAGTTCGACTCTTTGTGACCCCATGGACTATACAGCATGGAATTTTCCAGGCCAGAATACTGGAGTAGGTAGCCTTTCCCTTCTCCGGGGGATCTTCCCAACCCAGGGATCGAACCCAGATCTCCGACATTGCAGGTGTATTCTTTACCAGCTGAGCCACAAGCGAAACCCAAGAATACTGGAATGGGTAGCCTAGATCTTCTCCAGGGGATCTTCCAGACCTAGGAATCAAACTGGGATCTCCTGCATTGCAGGTGGACTGTTTACCAACTAAGCTATCAGGGAAGCCCAAAATGGAGTATAGGAGTAGCATAGTCCTGAGACATTCTAAGTCCCT
The DNA here is from genome assembly GCF_029407905.1 of Bubalus kerabau. NCBI lineage: Eukaryota > Metazoa > Chordata > Mammalia > Artiodactyla > Bovidae > Bubalus > Bubalus kerabau. Next base: position 25,697,731 of record NC_073647.1, on the reverse strand, counting down.
GATTTAAAGCAAAGAAGTTGTAGGCCAGGCATTAGTGATTTCCTCCAGATATCACTTCAGTGAGGCCACTGATTTTTGACGTTTCATTCATTTTACTCTATAGCTACAGACTACTCCGTAAAGTGAATACCATTGCCCCAGCAGAAGTCTGAATAATGCTGTGGACTGTGTGGTTCTGCCTACTTGCCCATACAGAATGCTCCTTACCATGGTAGACACATAATCTGGAAAAGAGTGAGAGATAATGCAGTTACCATATTCATTTTCTATTGCTGCAAACTTAGTGGCTTAAAAAAATACTCATGTATTATCTCACAGATTTCATAGGTCAGGGGTCTAGGCATGGTTTAGCTGGGTTCTGTGCTTAAGGTCTCACTAGGCTATCGCAGGGCATAGGCTGATGCTGTGGTCTCATTTGAAGCTTGGGGTTCTTTTCCAAGCGCACTGGTTGTTGGAGAATTCCATCCCTCATGGTTGTAGAACTGAGGCCATCTACTCCTAGAGGCTTCCTGCTATTCCCTGCCATATGACCTTTACAACACAACAGTTTACTTCCTCAAAGCCAGGAGGATAGCAATTCTCTGGTTCCAAAACTCTCTCTTCAGGGAAGGCCTGGATATTTTTTTTTAGAGTTTCAGAGTACATTTGTTTTTGTAAACAGTGTACAGCAGGGCAAAATTATTAGAAATCAGAGTTCAGAACAAACTCAGGACAATGAAGTTTGGTGTTGGGGGTGTTTGGCAATCATTTGATTATACTGTATGTTAAGTACTTGATGTTTCAAAAACAAATCACTGATGACAAGTACAGTCCACAGTGAGAAGACCTGGATATTCTTTGATTGGATCAAGCTCAAACTGAATATTCTCCCTCTTGATTAATTCAAGAATTTGTTGTTGCTCAACCACTAAGTCATGTCCAACTCTTTGCAACCCCATATATGACAGCACACCAGGCTTCCCTGTCCTTCACTATCCCCCAGTTTGCTCAAATTAATGTCCACTGAGCCAGTGATATTATCTAGCCATCTCATCCTCTGCCACCCCTTTCTCCTTTTGCCTTCGATCTTTCCCAACATCAAGGTCTTTTCCAATGAGTTGCCTCTTTGCATCAGGTGGCCAAAAGTATTGGAGCTTCAGCATCAGTCCTTCCAATGAATATTCAGGGTTGATTTTCTTTAGAATCAACTGGTTTGATCTCCTTGCAGTCCAAGGGACTCTCAAGAGCCTTCTCCAGCACCATAGTTCGAAAGCACCAATTTTTCAGCACTCAACCTTCTTTATGGTCCAACTCTCACATCCATACGTGACTACTGGAGAAACCATAGCTTTGACTATACAGAACTTTGTCAGCAAAGTGATGTTTCTGCTTTATAATATGCTGTCTAGGTTTGTCATAGCTTTTCTTCCAAGGAGTAAGTGTCTTTTAATTTCACGGCTGCAGTGACCATCTGTAGTGATTTTGAAGCCCAAGAAAATAAAGTCTGTCACGACTTCTACTTTTTCCCCTTCTATTTGCCATGAAGTGATGGGACCAGATGCCATGATCTACTAAAGATACCAACCTCTAATCCCTGGGAATGTGAATGTTACATTATACAGCAAAAGGGATTTTGCAGATAAAAGTAAGGTTAAGGACCTTAAAATTAGGGAAATAAACCTGGATTAACCAGGTGGGGCCAATCTAATCCCATGAGCCCTCAAAAAAGCAGAGAGCTTTCTCCAACTGAAGGTAAGAGAGATGCAGCAGCAGAAGTCAGAAAGAATCAAAATCTGAGAGGAACTCAACCTGATCTTGCTGAAGGGCGGCCACATGGAAAGCATGGAAAGGAATAGGGCAACACTGAGTTATCAAAGATTGGTCCCACTTGGCAGCCAGCAAAGAAACTGGGCCCTACAACCAGAAGGAACTGAATTTAGGTAGCACCTGAATGAACTTGGAAGCCGATTCCTCCCTGGAGCCTCTAGTAAGGAACACAGCCCTGCTAACACCTTAATTTTGGTCTTGGGAGACCTTGATCTAAGACCCCAGTCAAGTGTCCCTGGACTTCTGACCTACAGAACTCTGAGATAATAGATGGCTGTTGTTTTAAGCTGCTTAATTTATGGCAATTTATCATGGTAGCAATAGAAAACTAATACAATTATTAAGTTCCAGTTTCTTCAAGTAGTTCTGACACCACAAAGTTTCCATCTTGTCACCATCAGTCTGCCTCATTGGATCAAACTCCAATTTGTTTATGACCCTTTGGAGAATGCAATGCCAACTGTTGCCACCTGAGTGCACAGATTAATTTTAGCATCACTTAAGAGTAGGATAAACCAGACACTGTGTAACTCCTGAACGGATGTAATAGGAAGAACACTGCAGGGCCCATGAGATAGCCTTGTCAAAAATGTTTATATCCTGCATTAATCACACCTGTAGAGCTAATGCCAAAAGAATAGGAAATCTGAGGGAAAGAGGAACAAGGTAAATGGCACCACAAAAAAAGCAATCAGAAAACTATAAGATGAGACAACTGTTTTTTTTTCTTTCTTTTTTTTTCTTTTCTTTTATTTTATTTTTAAACCTGAAACACTGTATTAGTTTTGCCAAACATCAGGGTTCAGGATGGGGAGCACATGTATACCTGTGGCGGATTCGTTTTGATGTTTGGCAAAACTGATTGTTTTTAAAAGAAGTCAGTGAGAGGAAGTAGTGGAAGGGAGACTGCTTTAGTTTAAAAGAGATTTGAGATACATTACTGATAAATGTAATGAACCTTGATTAGATGCTATGTTGAACAAACCATATGTCTCCAAGGCAACCTGTGAAATTTAAATACAGACTGGATAGTAGATGACGATAAGGAATTATTATTAATTCCGTAGATGTAGTAACACCTTATGGTTATATAAGAAAATGCCCATGTTTTCTTAGAGGGGCATATTGATGTATTCAGGTTTGAGATGACACGAGGTTCTGGGATTTGCTTTAAAATACTCCAGCAAGACAGCTAAAGGAGGGTGGATGAAGCAGTAGCAAAATGTTAATAACTGCTGAATTTGAGAGAGCAGTATGTGGACATTCATGGTATTATTCTCTCTACTTTTGTGTAGGTTTGAAAGTTTCTATAATATGAATGTCTTTTAAACTGTAATGCCCATTACTAGCATAACACACTTCTTCAGCTTGTCTCTGAAGAGTTACTGTAACCACCACCACCCTATTTATGTGGCCTACAACGGCACCCCACTCCAGTACTCTTGCCTAGAAAATCCCATGGACGGAGGAGCCTGGTGGGCTACTGTCCATGGGTCGCAAAGAGTTGGACACGACTGAGCGATTTCACTTCACTTCACATGCTTCTTGGGTTTTTTAACAGCTGCACTATAGTACTAACACAACCAAAACAGTGTTTTCCTATTAATGCTAATGGGTTCAGTCCTCCCCCAATATGTACTTTACAATCCTCTGAACTTAAGTGAAAACTTTGCACTTACTTTGATAAAATATAATCTCGCTAATTTCAACCAATTTTTCCAATCTGTCAAATTTTCTCTAATTCTTTTCTACAATTCTAACTTCTATAATTTCCTTTCTATAATTCTTTTCCAATTTTCTATAGATTTGTTACATATATAAATTTCCTAGGCATGCTTTTATGACAATTTCCAATTATTGATATATATTTGAATAGACTATGGTCAAGAACAAAACCCTGTGGCAGACCACTAAATATCTTTCTCCAATAATGAACATTCTCTAGAGACAGGTATCTATCTTACATTTAGATTTAGAAATTATAGCTTTATAGATAACATATTCACACATTAATAATCAAACTTAAATGTCAAATCTAGTCTGTCAGTTGTCCCATTTTATAGATGAACAAACCAAGGCTCAAAGAAATTGAGGACAATTTTTCTTGAGGTGATTGGACAACATTTAGAAGAGGTGATGAAAAAGGTGTGTAAAGAAGCATAGAGATATGTATATGTATGAAGGGGAGATGACATGAGGTGTAATTAAGCAATTAAAGATCAGACAATAGATAGACAAATGTAGAGATTCAGGCTCCCTAGGTGGAAAAAAGGAGTTGGTGGGGAAGAGACAGGTCAGTTCTTTGTGCTAGCCAGTAGGGGGCACAGAACATTCACAAATCAATTTCCTCATCTGTAAAATGGGGTTAAGATCCAGACTTGCAAGTTTCTTTACAGGACTAGAGGAAATCAAGTATATAAAGCATGTGGCATCTGACCTTGGGCTGTGGTGGACACTCAACGAGTTTTGCTTCCCTCTCCCCACCCCTCAATACCTTGATACTCCCAGTACGCTAGAATCACACCCATTTTTAAAAAGCTCTTAACCACTACACTAAAATAATATTATTCACCTCTTAGAGGCTCCCTACTATTAGGTTTGTAACCAGTGGGGGAGGGATGAGAGGTTAAAACACTCCTCAGAGTTTGTGTCCCTACTATTAGGTTTGTAACCAGTGGGGGAGGGATGAGAGGTTAAAACACTCCTCAGAATTTGTGTTTTCTGCTACAGACCCTCTTCCTCTACTATTCTTCCCATTTTTCTCTCATGGCTGTTTCCCCCTGTCTTCATTTGGCCCCTTTGCCGATACTTTGTAGGGTTTGAAGATGGTCAGAGCATATTCTTCAGGCACCCTTTAATAATAATCTCTTTTTTAAATTTCATCTTTACAGTGATTAAAGCTTTTTTCTGTTTGTTTCCTCATTTGATTCTCATAATAATTAGATACACTGAGGTGAAATAGGCAGACTAGTGGTTTGATCCACTATTGAACAGATAAGAAAACTGACATTCAAAAAGTTACATGACTTACCCAAAGTCACACAGCAAGTAACTGGCAGAACTGGAAGGAGATCCATGACTCTCTGCCTCTATGTGCGCCTGTATTTAAAAGATGACACTAAGTCACAAACTGTGCATCACGATACTGGATGCTTGGGGCTGGTGCACTGGGACGACCCAGAGGGATGGTATGGGGAGGGAGGAGGGAGGAGGGTTCAGGATGGGGAACAAATGTATACCTGTGGTGGATTCATTTCGATATTTGGCAAAACTAATACAATATTGTAAAGTTTTAAAATAAAATAAAATTAAAAAAAAGATAATCACTTGATATTCCAATGTAAAAATACATGAATAAAACTATTAAAAGAATTAAAAAAAAAACAACTGTGCATCAAAAACCAAAAGGCCACCACTGAAAGCTACAACACCACCATTATTTTTCCCACGATAATGTTCATCTTCCATAAGGAACGACCACATAAAGCAAAAGCAAAACTAACATATTCCTGTAGGAAAGCCACAAACATGTGAGATGCAAAATGTAACTTTTCTGCCTAGTAGATGGATCATCATTTTGGAGAATCAAATTCCATCATCACTATAAAATATCTCTACATTTTTTCCATGTTTACAAAAAATGGTACTCAAAATATTATTTTCCCCTATTTGTATTATGTGGCATTCTTCAGATTTTTTTTTCTTAACTATCTCTAAAAGGACCTCTATCAAAATTAATATCTGGGATGACATTTGCTTTCAAGATGTGAATAACATAGTACAGTCATGGGTCCTTCAGGTCAATCTATCAAGTATAAAGCTCAGCATCTTCTACTGTAAAAATGTGCTCAGCATATCCTTTCATATTAATGGGGAAAATCAGAATGTGGCTACATGAACCAATATGTAATTTTATCTTTTTCACTGTTTTTTGTTACAATGATTAATTTCTTATTGGCTAAAGTAACTCAGGTCATTGCTTATGGATATAGTTTTCTCAAACAAAATATTTTTATTAATATAGTACCCAGTTAAAAAGTTTTTTTCTGACTAGAATTAAGAATTTTCTTAAAGGGAACACATGTATACCTGTGGCGGATTCATTTTGATATTTGGCAAAACTAATACAGTTATGTAAAGTTTAAAAATAAAATAAAATTAAAAAAAAAGAAAAAAAAAAGAATTTTCTTTGAAAGAATAAATAGTAAAGGATCAACAGCATTCATGAGAAAACTCCATTCAATGGTTTGGCAATGGATAGTTTGATAAAGTCCTCTCCATGAAACAGAATGAAGTGAAAAAACAGACCTGGGTATATATGAAAATATTAACACGTAACTAAAGCAGTACTTAAAATCAGTGGGTAGAAGTGGGCTTTTCAGGAAAGGGTAGAAGGACAATTGACTATTCATTTCAGAAAATAAAATAGCTAGATCCCTGTTTCATACCATATGCAAAAATAAATTCCAGATGTTTTAAAGAACTAAATATAAATATTAAAAATATAAATATTACATGAAGATATAGGAGGATGTCTTTATATTGTTGAGGTGGATAAGGCAAAGTAAGACAAAAATACCTGTCATAAAACACAAAATAAGCAAAGCTGATTACATAAAATGTTAAAAGTTTTATACATAAAAGATAGTAAGCAAAGTTAAAAAGTGACAGACCATCAAAAATAATTGCAACATAACACATAATTGATATGTGGAGTATATAGAGTTCCAGTAAGGAATGATAACAAAAAAATAAGCAACCAGAGCCGTTTTGTTTTTTTTTTTTGCCACAGTGCACAGCATGTGGGATCCTAGCTCCCCAACAGGGATCAAACCTGTGCCCCCTGCAGTGGAAGCTCAGAGTCTTCACCACTGGACCACCAGAGAAGTCCCCAGAACACATTTGAATAGAATGAGAAACTAATTTTTATATCTAATTTATCATCAAATTGGGAACAATTAAAAAATTATACTATCCATTGGACAAGGATATAGGAAAAGGGCATGCATACACTATTGGTGATAATATAAATTGATTCAGCCACTTTGGAGGCAAATATGACAATATTTTAGGCACACATATCCCATGACCCAATAATTCTACTTCCACAGAGTTACCCTAAGGAAATACTGATACACATGTGCAGAAGACACATTGCCCAGGGCATTCGCTGTGACACTGTTAATAAGAGCAAAGAAATTGGAAACAATCTAAATAAATACCCATCAGTATGCTGCCACTAAGTCACTTCAGTCATGTCTGACTCTGTGAGACCCCATAGACAGCAGCCCACCAGGCTCCCCCGTCCCTGGGATTCTCCAGGCAAGAACACTGGAGTGGGTTGCCATTTCCTTCTCCAATGCATGAAAGTGAAAAGTAAAAGTGAAGTCGCTCAGTCGTGTCCAACCCTCAGCGACCCCATGGACTGCAGCCTTCCAGGCTCCTCCGTCCATGGGACTCTCCAGGCAAGAGTGCTAGAGTGGGGTGCCATTGCCTTCTCTGACTCATCAGTATAGAAATGGTTAAATAAACTGTGGTACATCCATCCACACAATAGAATACTATACAGCAGTTTAAATGGAACAAGTTCATTTTTTTTAAGGAAGAAGAATGCAGATCTATACGTAGGAATATGGAAAGATAGCAAAGATATACTGTTAAATCAAAAGTTATTACTTAAGAATATATAGAAAACAGTTGCTTTTATAGTAAAAAGATAATCACTATGCGTGTATGTATGTACATATGATTGTGAAATGCAGAGAAAAATGTTTGGATAGAGACAGAAGAAAACTTAATTGTGATTACTTCTGGAGAATGGGTTTGAGGTAAAGTCTGAAGGTAGCATTGGTATTATCAGATACTTTTTATGGTGAGAATATTTTTATTTAGTGGTTATACAATTGTTTAATGATAAAAGCACTCACTGAAAATGATGCTACAACCCTCTAAGGAGGTATGTCTCCACTTCTTTCTCCAGTTGAGAAGAATTGAAGTAAAAGGAAAAGGAAGGGGAAGCCCCTGTGGACACTTCAAACCTAGAATCTTCTTCATAATGAATTACAATGGCAAGAATCCCTACCCCTGCCCTAGAATACCTTTTTCTACCCTACTCTTTTAGATTAGAATATTGATTCAAGTAGACCCTAGTGTAAGATGAAAATACATCACCTACTAGAGAGTAAGCCCCAAGAGGGCAGAGACCATGTCTGTCTTAGTTATCTTGGTATCTCCAAGTTAGCACAGACCTTGATACCTAGATGTGTTTGCTAGAAAAGAGCTCTAACCTAACTATGTCTGTGGGCTTCCCTGATGGCTCAGAGGTAAAGAATCCGGCTGCCAATGCAGGAGACTTGGGTTCGATCCCTGGGATGGGAAGATCCCCTGGAGAAGGAAATGGCAACTCACTTCAGTATTCTTGCTGGAAAATCCCATGGACAGAGGAGCCTGGAGGGCTACAGTCCATGGGGTCGCAAAGAGTCAGACACAACTTAGTAGCTAAACAACAACAATAACTATGTCTGTGTCCCCTTCATTTATTGCCACAAACAGTCTGTTTTATCTCTAGCACATTTATTCAATGGCTATTTATAAGGACCTCCTATGTGACTGGCACTATGCATTGAATTTTCTTATGAAAATATTGAATGAATGAATTTTTAGATATCTTACTAGTATCCATTAACAGAATAGCATTAGAGTGTATTCATTTATAAACTTATCTAGATGACTGATGGGAAAGGAACAGAGAACTGGGGATAGAGCGCAGGACACAGGGATAGAGGGCAAGAACACCTGAGTGACGCACCAGGGAGGCCACAAGAGGAGGTTCACCAGCCTGGAGCCAGGCCCTTTTTCTAGCATTATTGCTACCATGAGCCAAGTTACACATACTCCTTCATGTCCATATTCATTCGACAACTCACTGAACACTTACTCTGGCTGGAAGCCTTAGTCTCTGCCCTCAAAGACAGCATATGGCTGGAGAGTAGAATGGAAGGAATGTGGGCTTTGAGTCAGGTTAAAAGTACTGCTGGCAGACCCCAGACCAGTTGCCTGACCTCACTGAGCCGCAGTGATATGGGATAACAATGCCTCTGATAAGAGAGTTATTTTGAAGTTTTAAAATACTCTCTTGTAAAATGCCTGGTACTTAGTGAGTGCTAAATAACCAATAATTATAATTATTATGGACCTAACAGCCTAAAAATCTGACATCCTAGTGGGTTGGAGGTAGGAAAGGGAGAAAGATACTGAGATGATTACCTCTAATGAAAAGCAGAGTGAAATATAACCTACCATTGAGAAGAGGGTCACAAGGGTTGCAGGCTAGAGGAAAATATAATAATTTCCAAGTCACTGTGGGGATTGGGGAAGGGTTCCCAGAGAACATGGCATTTCAAATTGGGCCTGAGAAGATGAGGGGAATTTCCACAGGTAGGAAGGGCAAGATATGTGCCTGGCACTATCTTACCCTATAAACACAAAGGTATTCCTCTACCAGACACAGAATAGAATTGGTAAGGTGATAAAGAAAAGGAGAGAGACACAGCTAAGGTTATGTCTCTGTAACAGCAAACATACATTTTGGCAGTGAATAAATGGATCATCATGAATCACTTGCTTTATCCAGACTCAGGAGAATAAAATAAAAAAAGAATTGGAGCTGAGTATCAGGATAAAATCATTTTACTAGAAAGATGGTTTTGATTGTGAGACAATCTCCAAAGGAAAAGAAAAGAATCCTTTGCTCGTGCATTCCATTAACTAGAAAATAGCTTGGATACGTTTGAATCTTTTGATTGCCCGATTGAATGAAAAGTCTTAAAACAGGGATGGAGAACATTCCTTTGGAAATTGTGTTCTGGCAGTCTAGACGGTAGCCCTGCCTATACACATTTCAGCATTCTGTACAACAAACATGATCTAAATCTTATGGCACAATTGGGCTTGGTACTATGTAATAGGGCTTCCCAGGTGGTGCTAGTGGTAAAGAATCCGCCTGCCACTGCAGGAGACATAAGAGAAGCGGGTTTGATTCCTGGGTCGGGAAGATCCCTAGAGGAGGGCGTGGCAACCCACTCCAGTATTCTTGCCTGGAAAATTCCACGGACAGAGGAGCCCAGTGGGCTACAGTCCATGGGGTCATACAGAGTGAGAAACGACTGAAGCGACTTAGCATGCACTATATAATGGGTCGTACCCTAACTGTTCCATCAATGTGCGTTGCCTGACTGGATTTCAGACTCTGAGGTCAGGAGCACTGTCATCTGTCCTCGGAATCCAGCACCATCATAGGCACAGGGCCTCCCTTGCTTGAGTTTCTCCACTCAGTCATCAGGGTCTATCTAAATCTTCATTATTAGGTGATAAAGTTGAGTGAAAGCAGGACCTATATTAGCTCATTTGTAACTGTTTTCTGGTTTGCTGGTTTGGGCCCCTAAGTTTATAACTGTCAGGTGAGTAGAAAATGGCATTAACTTTTGGCTCCTCCACAATATGCCCAATATGCCGAGGAGTAAAAATGTGAGGTTTGAAGATTCCTAGGAGTGCAGTGTCCTAAAGTCACATACTGTGGCCCAACTCAAGGAGCGAGCGGGGTTGCTTTATATGTTTAGCACTGGGTATTGCAAAAGGCCTTCCTGCAGCCCTCCGTCAATCAGTTCTGCCTTGTTACTAACCTGTGAGCCCTGGAGAGGAAACCAGCTCCCCTTCTGCCTGAAACAGTGGACTATGGTGTGTCCTGCAGTGGTTCCTGGGAGGGCCTAGTAGAACCCCTGAACATTCCAGGAGGGGAACTGATTGAGGAATCAATGGGTATGGCTTGGAAGAGGGGGCACAGTGTGACTTGTCAGTTGGGACAGACCATCTTTTAGCCTCCTCCCCTTCTTTTCCAGAAAGTTGACTACACCTTTAATTAACTGTGGAAACTTGTCACTTGGGAGCTTGTTAAAAATGCAGAATCACAGGTTCCCCCTTTAACAAGATCCCCAGGTGATTCATATGCACAGTAAAGTTTGAGAATCTCTGCATTAAATCCTCTAAGCCTGTTTCCTTTTCTGTTAAACGGGGTTGAGGACACCAACCTATCCGTGAGATCATGTGGATCATGTGGATAGCAAGTGAGATAACCCGGAGCAACAGTGTGCTGGAGCCATTTGTTACATTTCCAGCAGTTTGGGGAACCAGTTGCTAAGCTGTTGGTAGTTTGAAATCCGGCTATGGTGGGAGCATCTGCAGACCCTACAAATCTGCAAGACCCCACACATAAGGGATTGTCATTTGTTTTTCAGAAATCTGAGTTACCTGCACTCCTCTATGGGCTTTAAACAGGTGAAAGCCAAAACCTGCGGCTGCAAGTCTGCCATGTCCAGCACACGATTTGCAGGTCCCAGTGGATTTTCAGAGGCAGAGGCACCAGCTGGAGTTTGGCCCTATTTCTGGATCCCCAAAGTGGGAAGATAAGGGCACCAAAAGACAGGCTTCCCAGAATCAACCAGAGCCTCTCTGTTTGGGCTCCCCTCCAATTCCTTGGAGCCTGCACTCCACAGCTGGAGCTCATTACCGTATCCCTCACCAGTTAGCAGCTCAAAAGCCTTGTTCTGTCACACTGCAGAGGGTCTGCATTTTGGCAGCGAAAGAAGCCAGGCCAAGCACAGTGCCACTGGGCCCTGTCGGAGGAACCTTTGAAAACAATTTTTCAAATCATTAAGGAAATGAACATGAAAAAACAAACTGCGAGAGAGGAGCAAATCCGCCTGCTAGCCAGGTTACTTAACACGCACGGTGCTTAAATGGGACATTTAGATCACACCAGAAAGGAGCCCTTTAGGCACGCAGCTCTCCCGTTCACCCAGGGCAAAGATGAACTTTGAGACTGTGGAAGATTCACACACTTCAACATCTTTGTGAGACGACGATGTGTCTCTCAGAGGTACCATAAGCATTTTGTGATGATGAGGTTGCTATGGTGGCTGCTTTTGTGTTGAATAACAAACTACTATATAAACTTGGGGAAATCTGCATAAATTATGTCTGGCCTATGGATCTCTGGCTCTCTAACTCAACACACCCTAGTCCATAATTGAAGAAAGATGCTTGGACACAGAGAGATGGGGTATGGACACATGTTCTGCCAGTAAAGAGGCTTCTCAGGTAGTTTCATCAAGAAGGCTATTTATTTCCCTCTGGGTAACCAGCTGTTGATTGCCAGCGCACCTTTTCTGGAAAAATTTTGTAAGCCTTTTAGGACAAATGCTATGATGAGGAGCACTTAGTATTTTTCAGATAATACAAAGCACAGCTTAGTAAGCATGTTTCCATTTCGATGCACAGAAATATAATACTCCTCTTTTACTCACATTCAGTCTATATCTGTGACAAAATGATGTTTTAATATAAAATAAAACCCCTGAAACTTACCACTATATTGTTTCTCTGTCTTTTATCTCTTGCCTCTCTGAGCCACAACATTCCATGGAATCCAGAATTATATTATCACAACCCAACTTCCTTTTGTTCAAGCAGAACACATTGCAGTTCTCTGGAAATAATGCAATAGTGTCAGTTCCAAGCACCTCCCCGTTTCTAACCCCCACGGTTTTTGGTGCTGTTCCTTTTCATGAAGGAGCTGCAGTAGAATGGAATGCATGTATTCGTAGCGAGTTTTCAGCCTATGCAACACGGGTTTGCAGAGTGCCTCAGACATATTTCCTACACCCCTGACTCGTCACTTTATCCATGGAGGACCAAGATATGACATTTTCCCAGAAGCAAGATAACTACACTCCAGTTTTCACAGAGCAATGTCATGTTACTTTGTCTTTTTTTTGTCCTGATGTCCAAGATAACACCTAAGCCATGAACCTTTTACTCCTTTCTGGAAATGCAGCCAACCAACAATCCACATAAAGGCAACCTCCAGCTGGGAAAGCCACTCTCCTCTCAGAGGTGAGTGGTGTACAGCGATGAGTCATGAGAGCTTACAAATGGCAAAACCAGGTGTCTGGGTTTCCAAATGATATTAAAGGATCTCCCTAACATCACTAGGACTTGAGTAGGATTGAACTCCAGCTCAGTACCAACAGCAACAGGAAAAAGTGTGCAGGCGTTTCTGATTTTCCTGTTGCATTCTTTCAGACAGCCAAATTTTACAGAGGGTAGCCACATGATTGGAGCCTGGGATTTCACTTGGCCCCAAGCCATCAGCACTAACACATGTCTAAGGACTCACAGCTGCCTCACTAGTAGGCTCCACTGCAGATGTGGGCTTTTCAGGGTATGTGATATCTGCTTGTCAAGCTTCCGTGAGAGAGAGGGCTAGGAAAAGAAAGGAGTGGATGTCAGCTCCAACAAGTGCCCACTCACAAGTGGAAAGACATCCAGGAACCAAGCCAGGCTAAGCCCCAGACTGCTAGACATTAGACAGGTTTTCTGGAGTAGCAGCCACTGACTGACCACTGTTGGTCCCACTTGCACCCCTCCAAAAGCCAGCTCAGCCTCCAAGTTGTGGGCTGAAGCAAGTTGACCCTGGAACTAATCACTGCCCACCTCCCTCAAAGCTTAGGAAAGTTCCTGAGCCTGAGACTAATATAATCAATTGGAAGTTTCTAATAATAATAATGAATGGAGCTTGTTGCTTATCTGAAATGTCATGGTAGCATCTGCAAGCTGGACGATAAGTACACTTTCCAGTACACAGGACAAGTTCAATCTACTGTCTATCCTTTGGCAGGTCATTTTTGCTCTCTGTGACTCAGTGTTCCTGTTGATACAAGAAGGAAGTAGGATTAGATGACCTCCAAGGCCGCTTCCAGTTCTGATATTGAGTGAGTCTGTGTTGCACACACTGGCTTTACAGCTAGGCTGCCCTAGATGGTTATCAGAAGGTTCTCTCCCTTTCTGCCACGTGCCCACTTTAGACCAACTTGCTACAAGAAAAGACTCAACAATAGGTTGGTGGCAGCAAGAAGCAACAAGCTCAGCCCACACAGCAAGAACATTCGCCACCGCATGGTATTTTCTCAGCTAAACAGCTTCCAGACACATCTGCACAGCACCTAAGACACAAATCAATAAGGAAACATATGAATTTCATGGGTGGTCTTCTTAAGATGCTCAAAGACGTCTAGAATATAAACTCACCAGGTCTATCCCTACTCCCACCCCTTGAAAGACACAGGATCCCTTTAACACCAGGCCCTGCCTTAATTGCCACAATCCATCAGCCCAGAGTCTTTAGTCACCTCATACCCTAAAATCAGCTCATCTCTACCCCCTAGGTCCTAGATTATCCTTGGCCACAGGCCTGAGTAGGAATTTTCTCCTAGCCATACCTGCCTCTAAAACAACAGCTGGGTGTAGAGCCTGCCTATAAGGAGCAAAGATCTGAGATTTAATTTGAGCTATATCACTAACACGACGGCTAACCTTTGGTGGGGTTACTTTTGCTGTGATTCAGTTTTCCCATCTCTGCAAGGAGAGAGTTGGATTAGATGACCTCCAAAACCACTTCCATTTCTGGTATTAAGTGATTCTGCAGGACATGCCTCACGCATGAAGGAAGAACATATCAACCCAGGCCTAGAAGTCAGGAGGCCCACATTCTAGTTCTAACTTCACCACTTACTAGCTGTGGGTGTCCAACTTGTCAAGATGGCAAAAGAGTCGGAAGTCATGGGGACCTCTGAGGTGCACCATAAAATAGTGATAACCACTTTGCCAGCAAAAACTTTCAGCTTTATTATATGTGTACATCTTTGTATCAAAATATTAATAACAGTAATATCAGTACCTGAAACATTTTAAGAAATATTAATATATTATTTGTTTTCTACTTATTTGCTAGTTCCTTGCTCATTTTTTCATCTATAAAAAATCATCTCTACAAGGTCTTACCTTCTCCTTTCTCTATTCCCACCTTCCCTCCCACCCCATCCACAAATCTCTCTCATTCTGCCAGCTGCTCTGGCTTTTTGGCTTCCTAGAACATTGCTCCCTCCTCAGAGCCTCTGGTCTTACTGTTTTCTCTGCCTAGAATTATCCTCCCTTTTACTTACTTCAGGTCAAAGGTCACCTTCTCAGAGCTTTCCTTGGCTTCCCCACCAAATATTCCAACCCCATCTACACTTTCTATGCCCTTTGCCCACTTGCCCAGCTTTTTTCTCATTAGTTCTCATCACTATTATACCATTTATTTTTTCATCTCTCCCCACCCCACCCTCCACTAAAATATAACCTCCATGAGGGTAGGGATCTTTGTCTGCCTTCTTGTTTCACTGCTGTTTCCCTAGTGCCAAGAATAGTACCAAGTATATGAAGGCACTCAGAAACTATGTTTTGGATGAAGGAATAAAGAGTAGCAGGAACCAAGTGTTGAATAAATATTTATGGGAGAAAAAATTATAACTGAGAAAATATATCAACAATTTGCCACATGGGAAATGCTTTCATTATTGTCAATGAGCAGCTGGCACTTCAGTCCAGCTCTGGAAACTCCAATGATCCCCAGGAGAGGAGTTTGGAGCCCTGGGTGTAAATGCTCTCTCTTCATATTGTGTATTCTGACTGGGATTGGCTAATCCTGTCAGCTGCCTTCCCAACCTGTAATCTATCCTTCTGTCTGGAAACATCCAGTGATATATCAGAACACACAGAGTCCTCTGGAAATAAAAGGAACCACAGAGAATGTTCCCTGCATGCCAGGCTCTGTGCTTAAACATATTTCTGGCACTATCAGCAAGGCTCACAACCACCCTATGAAATGAGTACTATTTAGCCCTGTTTTTCAAGCGAGGAAACTGAGCCTCAACAAGGTTGTTTCCTGCCCAAGTGCACACAGCTAAAAGTGGTAAGGCGGAGCTTTCAGTCTGGGTCTTAAACATTAAGCTCTACCCTTCTTCTCTCTTATCTCCCATTGTCTGTCTCCTTCCTGCCGTTGAAAGTCCTCTCCCCACCCCCAAGCCTGGACATTTGTGTTTGGGGATTAAAATATATATACGTGACCACAATGATGAGGATATATTGACAATTGCAAAGAGTCCATTTCTCTCCATGAACAGAATTAATGAAGTTGGTGCAAATGAAGTACAGTTGAACAGAAAAAAGAAAAAAAAAAAAACACCTGTGTTCAAATTCTGATTCAGTCAATTTACTGCAGCAAATTACATAATCTGAGCCCCCGTTTCCTCAAGTGTAAAAAAAAGGATGTTACCAACTTCACAACATTGCCATGAGGCTGAAAATGAAATAATATTTACAAATGGACCAAGCCCAGTACAGGGATTCCCAGGTAGTTCACTGACAAAGAATCCGCTTGCCAAATGCAGGACACATGGGTTTGATCCCTGAGTCAGGAAGATCCCCTGGAGAAGGAAATGGCTACCCATTCCAGTATTCTTGCCTGGGATGTCCCATGGACAGAGGAGCCTGGTGGGCTACAATCCATGGGGTTGCAAAAGAGTCGGACCTGACTGAGCAAGCCCACATGCAAGCCCACTACCTGGCACCTAATAGCAGCTAAGTAAATGCTGATTTCTTTCCTACCTTTCAAACCTCAAGTATGAGTAGCCTCTGGTCTATAATTACTTCCAATCTCCAGGACACTGGTGCATGAGCCGCAGAGGAAGAGAACTTCTCTATCTCCAAGGTAGAGCAAAAAGATTTGCTTTTCCCTTTTATTCATTTGCTTTCCCTGTCACTTTGATGGCTCTTATATGACAGTATGGAATTTCAAGATGTGGAAGTGACCTAAAACAAATCAGACTCTTCTTAAAAATGAGGATGATCCAGAAATATATTATGTCGTAATGAAGAATGCTTAATGTTTTCCTTCTGTTTGATGAGTGACAAATGACCATTCAGATCTCAATTGTGCAGATCCTAGATGAGACTAGCTAACAAAAATTAATATTATAAAAAGCAAGTCATGTTAATTCAAGATGGAAAAAAGATTAAACCCAATACAGAATGTTTTGTATGAAAGATATGTTTCAAAATGTTTAAAGTTTCATTTTGTTGCCATGATACCATCATTTCCAACTATTTTCAGTTATCTTGAAATACTCAGTAGGGTCAAGTATATGCTATGATATCCAAGTGTTTTCCCAGGTTTATTTAAAAGCATCATTCTGCAAAGGCAACTGAATGTTTGCAGACATCTGAAGATTAATACTGAAATGAAAATATTTAGCAAAATGTCTATCCTTAGATAATGCCATAAGGATAATGCTTTAAATTTATCCAGTGCCTTTGTTCTGAGCAGCTCAAAGGGCTGTGAAATTATTATCTCATTAATCAAATAATGCATTCCAAAGCTAGAATATCATGATGTGGGTGATTAGTGGTATAGATCCAGGGGAAAAAACTCACAACCATCTCAATGTGCAAGTCCTAATACAAATCATGCTCTCTATCAAAGTACTTTCTCAGGAATAGACTAATTTTTTTGTATGTTCCCAACATACATATTAGGAAAGAATGCTATCATTGTCCCAAACTGGTGATGCTAAGTAGAGTGAAAATAGCAGCAAGCTGAGGTCAGGAGGCCCAGTTCTTGTGGAGGCTCTGTCTTTAACTTACTGGATGCCCTACTATGTGCTCTTTTTCTCTCTGGACTAAACTTTTTCTTTTCTTGAAGAGAGGGTTGAATGAACCAGTGCCTTTTATACTGTCCTCACAACAAAATACTTTCTACCAACGGATGAGAATCCTTCCACACAGGACTCGAACTGTTGCTTCTTGACCCACATACAGATTTCTTAGAAGGCAGGTAAGATGGTCTGATATTCCCGTCTCTCTAAGAGCTTTCCACGGTTTGTCGTGATCCACACAGTCAAAGACTTTAGCATAGTCGATGAAACAGAGATAAATGTTTTTCTGAAATTCCCTTGCTTTCTCTATAAATCATCGAATATTGGCTATTTGATCTCTTCCTTTTCTAAATCCAGCTTGGCCATCTAGATAACATCTGGATGACAATAGAATATTACTCAGCCTTAAAAAGGACCAAAGTTCTAACACATACTACCACATGGATGAACCTTGCATACATTACAAACCGGGGTCTCCTGCATTGCAGGCATATTCCTTATCGTCTGAGCTACCAGGGAAGCCCCGAGTGGAATAAGCCAGACACAAAACAAATATTATATGATTTTATTTATAGTAAATATCTAAAACTGACAAATTCATACAGATAGAAAGTTGAATAGTGGTTGAACAGGCACTGGGGAAATGAAAGTCATTTTGTAATGAGGACTAAGATTCAGTTTTGCAAGACGAAAAGAGTTCTGGACATGACTGATGGCGATGGTTGCATGCAATTTTAATGTACTTAATGCTACTTAAAAATGGTTAAGATGGTAAATTTTAAGTTATATGTATTTTATCACATTTTTTTAAATAGAAAAATTTTAAATTCCCACTGCTAAAGACCACTTTAAAAATAGCAAGTATAGTAAAATCCTTTCCAGAACTGAAGAATATCTATGTAAATCTGAAAAAAAATAATTGTATGTCAACCAGGAAAAAAGTGATTCCTTAAATTTCATTTTGTTACTGTTGGAAGATTGAGTCAATGGTGATGGACAGCAAAGAAAACCCCCATTTCTCCATACTACCAACATAAGCTTGTGTTAACCAAAAACTGTTCTCCAGAGTTTGCAGAAAGGGCTCTTGGTCACTGCTGACTTCCTTGCAGAGGTGTAGTGGTCCTGGTGATTTATTTCACATCCAAGTGACCAATATACCAGTTGGAAGGAATTAATATGAGTCACAAAGGTCCAAATAGTCAAAGCTATGGTTTTTCCAATAGAGAGTTGGATGTAAAGAAGGCTGAATGCCAAAGTATTGATGCTTTTGAACTGTGGTGTTGGAGAAGACTCTTGAGAGTCTCTTGGACTGCAAGGAGATCAAACCAGTGAATCCTAAAGGAGATCAATCCTAAACATTCATTACAAGGACTGATGCTAAAGCTGAAGCTCTAATACTTTGGCCACCTGATGCGAAGAGCAGACTCATTAGAAAAGACCCTGATGCTGAGAAAGACTGAAGATAGGAGGAAGGGGACAACAGAGGATGAGATGGTTGGATGGCATCACCGACTCAATGGACATGAGTTTGAGTAAGCTCTGGGAGATGGTGATGGACCGGGAAGCCTGGCGTGCTGCAGTCCATGGGGTCGCAACGAGTCAGACACAACTGAGCAACTGATCAATGAACAACAAATGTGAGTCACTATTTTTTTCCAAAGCTGTTAGATTGGAAGAGAAGGAGAGAAGGGCAAGTGAAAATAGGATTCATGCTTAACATATTTGAGGGCTAAAGTGGCTTATAGTTATCATGAAGTAAGTTTGCTTTTGAGGGTCCACTTTAGCTAGCAGATCACTGAGTCTTCCTAGAGCTACAGCATCCTCCTCCCCGTTCTTCCATCCATGCCTGAGGCCAGACAAGACCCAAATCCACCTCTGAGGAAAGAAATTGGTATCTTTTACCAGTGATTTCAGTCCACACTATCATCTTAATTGTAAGCCTCCATACCAGAGGAGAAATAAACCTGGTATCCAGAATGATTACCTTGTTCACCATCACCGAAATTTGAAAGAAGAGACTGAAACTCTCCCTTTAGTCCTAGTCTATTTTCCCACATTGGGGGGAAAAAAAAAGCTTAGAAATAATTCCCCCTGAAAAAGAAGAAAATTGTTCACAAAAATTCAAAACTGCTTGCGGCTGGGTGGTGGGGGAGGGGGGTGGTCCATAAAGGAAACTTGGAGAAGGGGAAGGAGAGAATGGAAGGGACGAAAGTATTTGCCTTATTCTCAGAGTAGGAGAGGCCCAGGTTACCAGGATCTTTATAGTCAAGCTTCCTTGTTAGGGGATTGGTTGAGGAAGGGCCCTGTAGTAATGCACTTCCTCAAAGGAGAAGGCTAAAGGTTGCCATAGGAACCTTGGTTCTGTATTTCTCTGACTTGGATGAATGTGTAAAAGCTGCCTAGCTGGAGATTTTATATCAATCACTAAATGTCCTTTAGGAGAGGATTTGAAGAATTCTCTTTAGCAAATGAGTTTCAAAACAAAGCTAACTTCTCACTGAAAGCTAGCTGAGTGAAGGCCCAATTTGTTTAGAAGCATGGTGGAAAGGCTAGATGAGGAGTTAGAAAACTTGAGGTTCAATCTTTGCTTGGTCACTGGCCAGCTGTGAGACATTAAGAGAACCAGTTGCCTGGGCCTCAGTTTCCTCATGAAATAAGGATAATAAAACCTCCCCTACAGGGTTGTTTCCAGGCCTTCTCCCAACTTGGAAAAGCAAAGGTGGAACAGGGAAGGAAGTACTGCTGATTTAATTACCAAGACAAGTTTGTGAACATTTTCCTTCGCAGATTCTGAAAGCAGGAGGCAATTGTGACCGTTTCATTTGATAGACAAAGTTCTAGGATTAAGTGACTTGACCACAGTCAAGAAGTTACAAAGTGGTACAGCTGGGATTCAAACCAAAATCCATCTGACTCCAAGTTCACTGCTCTTTTCTCCCCACCAACTAGATGTAAGAAGAAATGAGCCTGAAAAAGAAGCTTCTCTACGTTCTACGTCCAGGAAGGAAAAGCTAATTTTTAACACCTGTGCTGGCTGTACTGGCATATGCACACCAACACAGCACAGATGCAGCAGGCAATGTCATGATTTCCAGATCAATTTAACACCATTTTCCTAAAAAGCATAGTATTACTAAAATGGTGGGTGAACTGGATCAAATAAAGTAGAAAGAATGTTCTCTGCAGTTAGCTGGATTCATTTAGGTAATTTCAAAGACAATACCCACTTCTTCCCCTTGGTTTGCAGCTTCTGTACTTTCATTAAAAAGGAAAAGTCTTCTTTTAGATATTTGCACATCTCCTCAGGATGATGCCCTCCTAGTACCTCCAAAGTCACACAACAAGATCAAGTAGAAAATCTGAATAAAACTGCATACAATTGGTTCCGTGATAAGAAATGCTTGTTTAATGCGGTTTGTTTTCTTCTTAAATAAAAAGAACCTATCTTTAGCCATCAACCAGTTTGAAAAACGGACCATCATTGCTTATTCTGTTTTTATATTTCTCTACACTTTAAAATTTGCCGTTCCTTTCCCATGGCAAATCAAAGGTTTTATACAAAATCCTTCACGGCTAAAGTAAAGCCTTAGTTATACATCTTTCTATTCTCTGATGATTAGGGCTGTGTTTTTGTTATGGTAAATAAGTATCTCATAGAAGTTCAGAAGGTCCTTTCTAGTAATCGTTTGCAAAGGCTCTGAGAAAAACAGTCTCTTCCCAGCCCTTATTTTAGACCTATGTGATTCTTTTCTCCAGGAATCCTTGCACTAAGAAGCATAAGATAAGCTTTGTAACAAAGTTGGATGGTTTGGACTAACTCTTAGGTAAATGAGTGGCCTTTTCAAGAAGATACTCTTGTTGGAGGAGAAAGATGTTCTGCACAATTAATGTTTGCAAGAGGGTCATTGAGTAGGTCAAATTTTAACTGGTGGCAATATATCACTCAACATCCAATGGTGAGCTGATGAAAGCATCTGATTGGCCTCAGCCATATGAACCCAAAGGCAGGAATTTCTGAACCTTGCAAGGAGAGAGGAACAGTGGGGGACAGCCTCTGAAACAGCTGTAAAATGTAGCAGCCCTAAACCCCCAGTGATTCCACCCTTAAAACTGATGACTAAACAAGCAAGCACTTTTTAGCCAGTCACTCATTCTTCCTAAGTCTGTTGACCAAAAGAAGGTTCCTGTGCACAGAACAAGGGAATGAAACAGTTTAACCTAATTCTGTACCTGAGCCTCACTATAGCTGGATCAGTTAGCCCCATCCACCCCACCCACAGACTCTTACAGAAAGATGAAAATCAGAACAACCTAAAAGTGCATTTGATATCTTGCAAAATGTCAGAAATGGAAAAAGGGGACTTAGATTTCAAGTCAAAACCCTCCTCTCCGTTTTTCAGATGAGGAAACCAAAGCCCCGGAAGGTGAGTTGCCAGAGTGCGCAAAGGCTTCCTTCTAACTCTAGACTTTTACTATTTAGTCAGTATTTTGTCCCACTTTCAAAGGGAAAATGTCAAGACTTTTGGTTTAATATTAAAATTAAAGCTTAAAATTAACTCTCTCCTTACTTCATAGTTTTGTCTCCAGGAGCTCTCTGAAAGCAAAGTCCTCGCCTGCTCACCCCCGCCCCCACCAGAATCCCTAGCTTAACAGTTCCTGTTTTCTCACTCTGTCCTCCTTCCAGCTTGCTGTCTCCTCCCCTCCATAAGGGTAGGCCCAATTACTTGGTAGCCCACTTAGCATAGCAAAGAGCCGCAGTCCAGAAATGAATGTTGTGTGGAAAACCCAGAGGGCCCCCAGTTGATGCTTTGTTCCTCCCAGCTGTGCTTACTTCCCAAGCAAAGCTGCAATCCCCACTGCTGTGCCTTCCTCCAGGTTTGGGTCTGGCCTCCAGGATACTATTATTACATAATTTTGCATTGTATCTCAAGGCAAAAAAAAAAAAAAAAAGGAATGAAGGGAAAAGCCTACACCTCTCGTTCCATTTCCTTCCTTGGAAAAGTGGCTCTCATCCTCCAGGCTGTGAACTGGGCCTTGCCCAGGACAATAGGCTTCTGAGGACAAGGTGATTAGGCCGGCAGTGCAGCGTGTTTGATTAGCACCAACCAGCTCTTTGTAGAGGGACAATATCAGGCCATACAGTAACAAGATCACGTCTTTTGATTTGGGTTCGCTCCCTCTGTTGATACAATCCATTATCCTGTTTGCCTTTCTTACTACACCAAGGCATTGCACCAAGGGCTTCAAGGAGTTTTTCTATAATAACCTCCAAATCCCTCAGCACCTGCCTTCTGCCGAAGAACCTCCCTCTTCACATCGGTGCTTTTCTTTGTCCTTTCAAGATCACTTTGAATAGTTAGGTAAAGCGATACTCCCATCCCGCGGAAAAAGAAAACTAGGGCAACAACTACAGGGCCTCATATTTAATAAGAAACAAAATTAGGCAAAGCTATTGAGTCATTGTTTGCGTGGCCCTTTTCCTGCTGCCCTCGTCTTAGTTTCACCACACCACACACCATCTTCTCAGCAGTTTAAATAGGTTTGATGAAGAAAGGGAGACAAGTTCCAGAGCTTGAAACAGCCACCAAGAGCTTCAGTAACAAAATTTGCCTTCACAAAGGCAACCAGCACATCAATTTGTTAAAAACACAACAAACAGTATGATGCCACCTATCTCAGGGCCCTAAACTCCCCAAATCCTAAAGCAGAAAACTGCACCCACCCAGAATTTGTCCAGGCTCTCCAAAGCTCCTTTAGAAATTACATAAGATGAATGGAATCTCTTGAATTTTCAAGGGCCCTCCCCAACCTTGAAAACCTATCCACACTTGAAAGGTATTCGCTTTTGAAAATATTTCATATCCCGAAACTTTCAAGGAAAAAAAACTTGATGAAATCACTTAGGGCCTGTGCTGATAGCACTGGCTAGTAGATAAGGGACCATGGAATATCAGGAATCGGGACTTGGGAAAGAATGGGTTGTATTTTTGTGTGGCAAACACCCTTCAGCTCTGGCAGAATTCACATAACACGGTATCTTTTTTCCACCACCCCTCCCCCCCCCAGCAACCCCTGCCTTAGCATCTTACGTGTGTTTATGCAAGACACTCCTGCTTAATTATGATTCATTCCAATTTGGACTGTAAATAGAAGGCAAATTAATAATTTAAAGGGAAAAAAGACTTGGGCCCTTTTCTCCTCCCTTCATTCCTAGGTCAGCCGGCTCATTTATGAATTAGTGCTCAAGCAGCCTGAATAGCAGAGAATGAATGTTTGACTAAATCCTCTAAGTATGAAAGCTCTTCACACCATTTGGTCTTGAACTGATCCAATAGCGAGGTGTAACCACTAGTGACAATAAAGCGCCATCTGGCAAAGTGAACTCTAGGCAAACAATGACAAGCAGAAGTGAAAAGAATCGCAATGATTTCCACAAACATGTGAAATACTATAAACTGTGGGATTTAGCAGCTTCCTCCCGAGGCAAGTAAACAAATGCAACACTTCGGTGGAGGCACTGATGTGTGGGGCTCCGTCTCTGGGAGCGGGCTAGACTCCATTTGCATTTAGCTAGGGAAAAAATGTATGCAGATTGGCGAACAAAAAAATATATAAGCACTACTAACCAGACGTCACTTTTCCTTCGCTCTTTACTGTCAGGGTGATGTACTGGAAGTCTTTATTTCTTTCAGCTTGGGCCTCTCGGTGCCTCATTCTCCTTCCAGCCTGTTCTCATGCCTTTCTCATCACCTGCTGAGGCCTTGATCACGGACAGAGCAGACGAGCAGCGGGGGGACAATTAGAGAGGAGTTCAGACTTTGATCATTTGACCATATGTGAATACAACAGCTGACCACATGTTTTAAAAGACAACTAACTTAAATGTATTTTTAAAAAATCACAAAGCAAGCATAGATACTGAAATTTACATTTTAATTATCCGGCACAATGCAGCATTCAACTTTTTCAAAATATTTAATATGGAAAAATACATCTTGCCACTTCAAAATAGGAAGGGAAAGCACTTTTCTGTGTTTCCTCCCCACCCCCAGCTTTGCTCCCCCCTCAAAATGTGTTCCTTTCAGCAGAACATTTAACCACTGTGGATGGTGAAGAATTCTGTGCCGGAGATTTCAAAAGGCACATTCAAAGCTGCCAAAAGTTGAGTATGATTACTAAAGGTAAATTAAGCTTAAAAGAAGCACAATCATTTATTTTTAAAACATGATTTTATAGAAAAAATATCTGTGCAGCACTAATACCATAAACTTCTTTTTTTTTTTTTTAAACGGAGCATATTCTATGGTTTAGCTTCACTTCCCCAATTCTTTAAAATGACCGTTACAAAATTGTAAAATGTATATTCTAAACAGTGGGAAAAAAAAGAACTTTGTTGACAGTAAAATAAAGCTATATAATATTTGGTTAGCTGGGAGACTCTCATTGCAGCAGCCTTGCAGAAATGAAGGTTTATTTGTGGTTAATTCTGTCAAAACAATGTCACTTCTCTTCTGGTTCTCTTTAAAGTATCACAGTCTGGCTAGGTGAAATGCGGACATACTCTATCCAGCTTAGAGCCAGTTCTCTTGTGTTTTTGTATGCAATTGATGATTTATCAGTTGCTTCTGGAGATATTGGGCCCTCCTTATCTTCTCCACCTACTAGATAATTAACATATTCATGAACTGGTTATTTACTCTCAAATAGGAGGATAATAGAAAAATAACACTAATTGTTTTGACAGCAGTTTACTTAAGAGTTATCTGGGGGAACAAATGTTTCTTTTGTAGTGTTAGGAAGACAAGCATTTATCTATGTATTAAGTTTATTTTTGTTCTTATGGTAGACAAACAAAACTAATCTAGAATAGGGAAAAATTCTAGAAGAAATAATTTAAGTGAAATTTTATCTGACATTCCCCCCAAATATTTTGATAGTCCACTTATTTCATCCGTTGTGAGGGAAGTTAGCAATGTGGTATACATTGTAATCGCTACATGTACTAATGTATTTATTCATTATCTGTGCTCCATTGTATTTTCAAAATATATATGACCCTTTAATTAAAAAAGAATCCCACCTTGTTGTATTTTACTTTGGTACTATCTTAAATGTAGCTGGTTTTTACAATCATTATCCCATGAGCTTTAAGCATGCGGATTCTTATTTTAGCACAAAATGCATTTTTACTTTGAAAGAGTTAATGTTTAAGACAACCTTGAAACAAAGGTTCCTTAAAAATCGTATTCCTTTCTTAAATGCAAGTGTCTTTAGCAGGTCTTCTGTGTTAGCTTGAGAGCCAGGGCATGTCATAGCCATCTCTGGGCCTATTTCCTCTTCTGTAAACAAGTTAGTAAACTATTTGATCTCTAAGTGCTCTTCCAGCTCCAAAGAATCTCAGATTCTATCATTTCCCTACTGAAATGAAAACATATTCATGCCTCTTTCTTTCTTTCCTTATTGAAATTTTCCCTGTAGTGTGGAGAGATGGGTGAATGGACCAATCTTTTTATCTACTATGTGCCAGGCATTTTGCAGATATTATCTCCTTTAATCCTTACAACCAGCCTGCAAAGTAAGCATTATTATCTCCATTTTATAGATGAGAAAACAGAGGCCCATGGAGGCTACATACCTTACAACAAGCCCGATAGCTAGGAAGTTGTAGAACCAAGACCTATCATTAGATAGGCATTCTCATTATTACACAACACTCCCTCACAGAAAGATAATGGGTATCAGAAGATTAAGTTTCTAGCTCCACTTTATCACTGATTTCCTGAGACAAATCCTCTACTTCAATTTCCTTAGCCCATATAGGCCTTGTAAGTCCAGGACCCTATCACCTACCTCATTATGTACAGAGCCAAAATCAGAAGGGCAACAGTCAACAAAAGGCAAACCAAGTACTTCCTCCATGGTGACAGGAGACAGTGCCCTTGCAGGTGACAAGGACATGGAACTACCCTTTCTGAACACAGAACAGCATTTGGTGGTAGAACTGGAATACTGAAAAAAATAACTTCAATTATGGCAGCATTCTTTTTTTTTTTTTTTGAGCAATGTTTTATTTTTTAATTAATTAATTTATTTTAATTGGAGGCTAATTACTTTACAATATTGTGGTGGTTTTCGCCATACATTGACATGAATCAGTACGACAGCATTCTTTAATGACGTTTCTTAAGGTTAAAAGACGTTTCCACAAACTAGGAAAATTCTGGGAAACATAATTCAATTGCTTCCTTTGAAGCAATTGAATTGAAATAGAATTGAAATTGAAATAGAATCTATGGAGAAAGAAAATCCTACAAAATGGAAGCAATTGAAAAGTCTACCCTGTAAACATGCTTTATTTAAACTTCACATGTACTTAGTTTCAAAGTGAACACAGAGAAAAGCAAGTGGATTTGAAAACAACCTTCTAATCTTTTGAGCCACTGGCAAACATGAGGTAACTTCCCAGAAAGTCCATCTTTAAACCAAGATTTTGGTAAGAAATGCATTTTTAAAAACATTTTAAGGCATTATTTAAGACACAGAAATAGTCTCTGAGTGCCAGAGAATGGGAGCATCCCAAAAGAAAGAAAATGGGACAGGCTCAAGAATTTGGGATGCCAGGTAAGAAAGGTTGTTAAGAGCTATAGATGGGGACTATGGGCATCTCGTTCAATTGCTGTTATTTTGTAATTTTCCTGTTGGTCATTTTTTACCTTTTTGTTTCTTTTGTCTACTTTTCTTTAACGATTTGCTATAAAAACCTCCCAGCTTTGTTTGTACATTTTTGAGACCTAGACTCCCTTGGAGAATCTGAAGGTTATGAAACATCATCCCATCCCTCCCCTGGTCAGTGAAAAATGCACAGAAATATAAACAATTTGCATAACATTTCTTAAGAGTCTGCTGCCTATCCAAGATCCTGAAGTTATGGTGACATATTTAAAACAAGCTAAGGTACCAGTGCACCATTTTCAGCTATCAGATTGGCAATAAGTAAAAGGCTCAACAATTCCTAGTGTGGCTAAAGAAGCAAGTTCACATACCACTGATGGAAGTATAGATTGGTGACAACTCTTTGGCGTTTAAATGCACACACTCTTTGACCTAGTATATCCAACGCTGGAAAGCGACATCGATGTCTGTTGATAAGGGAGACTGCTTAAATGAAGGCAGGAATATTTCTGGTGATGATGGATGTCACATTTTTAAGCAAAGGCAGTGTCCCCTCTCCCTATGAGTCACTGTGGTGAGTGGCTGCAGTTGAGAGGTGGGGAGCTGAAGTTCATACTAGGGGTTTAGCTGTGAGTTACCTAATGGGCCTCCTTATAAGGCAATTAGTGAGACAATGAGGGCGCCTGTGAGGCAGTCCTGAAGTGCTGTACTATTAGGGTATTTCAACAGTGGTTCTTAATCTTTTGGGGTTCAAAGACTCCTTTGAAAATCTAATGAGAGCTAAGGACCTATTCTCTAGAAAATGCACATATGCACAAATTTTGCATATAAGTTCAGGGAATTCTTGGGCCCCCTGAAGTGGGTTCCTGGACACCAGGTGATCCTTGCCTTGGGCTTCAAACAAAGAGAAAATCCTTTTGAGGGAGGTCAGTAGGGAAAAACAACTATATGCAGCGAAGGACAGAGAATCCCACACGTGGGCACACTAGATTCCTTTTAAATTCCTGATTTCATACCTCAAATGAATCCTTAAAGAATTCGTGAATTCCTTGCACAGAAATCCTACTATATTTCTTTAGAAATCTCTCCTATTTTCTAAGACAACTATTTCAAGTCTATTTCTACCTCCTACACTCGTTAGCTGCAACCTTGCCACTTAGCTCATTGAGAAAATAGAAGCCATCAAACAAAAACGACTCCTCCTCCTCTTTACTAACCTACAAACCAAACATTTCTTCCTCTAGGTATGAGGAAATGCCTTTCCCGACCAAAGCCAACTCTGCCACTCACGCTTCTGGGTTCCTTTCTCACCTACTTTTTCCAAGGTCTTAGAATAAAATTAAAACTCTGCTGTAGCTCACAAGGATAACACATGATCTGATTTAAAATTTGCAGACGACACCCTTATTGGTGTGCATAAATCTGGATTTGGGGAGGCATAAGAGGGAAATTTGGGAAACCAGATATTTATTAAGTACCAGGTACTGTTTGGTGAGAGTCTCCCTGGTGGCTTAGATGGTACAGAATCTGTCTGCAATGCAGGAAACGCTGGTTTGATCCCTGGGTCAGGAAGATCCCCTGGAGGAGGGCATGGCAACCCGCTCCAGTATTCTTGCCTGGAGAATTCCATGGACAGAGGAGACTGGTGGGCTACAGTCCATGGGGTTGCAAGAGTCGAACATGACTGAGCAACTAACACACACACACACACACACTGTTTGGAGGGGATGAAGTGGCAAGCAAAGCCAGCATGGCCGATGTCTTATGGAGCTTGCAGTTGAACAGAGAAGTGAAGGTGCTAAGTGAATGGGACTTTCAAGGCTCAAACGTGCTCTATAATTGATTCAGAACCCAGCATAACAAGTGAACCAAATCACAAATTCCACACTCTCTTGAAAATCTTCCTGTGACTGTTGTTGTAGACAAGGTTCTCAAAAAATTTCACATGAGACTTGGTTCAGAGGTTACATGAAAACATGACCTACATGGATTTTAATTAAACAACAACATAATGTCCACCAAGCAAAATTTTTGATAAGTGATCAAAGGAAAACACCTTAAAATGAAATACACTAAAACAGTATTTGAAGTTGTATTTAAAAGTCAAGATTGCAGAAGATTTTAAATTTTATTTGTTTTACGTATTTTCTAACATTTTTTTCTAATAAGTTTGAAAAGCTTAGCTGTATTAAGCACTCCAAGGAGAAAAGGGAAAAATGTTATTAATATTGTTAAGTGAAATAAGTAGGTTATAAACCTAGCATGATTGTGATAACATAAGCTATAAGAGGATAGACAAAGATTTGTGGATTGATAAGCAGAAATGAAAGTAGCTAGGCTGGGTTTTGGAGTCAGAATACTTGGTTGAGCAAGTGTCTTGAAATCTCTGTGCCTCTGTACCTCTGTTTTCCCAGCTGTAAAATGGTCATAATAATTGTCTCTGCCTTATAAGGCTTTTGTGACAATTAAATGAGTTAATATATATAAAATGGTTAGGCAGAGCACAAAGAACTTTTAGGGCAAAGTATTCTACATGATACTATAATGATGGATACATGTCATTATACTCTTGTCAAAACCCATAGAATGTACAGCACCAAGCTTGAACAGTAATGGAAACTATGACTTTGGATGGTTGTAATGTATCAGTGCATGTTCACCAGCCTAGGGGAAGATGTTGATAATGGGGGATGATGTGCCTATGTGGGGACAGGGGGTAGATGGAAACTCTTTGTCCATCCCCTCAATTTACTGTGAACATTGTTTCTCTAAAAACTAAAGTCTATTAAAAAATATTCAATACACTGACCATCACATAGGAAGCATTCAACAAAGGCCAGTTATTATTTTATTACTATGACTACTATGTTATACTCAGGGTCCTGGTAGGTATTCAGAATTACTGGTAAATAGTAGCCGCAGTGGTTGCTTTCTTCTGCTTTAGACCTCTGTGCTGGGCTACAGATCTGATCACCTAAGGAGAATTCCCGGTAAACTACCTACCCCACCCTCTCCATTGTCTATCTGTAGCCCCAGAGCAGCAGCACTTAGGCCTCCCCATTGTATTGTCTGTTTTCCTGTCTTCTCATTACTTCGTTGCAAGCTCCCCTGGGGCAGTGAGCCCAGATTTCAAACTTCCTCTCTTACTCATACCACACTGGGCAACCCAGAGACTGGGGTCTTAGAATGAGCAGCCTCTTTCTGAGCCCTTGTCCCAGTGAAACCATTATTATCATGCTACTATGGAGTACTAGGGGGCTTCCCAGGTGACGCTAGCGGTAAAGAACCCGCCTGCCAATGCAGGAGACTTAAACAGACATGTGTTCGATCCCTGGGTCAGAAAGACCCCCTGGAGGAGACCATGGCAACCCACTCCAGTATTCTTGCCTGGAGAATCCCATGGACAGAGAGGCCTGGCAGGCTACAGTCCAAAGGGGTACAAGGAGTCAGACACGACTGAAGCGCCTGAGCGCGCAAGCACACGTAGAATACTAGGGAGGGAAGAAACAAACTCCGCAAAGTTTTCCAAGGAAATTATCTGTATTATTTGCCACTTAAGCTTACCCTTACCAGTCAGAGTCCCCAATAAAAATATAAAGACTTCTACAATTCTTTCTCTCTATTTCTCTTACACTCTCACATGTATACATGTAAATGTGTATGGTATATATATGTATATATATCATACAACTACATCATGTTATACAACTATATCATGGAATTAGGATTCAGATTTTTTTTCTTGTCTCTATTTTTCAGTATTCTATATTTCTGACTATTTCTTATTTGTCATGGGAAATCCTCAATCAAAATAAAAGAGAATTTGGTATAGAGATACAGGGAGGAGAAAAGCCACTGTAAACAAGTAGGTCGTGGCATGGAGAATAGACACATGAAAACTGAAAAAAAAAAAAACCTTCATCTCACTTTCCTCCAAGCTCAGGCAGTCCATATCCAGAAAGGGAATTTGGATAATGTCGAAAAATGTCACTGGGCATTGGAACTGGTCAAACTGAGTTTGACAACTGTTTCTCAAATTGTTTAACTTCTCAGAGCTTCAATTTCTCTAAATGGGGACAATAGTACCTACTTCCCAATTTTACTGTGAGGATTATATGAAATATTTCTAAAATATGCAATGTGGAAAATCTCTAAAAATGTTTTATCTAAATTAGCAGTCCTCACATTTTAAAATTTGAGAGTACCTTTTAAATGTCAAATATTTCATAGACCCTCCTACACACAGACACACACACACACACACACACACACACATTACTAGTGGATTGAGAAAATACAGGACAAAAAGCTACTACATAATTCACATCTACTAGGATGGCTTACCAAAAAAAAGGAGCGAGGGCGGGGGGATAAGCGTTGGTGAGGGTGTAGAGGAGTTGGAACCATTGTACATTGTTGGTGGGAATTGAAGATGGTATAGTCACCGTGGAAAAACAGTTTGGTGGTGCCTGAAAAACATGGAAATACCATATGACCTGGCAGTTCCACTCTGAGGTATATACCCAAGAGAAATGAAAACAGAGAATTAGATACCCATATGCTGATGTTCATAGCAGCATTATTGACAATACCCAAAAGATGGAAACAACCCAAATGTCTATCAACAGAGGAATGGATAAACAAAATGTGGCATAAATATACAATGGAATATTATTCAGCTATAACAAGGAATGGAGTTCTACATGCTACAACATGGATGAATCTTGAAAACATTATGCTGATTGAAATGTCAGGCACAGAAGACAAATATTGTATGATTTGACTTACATGAAATACCCAGAATAGGCAAATCCATAAAGGCAAAAATATAAGAGGTTAACAGTGGCTGGGAAAGAAGAGAGTGGAAAGCTATTCCTTAATGGGTACAGAGTTTCTGTTTGGGATGACAGAAACATTCTGAAAACAGACAGTGGTAACAGTTGTACAACATAGTGAATGTAATTAATGAGACTGAATTGTACATTTAAAATGGTTAAAATGATAAATTTTGTGTTATATATAGTTTACTATATTTTAAGTGAATTAAAAATTACTATGAATTTATTAGTGCCTTACACATAAATATGACATATATTTATTATTTAATCTGCATATGGATTTGTGGACCACTTACACAGATTCTAGTGTATTCAAGGGTGTATACATGGCAAATATTTACTAAGTGCTTCCTCAGTAAATGTGTCTCTTTAGCACAATATCCAAGCACCAGTTCATATGAGCCAATTAGAGACTTTGTGAATAAATGAGTGTGTGTGTATGTGTATGGGGGGAAGGCTGTAGTAGATAAGTGTTATAAAAAAGAGAAAGGGCCTGTCCCTGAATCCTGGCTAATTGCTTCCTTTCAGGAGAAGCACCGAGGATAGAGCAGCCTGGCGTTTGCCTCATGCTGGCTCCCGCAGGTGCAAAGGGAGGACTACTGCTAATGCAACAGAGATGTGCCAGGCTGCACATGGCACACACATAAACAGGTCTGGAGCCTCCAGAGCTGGCAGCCTAGTGCCTTTCATGAGCCTTAAAAGTGAATCAGAAAGAAAACAAAGAAGGGTCACTCTTAAGATCTGTGTTTTCCGCCATTGCTGAAAGTAAATATGAGGCATCTGGGAGAAACAGAGCCTATATTCAAAAAGTTTACATAAAGCTGAACAGGACAGAGAGGTTCGGAAGGTAGTCAGAGATGATACACAATAAAAAAGGAGACAGAGCATCCTTTCAAAATATATTGAGAGTTTCAACTGCTCATCATTCAGTGAGTTAATGAATCTAAATTCCTACGTTGCCACCAATATGAATAGTACTAAGCATTACCACAAGATGATTCCTTTTCTCTTTAAAAATTAACCAAAAGTGCAAGCTGACTTCTTCATCTTAAATGGGTTTGCTTTTTCCTCTGAAATGTGTGTGAAAATGTATCCAACTAAAAGATGTCATTGATCACTTTTTAAAGTTGCTTTAAGTTGCTTTTGATGGCCATACTTTAAAGTAATCAGCATTGGAAGCATTTCAGACACATTCATTGCATTCTCTGATTTCATTAAAGTTTACCTGTTAATAAAAGGACAAATTTCTTTATAGTTATCGCAAATTTTGCCAAAACACAAAATTCTATTAAGTAATATCTATTTTTCCACTTGATTTACATTATAGGATTGGAGATATGTTTTGCTTGTGAAGAAATTGATCCTTCTATAAAATCAAACTGCCCTTTATACTACAGCAATTCTTTTTTTGTAAAAAAAAACAAACCACTCATTTCAACATATATCTGTGTGTGCATACAGAAAGTTCTGAGAGAATGTACAACCAACTTTTGCTGTGGTTACTTCTAGGGAGGCATGTGGGTTGGGAAACAGGTAGAGTGAAATGTGAATGGGGATTTTTACTGTTTATATTTTCTGTATTCTTTTAGTTTTTTTACAATGAGTATACAGTTAATAACTTAAAAATAAAGACAAATGAAAGAAAAAAAAAGACAAATGATGTTCCATGGATTGTGGGTGGTGGTAAACTAATAAAATATCACTTATAACACCAGGCAAAGTAATTTATTTTAAAAATTTTTTATTTTATATTGGAATATAATTGATTAACAATTCTGTGTTAGTTTTAGGTGTGCAGCAAAGTGATTAATATATAATTAATTATATATATTAATTATATAATAAATATATAAATTATTTATAAATAAATATGTTAATTAGCACTCATCATCCAGTTTCAATAATGATCAGTTCCTGGCCCATCTTGTTTCATTCATACCCCCTCATACACTTAAGCAGACACATAACTAAATTTGTTAAAACTAAATCTTCAACATTATATAATTTTATCTGTACACGTTTTACACATTCAAGCTAAAACTATAGAACAGCGTAAGCAACTTTTCAGGATCATACCAGTTCCCTAAAGAAGATGTGTTTTCATAAAGGAAGAGAAGGCAAGTTTTACAAGGATAGGAATGTGATTTTCTGAGACTCAACACGACCCTCTTATTCTAACTGTAAATCATCCAAATCTAGTCTACTTAATCAATGACTAAGGAAATGCAGTCAAATAGGGCGGAACCAAGGAACAGCAGGTAAGTTAGAAAAATGAGTTCAAGAAAACACATCTCTCCATCTGCCACTTGTGAGCCTTACAGCAAAGTGTGCAAATACTCCCTTTCTTGCCAGTTAATTCTTCACAGCTAGCTCTAAGCATTTGAGAGAGAAAAAATAGTTGCTACAACCTGACAAAATGACTGATGAATTATTCATGTAGCCACTGAACTGAAATCTGCAACCTATAGCTTCCCTGAGCTTCTTCATGACAGGTGAATATAGCACGAAGCATGCTTTAAAATTTACACCCAGGCTTATCCCATGTAATCCGCATTGTCCACCTTCCCGGATGGCTGGAGACTCTAAAGTCCCTCCCTCAGAGCTGAGGAGTGGCCTGGCTAGATGCCCAGTTCTCCCTGTCCCACCACACACTCTTACTTCTGCTCAAGAATCCATTTCTGGCCTATGGCTCTTGAGGTTAAGAAGAGTTTAATCTTTCTGGGCTTCTGCTTCCTCATCTGTAAGATGGAGGTGAAAATGCTTACCACAATTGTGCCATTGAACTGTGTAGGTGAAATGAATATTGTATGTAAAAGGACTTTAACATAGGTCACTTGTTAAACAATTATTCCAGTTGCTGCCAGAACCTCTTCAAAGCACAAGCAGCTTTTAGTCTAGGTGTTGCCTTGGCTCCTGACCTCTAACATCTTGCCCCATGTGAAAGTCCTTTTCTCACTGGCAAAGCCCATTAACAATTCACAAGAAATAAAAATAGAATCTGGGTAATAAAATAAAGTCTAACCTTTTTCTTTTCCTTTGTGCTCAGTCTAGTTTCACTTGCTCAGGAGTACTGCGTGCAGAGGCCTGGCACCAAGTACTTAAGAACAGAGTTCTTAAGGCAGAATGGCTACCCCAGTACCTCAGTTTAAGATGGCGGCAGTGAGCCGTGTTCTGAATGGCTGTGCACAACACTGCGACCTGGAGCTGTGAGCAACACGTCTGCACTGGACTCACGGGAATTCAGCCCCCTCACCTCCCCACTGCGGAGAACACGACAAAGCAGCCCCGCCCACAGCCTTTCAGGGAGAGCATGTGCTCTAGACAGAGCTACCATCTCTCTGTTCTTTGATCACCAGAAGAATAATAAAGCTTTCCTTTTCTTCTAAACAGAGCTCCATCTCATTCTATTGATTAGAATGACAACAGGCTGGAGGAAGGATCTTTGTTGGGGGCTGACTCAAAAGGGTTGGTAACACTTTGGCTTTAACGTTTTAAAAATCCTTTTGAGTCTTTTCCTTTGGCTCCTGAAGCTGATTGAAAAACAGTTAACCTTACCATCATCCCTGATGTGTATCAAGTCAACATTAACCAACTGAAACAATTGTCTAACAAGTGACCTATGTTAAAGTCCTTTCATGCACACTATTCATTTCACCCACACGATTCTGTGGCACAATTGTGGTAAGTATTTTTACCTCCATCTTACAGATGAGGAAAAAGGGCTTCCCTGGTGGCTCAGAAGGTAAAGAATCTGCCTGCAATGGAAGAGACAAGAGACGCGTGTTCAATCCGTGAGTCAGAACTACCGCCTGGTGAAGGAAATGGCTACCTGCTCCAGTATTCTTGCCTGAGAAATCCCATGGACAGAGGAGCCTGGTGGGCTACAGTCCATGGGGTTGCACAGAGTCGGACACAATTGAGCGACTTTCAGTACAGAGGACAAAGCAGAAGCCCAGAAAGATTAAGTGACTTGTCAAAGATCTCACAGCTATAGAGAATAATCAAGTTTGAACCCAGGTGCTCTAATTTCTGGGGCTTCCCAGGTGGTGATGGTGGTTAAGAATCCATCTGACAATGCAGGAGACATAAGAGACACAGGTTCGATTCCTGGGTTTGGAAGATCCCCTGGAGGAGGGCCTGGCAACCCACTCCAGTATTCTTGCCTGGGAAATGCCATGGACAGAGGAGCCTCCTGGGCTACAGTCCATAGGGTGACAAAGAGTCAGACACGACTGAAGTGACTTTGTTGTTGTTGCTTCTGATTTCTAGTTTATTGCCCTTTCTACTAAACCAAAGACTGACAATCTTTGGGCCAATCCAGCATCCAAACGTGTGACTGACATCTAAAAGTCATAAAAAAAAAAAAAGCTAGATCATTTGAAAAATGGTAAGATAGTAGCCACACTGTGCCTGCATTCCCAAAGGTCAGTCATGTGGCTGCAGCTGAGGAATTTCTGGCCTCTGAGGACGGAACACATTATTTCCATTTCACTCTAGTCTCCCCTCAGCCCACTTTTCTCATTTATGTTCTTGGCCTGGTCCCCACAGGCCTTTGAGATCCTGGCTTAAAACCAAGCTTCCTGTCAAATGTGTAGAATTTGATTTTGGAAACTTTCATGCTAAAAATATGAGATGGCTATATTGCTCAATCTGCCTTCATTTTCTTCTCTTTGTAGCATATAAGCAAATAACAAGCCCCAAATCACATGAATTTAGACCCTTAGGCTGTGAGCACATCCTAAGTGCCACATTACAGACTAGGCTCCCGCAGTGACTACAATGATTGCAGCAGTTTGGATACTTAGGGAATCTCAGTTTGTCCTCGTTAACTCTGTAAGTTGTATGCTCTTGAAAGCAGGCTTTGCTATTGCTTGGTCATTAGAATACTTTTTGACAAGACAATGATTTACCACAGGTTTAACTGTTGGTGAGACCTGAGCATTCAACAATAAGCTAGGAATGGACCCAACAACAACAAAAAAAAGATGCGAAATCAACAGGTTAGTAAGTCCTCACTACAAGCAGACATTATAGACTCAGAACTAGCCATAGCTGAATCAACAAACTGGATAACTATACAATGTTCTGCAACCCAAGGCTGGTCATCCTGCCCCGATCTTGCTTGCAATGCAGCAGAGACTTCGTCAATGCTCTCTCCACCCATCATGGAGTGGCTATAGGAAGGGAAAGTGGGTGTTTGCAAGCCTGCCTACCACACATTTAGGATAATCCATGGAGAAGGCAATGGCACCCCACTCCAGTACTGTTGCCCGGAAAATCCCATGGATGGAGGAGCCTGGTGGGCTGCAGTCCATGGGGTCGCTAAGAGTCAGACACAACTGACTGACTTCACTTTCACTTTCCACTTTCATGCATTGGAGAAGGAAATGGCAACCCACTCCAGTGTTCTTGCCTCGAGAATCCAATGGACGGAGTAGCCTGGTGGGCTGCAGTCCATGGGGTCGCACAGAGTCGGACACGGCTGAAGTGACTTAGCAGCAGTAGCAGCAGCATTGTTATCTTACTTGGGAAAGAAGTCATAACTAGCAATATTGCTGTGCCTGTATAAGTCAGCAGGTTCCTTTGGCTGGCAAATGTAATCCATGTCACTTTTCCATTTCTTTCACAGGCCTGGTGATCATAATGGGGGTGAGATCAGCAGTTCCTTGTCAAAACTATACAAAGTTGACCCTATTGTGCTACCCTATTAATGACTCTGATCATTGATTTTTCCAGGATGGTTTTGTTTCAGTGGGGAGAAATCATTATGAAGGCATGTGAGAGTGTTGGCAGGGCCATCCTGACATTAAAATGATCATTTTATGCAGATCCTTTAAATAGATCAAAAACCAAGACATAGGTAACCAGGAAGTCATTCTCAGTCCTTGCAACCCTGGGCCATATAATATGGTGCATTTTCTGTGGCACAGTAAACAACGATCAGTGTCAAGATACACATATGCCACTCTAAGGTGGCCACCCTCAGCGTGTACCTCTATAGATCACCAGAACCTACAGATATGTAATCCAAATACCACTTCTTTTGAAAGTTTAGCACAAGAGCCTAGATTCTACCCCTGATACTAGAGGATATACCCTGGTTGCTGTCATTGAATCTGAGAAGGTCCATACATCAAGTAAAATGGAACCATAAAACTTTGGCATGGAGATGCCCAAGCATTTCATTCATGATTTGTATCTATTAGCTTATTAAGATCCTGGCACATTCTATCACTTTAGAGTAGTCAATGGCTTAAGTGAGGTAAAATTGATTATTTTAAGCTGGGTTTTTGTGATGGTTAATTTTATGTGTTAACTGGGCTAGGGTGTGCTCAGATATTCAGTCAGTCATTTTTCTGGATGAGATTAACCCTCCCTAATGTGGGTGATCCTTATCCAATCAGTTAAAGGACTGATTAGAACAGAAAAGCTAAGAGAGTATTCCTTCTGCCTGACTGCCATTGAGCAAGGACATTGTGTGTGTGTGTGTGTGTGAGTGTGTGTTTTCCTGCATTTGAGCTTGACCTGAAATATCAGATTTCCTGGGTTTCAAGCCTGCCAGCTTTCAAACAGAAACTACACATCAGCTCTCCTCAGTCTCCAGCTTGTTGGCTGCAGGCCTTGGGACTTGTGAGCTTCCATAAGTATGTGAGACAATTCCTTATAACAAACCAATCTCTCTCTCCTTCTCTCTCCCTCTCTCTGTCTCTCTCTCACACACACACTCACATTCTCAATTGGTTCCATTTTCCTGGAGAACCCTGACTAATATAGTTTTGGTGTGCCTGAAAAATTTATGAACTAGAAAAGATTTCTAAAATTTAGACATAGATTGACACACTTAACATGATATACTACATGTCTGCTATGTGCTAAGCACTGAGCAAATTACTATGAGATGAATCAGAATGATCAAAACACTGGTTTTGTCCTTCAAGAAACTAATATATATATATAACATGTATTTTATATGGATAATAAATACATTCAAAGCATATATATTATAAAATACATTCAAAGTATTTTATAATATCTATATATTATAAAATACATTCAAACTATTCAGACAATAGGCTAGAAAGTATTCAGACAACTCTTTGTGATCCCATGGACTGTAGCCTACCAGACTCCCCCATCCACGGAACTTTCCAGGCAAGAGTACTGGAGTGGGTTGCCATTTCCTTCTCCAGGGGATCTTCCCAACCCAGGGATGGAACCCAGATCTTCCCCATTGCAAGCAGACGCTTTACCATCTGAGCTACCAGGGAAGTCCCTAGTGAAAGTCGCTCAGTCGTGTCAGACTCTTTGTGACCCCATGGACTGTATGGTCCATGGAATTCTCCAGGCCAGAATACTGGAGTCAGTAGCAGTTCCCTTCTCCAGGTTATCTTTCCAACCCAGGGATCGAACCCAGGTCTCCTGCATTGCAGGCAGACACTTTACCCTCTGAGCCACCAGGGAATACTACATTATAAAATACATTCAAAGTATTTTATAATATCTATATATTATAAAACACATTCAAACTATTCAGACAATAGGCTAGAAAGTATTCAGACAACTTTTGCCTAGGAAAAAACCAAGGGAGCCTTCATGGAGAAAACGGCACTTGAGCTATATCTTAAAGAATGGATAAGCCCAACACATGCAGTAATAGAATACAATTCACTTTAGGAGGAGGAACTGGCAGGAACAAAGGCAGAGAGATGGTACACATTGGTTTTTCACAGGAAGAATGGGCAATTCAGTCCAGCAGGATTGTCTGGCTGATAGAGAAGTAAGAAGCAAGTCTGGAAGGAGTTGGTTAGGGCCATTTTAGAGAATCACAAATGCTAGACTAAGCATTTTGGACTTTATTGATTAAATACATAGGAGATATTGAAGGGCGGGATCAGAATTGTGTTTATGATGATGAATGTTGCAGCAATGTGTTCTTTGCACGGAACTCTATTACACTAGCCTAGCAGAGAGATAACAAGATTCTGAACAAAATTTGAATGGATCTGCCAGTGAGTTGGATGTGTTTTTAATGAGGAAAAGAGTCAAATATAGCTCAAGTTTAGACTCTTAATCTTAGAGTTGGAAGATACCTTCGATGTCATCTAGACTTGCTCACTGACTCTACAGATAGGAAATCTGAAGTTGAAAGAGGTAAGTGATTTGTCCAGGAAGCAATTAGAGGAGTCAGAACTAGAACTAAGGTTTCCTGATCCCTTCCTGAAGATAGTAGGATTATTAATAGGAAAGGGGAGAAAAATTTTAAGGGAAAGATGAGAAGTAGGTTTTGAATTATCCGAATTTGGATGCCTCTACAATCCAAGCAGAGACAGCCCAGGAAATTAGCTATGCAAATCTAGAATTAATGTCCTTGGACCCACGTCTATCTCTTCAGGAGCCCCATTTTCCCCCTATGTTGTGTCTTCACCTCTTCCTCCTTATTTGCTTTTTCTTACAAGGATTAAAGATGCTTCTATCACTCTGATCTTAACAACAAAAATAAAACAAGCCTTGTTACCTACCACTCTCATTAATTGACTGATTCATTTTTATTGTCTACTGTCTATCCAGTACTCTTCCAGTCACTAAGGATAAAGCAATAAACAAGTCAGCCACAGTTCCTCATCTCTTGGGAACTTAAAGTCTTACTGGAAAGACAAATTTGAATAAGAAATAGACAAGAGAGTTTACAATATGTTTACAAGTGAGGCATCATTATACTATTTTCCTTGGAATTTTGAAGTTTTTCACAATAGTGAAAGTATGGCTCAGACGGTAAAGCGTCTGTCTACAATGCGGGAGACCGAGGTTCGATCCCTGGGTTGGGAAGATCCCCTGGAAAAGGAAATGGCAATCCACTCCAGTACTATTGCCTGGAAAATCCCATGGACAGAGGAGCCTGGTAGGCTACAGTCCATGGGGTCACAAAGAGTCGGACATGACTGAGCGAGTTCACTTTCTTTCTTTCTAACATATGCTGCTGCTGCTAAGTCGCTTCAGTCGTGTCCGACTCTAGTGCGACCCCATAGACCGCAGCGCACCAGGCTCCCCCGTCCCTGGGACTCTCCAGGCAAGAACACTGGAGTGGGTTGCCATTTCCTTCTCCAATGCATGAAAGTGAAAAGTGAAAGTGAAGTCGCTCAGTCGTGTCCGACTCTTAGCGACCCCATGGACTGCAGCCCACCAGGCTCCTCCGTCCATGGGATTTTCCAGGCAAGAGTACTGGAGTGGGGTGCCATTGCCTTCTCCGTTTCTAACATATAACACTGTGTAATTTAAGGTGTATAACATGTTAATTTGACACACTTATATATTCCAATTTGATTACTGCTGCAGTGGTAGCTAGCACCTCTGTCATGCCATAATTATCATTTCTTTTTTGTGATAAGAAAAATTAAGATCTAGTCTCTCAGCAACTTTGAAGTTAGTAATACAGTATTGTTGACTATGATCAGTATGCTGTGCCGTGGATCTCCTGAACATACTCATCTACTGGTTGCAAGTTTGTACCCTGAAACAACATCTCCCCAATTCACCCCAGACCCTGGTAACCACCATTCTACTCACTGTTTTTATGAGTTTGGCTTTTTTAGATTTTACATAGAAGTGATGTCATTCAGTATTTGTCTTTCTCTGAATTATCTCACTTAGCATAATGCCCACAAGTTCCATCCATGTGGTTGTAAATGGCAGGGTTTCCTTCTTTCTCATGGCTAAATAGCATTCCATTAAATATAATATAAATATAATATCACATCCTCCTTATCTACTTATCCATCAATGGATAGTTAGAGTGTTTCTATATCTTGGCTACTGTGAATAATGCTGCAAAAAATCATGGAAGTACAGATATCTCTTCACAATCCTG
The DNA here is from genome assembly GCF_029407905.1 of Bubalus kerabau. Lineage (NCBI taxonomy): Eukaryota > Metazoa > Chordata > Mammalia > Artiodactyla > Bovidae > Bubalus > Bubalus kerabau. The sequence continues at coordinate 25,655,960 of NC_073647.1, read as the reverse complement.
TTTTCATTTCCTTTGAGTATATACCCAGAAGTGGAATTGCTGAATTCAGTAACAAACATTTTAAAGAAGGGATGCTGTTTGAATGTATAAGAGAGAGAGTTAACCTCAGTTTGGGGGAAATTCTCAGAGAAGACTTCCTGGATGAAGAGAATTTTAATTGGGGTCCTGGAGGATGAGTAGGAGCTAGTCCAGTAGAGGGTGGAGTGGGGAGACTGTTCTGAAGTGAGAAAAACAAATGGAAAGAGTCCAAGGCAGGAAAAAATCATCTTACTAGCCATTGGACATTCACCTATTAGTTTAACCAGATAATCAGTACTCAGGAGTTGAGTCTTGCTCAGTAAAAGAAAGAGGTGAGAGGGAGAGCGACAAAGAGAACTTTCCTAAATATTCGATTTTAAGGGCTTATATCTTTAGGGGTAGAAAGAGTATAAGCTAGACTTACCTGTGTGTCTTATGGTTGAGTATGCTTTTCTTTGTATACTTATCAAATACATAGTAATATATAACATATATTATAAAATTATATAACATAAATATAGTATAATGTACAATTATATTTCATTATACACACACTACACATAAAATCCCTATAATCTCTCTCAGGGTCACAATTTAGATTGGAGGGAATATGCATTTATGCACAAACATTTTTCAAAAGCCTTAATTTATAGGTTGTGTCACACAAATTCTAACCACTTGTTAAAGTATCATTGAAAAGTACTCAATATACTTCCTAGATTTTCTACCCACTGGACACAGAATATTAGGATCTCAACCAATGCACAGTGTATGAAATGTTTGAGAAGAGCCAAAGCTCCTTCCTGTAAAGGCTCCAGCCTCTATTTGTGAATGCTGCTGCTGCCCACCCCACTGTGGAAATGAGTTGGTCTTCTCACCAAGTGGAACACAAGCCTGCTGTGAAACTTTCTCAATAGAATAATGGCTTTGTCCCCATCACATTTGGAATGTCATGAGTGTCACTCTGGAACGAATCAAACACAAAAGTCATGCTTACTGCAGGTGCTCAATTCTGAATTGACCACTCCCCAGCACCTTTAGTAAGCTGGCTTGCAATAATCATTACTAATCTCTAGCCCTCATGAAGTTTGATCATTAGAAAGCAAAATATCTAGATCATATAATTTGAATCCTTTTGAAAAATGTCTACCCTGCTGTACAATTTAACATTATACATTCAATCTTGTAATCAATAGGCCATCCATTTATTTAAGTAGAGTTGCTGTACCTCCTACAAAACTCTCACTGAAGATATTGTTGACTGCTATTCAAAGGGGTTTCTAAAAGACTGGACAAAGTAAATTCCTTTTCAGCCTTAATCTCGGGGGGAAAAACTGTATGTGCCTATAAATTTATAAAATGGCTCTTCTCAGATAAGGAAAACGGTACAATCCAATCTCTTTCTCTTTTTGCCTTTGCTGTTTGGAAACAGCACAATTCACTTCCTCTCAGCATCTACTCTGCCTAATTTCTATAAAACACATCTATTCTGTTTAATGCTTAATTCTCTCATTTTGCTTATGTTTAAGTCTGTAATTCACATCAGGTCTTCCAGAAAGTATATATCTTAATTAAAATCACCCTCATTTTTTTAATATAAATTTATTTATTTTAATTGGAGGCTAATTACAATATTGTATTATACAATATTTGCCATACATCAGCATGAATCTGCCACAGGTGTACACGTGTTCCCCATCCTGAATCCCTCTCCCACCTCCCTCCCCGTACCATCTCTCTGGGTCATCCCAGTGCACCAGCCCCGAGAATCCTGTATCATGCATCGACCCTGGACTGGCAATTCGTTTCTTATATGATATTATACATGTTTCAATGCCATTCTCCCAAATCATCCCACCCTCTCCCTCTCCCACAGAGTCCAAAAGACTGTTCTATACATCTGTGTCTCTTTTGCTGTCTTGCATACAGGGTTATCGTTACCATCTTTCTAAATTCCATATATATGCGTTAGTATACTGTATTGGTGGAGAAAGAAATGGCAACCCACTCCAGTGTTCTTGCCTGGAGAATCCCATGGACAGAGAAGCCTGGTAGGCTGCAGGCCATGGGGTCGCACAGAGTCGGACACGACTGAAGCGACGCAGCAACAGCAATACTGTATTGGTGTTTTTCTTTCTGGCTTACTTCACTCTGTATAATAGGCTCCAGTTTCATCCACCTCATTAGAACTAATTCAAATGTATTCTTTTTAATGGCTGAGTAATACTCCACTGTGTATATGTACCACAGCTTTCTTATCTATTCATCTGCTAATGGACATCTAGGTTGCTTCCATGTCCTGGCTATTATAGTGCTGCAATGAACAGTGGGGTACACATGTCTCTTTCAATTCTGGTTTCCTCAGTGTGTATGCCCAGTAGTGGGATTGCTGGGTCATATGGCAGTTCTATTTCCAGTTTTTTAAGGAATCTCCACACTGTTCTCCATAGTGGCTGAACTAGTTTGCATTCCCACCAACAGTGTAAGAGGGTTCCCTTTTCTCCACACTCTCTCCAGCATTTATTGCTTGTAGACTTTTGGATAGTAGCTATTCTGACTGGCGTGAAATGGTACCTCATTGTGGTTTTGATTTGCATTTCTCTGATAATGAGTGATGTTGAGCATCTTTTCATGTGTTTGTTAGCCATCTGTATGTCTTCTTTGGAGAGTCTATTTAGTTCTTTGGCCCATTTTTTGATTGGGTTATTTATTTTTCTGGAATTGAGCTGCAGGAGTTCCTTGTATATTTTTGAGATTAATCCTTTGTCAGTTGCTTCATTTGCTGTTATTTTCTCCCATTCTGAAGGCTGTCTTTTCACCTTGCTTGTAGTTTCCTTTGTTGTGCAGAAGCTTTTAATTTTAATTAGGTCCCATTTGTTTATTTTTGCTTTTATTTCCAATATTCTGAGAGGTGGGTCATAGAGGATCCTGCTGTGATTTATGTCGGAGAGTGTTTTGCCTATGTTCTCCTCTAGGAGTTTTATAGTTTCTGGTCTTATGTTTAGATCTTTAATCCATTTTGAGTTTATTTTTAAGTATGGTGTTAGAAAGTGTTCTAGTTTCATTCTTTTACAAGTGGTTGACCAGTTTTCCCAGCACCACTTGTTAAAGAGATTGTTTTTTCTCCATTGTATATTCTTGCCACCTTTGTCAAAGATAAGGTGTCCATATGTGCGTGGATTTATCTCTGAGCTTTCTATTTTGTTCCATTGATCTATATTTCTGTCTTTGTGCCAGTACCATACTGTCTTGATGACTGTGGCTTTGTAGTAGAGCCTGAAGTCAGGCAGGTTGATTCCTCCAGTTCCATTCTTCTTTCTCAAGATTGCTTTGGCTATTAGAGGTTTTTTGTATTTCCATACAAATTGTGAAATTATTTGATCTAGTTCTGTGAAAAATACCATTGGTAGCTTGATCGGGATTGCATTAAATTGTAGATTGCTTTGGGTAGTATACTCATTTTCAGTATATTGATTCTTCCAATCCATGAACATGGTATATTTCTCCATCTATTAGTGTCCTCTTTGATTTCTTTCACCAGTGTTTTATAGTTTTCTATATATAGGCCTTTAGTTTCTTTAGGCGGAGAAGGCAATGGCACCCCACTCCAGTACTCTTGCCTGGAAAAGCCCATGGACAGAGGAGCCTGGTAGGCTGCAGTCCATGGGGTCGCAAAGAGTCGGACATGACTGAGCGACTTCACTTTCACTTTTCACTTTCATGCATTGGAGAAGCAAATGGCAACCCACTCCAGTGTTCTTGCCTGGAGAATCCCAGGAACGGGGGAGCCTGGTGGGCTGCCGTCTCTGGGGTCACACAGAATCGGACACGACTGAAGCAACTTAGCAGCAGCAGTTTCTTTAGGTAGATATATTCCTAAGTATTTTATTCTTTTTGTTGCAATGGTGAATGGAATTGTTTCCTTAATTTTTCTTTCTATTTTCTCATTATTAGTGTATAGGAATGCAAGGGATTTCTGTGTGTTGATTTTATATCCTGCAACTTTACTATATTCATTGATTAGCTCTAGGGTTTTCTATGTAGAGGATCATGTCATCTGCAAACAGTGAGAGTTTTACTTCTTCTTTTCCAATTTGGATTCCTTTTATTTCTTTTTCTGCTGTGATTGCTGTGGCCAAAACTTCCAAAACTATGTTGAATAGTAGTGGTGAAAGTGGGCACCCTTATCTTGTTCCTGACTTTAGGGGAAATGCTTTAAATTTTTCACCATTGAGGATAATGTTTGCTGTGGGTTTGTCATATATAGCTTTTATTATGTTGAGGTATGTTCCTTCTATTCCTGCTTTCTGGAGAGTTTTTATCATAAATGGATGTTGACTTTTGTCAAAGGCTTTCTCTGCATCTATTGAGATAATCATATGGCTTTTATTTTTCAATTTGTTAATGTGGTATATTACATTGATTGATTTGTGGATTTTGAAGAATCCTTGCATCCCTGGGATAAAGCCCATTTGGTCATGATGTATGATCTTTTTAATGTGTTGTTGGATTCTGATTGCCAGAATTTTGTTAAGGATTTTTGCATCTATGTTCATCAGTGATATTGGCCTGTAGTTTTCTTTTTTTGTGGGATCTTTGTCAGGTTTTGGTATTAGGGTGATGGTGGCCTCATAGAATGAGTTTGGAAGTTTACTTTCCTCTGCAATTTTCTGGAAGAGTTTGAGTAGGATAGGTGTTAGCTCTTCTCTAAATTTTTGGTAGAATTCAGCTGTGAAGCTGTCTGGACCTGGGCTTTTGTTTGCTGGAAGATTTTTTTTTTTTTTTTTTTTTTTTTTTTTTTTTTTTTTTAATTTTATTTTATTTTTAAACTTTACATAACTGTATTAGATTTGCCAAATATCAAAATGAATCCACCACAGGTATACATGTGTTCCCCATCCTGAACCCTCTTCCCTCCTCCCTCCCCATTCCGTCCCTCTGGGTCGTCCCAGTGCACCTTGCTGGAAGATTTTTGATTACAGTTTCAATTTCTGTGCTTGTGATGGGTCTGTTAAGATTTTCTATTTCTTCCTGATTCAGTTTTGGAAAGTTGTACTTTTCTAAGAATTTGTCCATTTCTTCCAAGTTGTCCATTTTATTGGCATATAATTGCTGATGGTAGTCTCTTATAATCCTTTGTAGTTCTGTGTTGTCTGTTGTGATCTCCATAAAATCACCCCTCATTTTGAAGCTATAAATTCATCAGGTTTGACCCAAACAAGAATCAACAGAAATGAGCTCTTAAGAAATAACACAAATGATTGAGATCAAATTTAGGAAAGTTATTTCTCATTAAGTGAAGAGCAGACAAAAAGTTTAACTTTCACAGTAATTTATTAATTATCTACACACTGACCAAAGCGAAGAGGAAAACACAAAGCAACAGAACATCCTAAATTGTTTTAGTTTAATGTTGGAATCAACCAATATATACCTCTTGAACTTCTGCTATGAGCTTAATCCAGGATTTCACTATCTAAGTTGAGAGACAACAAACAATGAGCAAACTTAGCAGCAGATCTGCCACATTCAACAAATATTATCAGCCAGATTATACCCATTCATCTATTGATGGAAATAGGTTGCTTCCACCTTTTGGCTCTTGTGAGTTACACTGCTATGAACATTGGTATACAAGTTTGAGTATCTGCTTTCAATTCTTTTGGATATAGATCTAGAAGTAGAATTACTGAATTACTGGCTTCTACTGGAAATTCTCTGCTTACAATTTTGATGAACTGCCAAACAGTTTTCTACAGTAGCTGCCAATATTTCACACTCCTGCCAGCAGTGCACGAAGGTTCTAATTTCTCTACAATATCTCTGACAATTGTTATTTTCCAATCTTCTAATAATTGTTATCCTAATGGATGTGATAGTGGTATCTCATTTTGGTTTTGATTTGCACTTCCTTAATGACTAGTGCTATTGAGCATCTTTTCATGTACTTATTGACCATTTGTGTATCTTCATTAGGTGGCATGTCTATTCAGTTTCTTTACTCATTTTTGACCTGGGTTGTTTATTTTTGTTGTTGTTTTCATCTCCCTTATCAGATATATGATTTGCAAATGGTTTCTCTTGTTTTGAGGGTTATGTATTCACAGTGTTGATAATGTTCTTTGATAAACAAAAGATCTCAATTTTGCTGAGATCCAATTTATCTAAGTTTTTTTCTGTTGCTCATGCTTTTGGTGTTATAATTAAGAATCCATTATCAAATCCAAATACATGAAGAATTACACCCTAAGTTTTCTTCTACGTGTTTTATAGTGTTAGCTCTTATATTTAGGTCTTTGATCCACTTTGAGTTAATTTTTGTATATGGTGTAAGGTAAGGGTCCAAATTCTTTTGCATGTGGCTATCCAGTTTTCCCAGCACCATTTGTTGAAAAGACTGTCCTTTCCCCAATGAAGGCCTTAGCACCCTTGTCAAAATTCTATTGACCATATGAGGTGAGGGCTAATTCCTGGTCTCTCTATTCTAGTCCACTGGTCTATATATCTGTCCTTATGCCAGTTCCACACTGTTTTCCTTGCTATTGCTTTGTAGGAAGTTTTAAATCAAAAAGTACTAGTTTTCCAGTTTTTTTCCTCTTTGACCCTGGCTATTCAAGGTCCCTTGAAAATCCATAAGAATTTTAGGATTTTTTTTTCTGCAAAAAACTATTGGAATTTTGGTAGGGATTATATGCAATCTGTAGATCACATTGGGTAGTGCTGTCATCCTAATAACGTCTTCCAGTCTGAGAATACAAAGTATCTTTCCCTTTATTTTGGTTTTCTTGAGTTATTTTCAGCAATATTTTGTAGTTTTCAGTGTACAAGTCTTCTCTTTGGTTAAATTTATTCCTCAAAATTTTATGCTTTTTGATACTATTATAAATAAATTTTTTCTTAATTTCCTTTTTGAATTGGTCATTGTTAGTGTATAGAAATGCAAAAAGATTTGTACAATTGCCTTTTGTTGCTACTTTATTTATTTCACCAGGAAATCATATTGTGCTTGTTCAGCACTCTAATTCATTTGTCTTTTCATCAATTTTTATGAGTGACTATATACTTATTGTACCAACAATGACATTTTCTAAAGAGAAAGGAGCACTATCATACAGGTGAAAAAGGTGTTAATTTGAATTTTTCAGAGAAAATATGGATGTAATGTACTCATATTGTACATATTTAACATATGTAGATGGCTTCAATTTTTTTGTGACTCGCCTACATCACTTAACTACTTTTAACTTAGTGCTATAGTAGTTTATGGGCTTTTCTGGTGACTCAGTGGTAAAGAATTTGCCTGCAATGCAGAAACTTCGGGAGACATGGATTCGATCCCTGGGTTGGGAAGATCTTCTGAAGGAGGAAATGGCAACCCACTCCCATAATCTTGCCAGGATAATCCCATGGACAGAGAAGCTTGGAGGGCTCTGTCCATGGGGTCACAAAGAGTCAGACATGACTGAAGCAACTGACCATGCACATATGCATAGTATTATAAACACATTTCATATTTTGAATCAGGACATGGAAGAACAGACTGGTTCCAAATAGGAAAAGGAGTATGTCAAGGCTGTATATTGTCACCCTGCTTATTTAACTTATATGCAGAGTACATCATGAGAAATGCTGGGCTGGAAGAAGCAAAAGCTGGAATCAAGATTGCCGGGAGAAATATCAATAACCTCAGATATGCAGATGACACCACCCTTATGGCAGAAAGTGAAGAGGAACTCAAAAGCCTCTTGATGAAAATGGAAGAGGAGAGTGAAAAAGTTGGCTTAAAGCTCAACATTCAGAAAACGAAGATCATGGCATCGGGTCCCATCACTTCATGGGAAATAGATTGGGAAATAGTGGAAACAGTGTCAGACTTTATTTTTCTGGGCTCCAAAATCACTGCAGATGGTGATTGCAGCCATGAAATTAAAAGATGCTTACTCCTTGGAAGGAAAGTTATGACCAACCTAGATAGCATATTCAAAAGCAGAGACATTACTTTGCCAACAAAGGTCTGTCTAGTCAAGGCTATGGTTTTTCCAGTGGTCATGTATGGATGTGAGAGTTGGACTGTGAAGAAAGCTGAGCACCAAAGAATTGATGCTTTTGAACTGTGGTGTTGGAGAAGACTCTTGAGAGTCCCTTGGACTGCAAGGAGATCCAACCAGTCCATTCTAAAGGAGATCAGCCCTGGGTGTTCTTTGGAAGGACTGATGCTAAAGCTGAAACTCCAATACTTTGGCCACCTCATGAGAAGAGTTGATTCATTGGAAAAGACTCTGATGCTGGGAGGGGTTGGGGGCAGGAGGAGAAGGGGACAACAGAGGATGAGATGGCTGGATGGCATCACTGACTCGATGGATATGAGTTTGAGTGAACTCTGGGAGTTGGTGATGGACAGGGAGGCCTGCCGTGCTGCAATTCATGGGGTTGCAAAGAGTTGGACACGACTGAGCGACTGAACTGAACTGAACCAGCTCCTTGAATATAAAAATAATTTCCCACTGTCTTTGCATGTCCCTGAATCCAGCACAGTGATTTAAATATAGTAAATATCCATGAAAGGTCTGTTGGATTAGTTATGACATTTATTTATCTCCAAAGAAATCCTTAGTCTTCTACTCACAGAGTCTGTCTGGGAGCTCCCACATAGAACCTCTAGTAGTAAATAAAGGGTATGTGACCTATGACCTAAGGTAAATAAAACCCTAATCATGGGGTTTAAAAAATCATCTTCCAGCAGGTTACATAACTCAGCCAACCATACAGTGAGATCTATCAAGATGCAAATTAATTTCCAACTTGCACAAAAGTTATAGAATTCTATTGTTTTTATTACAAAATTCTATTGTTTTTATTACAAATTTGTATAAATGGCTGGTTAAGACTCCCACACTCTCAAGTCACTTTCAGTAGCAACAGTTTATTTGGGGATTTGGCATAACAGGTGAATTTTATAGAGAATATTATGTGTCCTCAGCCATTTTAAAACATATTCAGGAATTATAGGAAATAACCCCATTTATACACTTCAGTGTTCTACCAGAACCCAAATGATGAACTTTGTGTGGGTTTTCCCCCCTCTGGATGATGAATACAAAAGAATCAAGTCGGATTCCCACCTCACAGCATGTACAAAAAGTAACTCAAACTGAATTAGAAACCTAAAAGCAAGTCTTTCATAAAAAACATAAGGCTAAATATTCATGACCTCGGATTTGGTGTATCCATACTAGCTGACGGAAAAGTAAAATGTTGTAGCCATTTTGAGTAGAACATCATATATCAAGCTGTAAGTATGATATTCACCCATTATCACAATTTTCCTATATAAATCTTGGTTTTCTTTATAAGTTTTAAAAGTACCAAATCTAGTTTTTCATCTTTTCAGTATAAGATAACTGCTAAGGGGGATGTTTCTTCCCAGTTCTGGATGTTTCCTTTCAAAGGTTCAATTAGTGTGGCATTCCTAGACTCTTCCACCTCTTCACAAACCAAACTACAGGATAGATGAAGTGACATCTCTTTAATGAATCTGGGGAGAATAAATAAGGTATGCTAGGCCCAGAAGCCTCTTCTTTCTTTTTTAGATCAAACTTTCTAACAGAATGCTCTTTCATAGTGTAAATTTTCTCTGGGCAGGAACATTGGATCTGGTCCTTTGCAGCCATAAATGATCAGGTAAGTATATCTGTTAAATTTTACCATGTAACAAACTAACCCCAAATTTAGTGGCTATACTAGTTTCCTAGGGCTGTTGTAATACAGTATCACAAACTCAGTAGCTTAAAACAACAGAAATTTATCCTCTCACAGGCCTGGTGGTTAGAAGTCTAAAATCAAGTGTCAGCAAGGCCACATTGTCTTGAAGGCTCTAGGGGAGAATCTGTCACATGCCTAGCTTCTGGTGACAGTCAGCAATACTTAGCATTCTTTGTCTTGTAGAAACATCACTCCAATCTCTGTCTCCATAGTCACATGGTATTCTCCCTTTGTGTCTATCTCTGTGTTTCTTCTCCTTTTCTTATAAAGACACCAGTCATATTGTACTAAGGGCCCATCCTAGTCCAGTATGACCTCATTATATCTTACATCTTAATTATATTTGCAATACCTTACTTCCAAATAAGGTCACCAGGAGTTTGGACTTCAATATGTCTTTTTAGGAAACACAGTTCAACCCACAATAGTACTTAAAACCATAAAGATTATTCTTCATGATTCTATTGGTTAGCTGGACAGAATCTTCTAACCTAGGTTGGCTCAGTTGGGGCTAACTGGTCTACCATAGCTTCACTCACATGTGTGGGTCTCATCTGCTACAGCTGAGATAACTGGTACAGCTGGGGCCTTTGTCCACTCTCACCCTTCAGAAGTCTAACACAAGATTGTCTCATGTTGATAGGTTTCCCAGAAGTACAAGGGGAAAGCTTCAATATGCAAGAATTTTTTCTAAATATCTGCCTGCATCATATTTTCTAATGTTCTATTGACCAAAGAAAGTCACATAGTTGAGCCCGGAGTAAGTACAAGAAGGGACTGCCTAGGAAGGTATGAATAAATTGGGGCCATAACTACAACAATCTAGCACAGTAAGTATATCTAGTTCTGTGTTTCAGCATTCATAGTTCATGCCTTCAGATACAAGCCATGTCCTCTAACAGCCATTAGTTAACAGTAATAAAGGTGACATTAGAGTCTTTAAACGGCACTTCATTTTTTTGCTCAATTTTTTTTCAAAAATAGGATGAACAATTTACTGGAGCCCCCACAACTCCATCATTCATTTCATATCACTTCTAAGAAATGATAGCATCATGTATTCATTCAATAAGCATTTATTGTGAACCTGTTAACATGGCAAGTACAAGAGATATAGTGGTGAACTAGTCAGACAAAGTTTACATTCCAACTCCCAGCTTAGAGGTCAGGTGATGGTGAAACCAAACAGCAGCTGGGCGCAGAGAGAGGTCTAATCTCCTTCCTATAATCTCTAAAAGCCAGCATCCCATCAGTGCCACCACAAGAAAAAGAAAATTTATGAAAAAATTTGCATGCTATGTAAACATTGCCTCAAATTCAATGTCCTAGCCCCTTCCAATGAGATCCCTTCCCAGAGCCTCTTCTACATAAAAATTCTGGAGTGGTCACCAAATCCAGTATTTCTCCAACTCTTTTACATGCCCAAACTAATTTAAAGGCCAAGAAGTGAAGTTAAAAGTGAAAGTGTTAGTTGCTCATTAGTGTCTGACTCTTTGTGACCCTGTGGACTGTAGTCTGCCAGGCTCCTCTGTCCATGGGATTCTCCAGGCAAGACCACTGGAGTGGGTAGCCATCCCCTTCTCCAGCGGACCTTCTCGACCCAGGGATCAAATCCAGGTCTCCCACATTGCAGAAACATTCTTTACCATCTGAGCCACCAGGGAAGTCTATTCAATCGGCCAAATTGCATCAGTGGTCTGGTTTCACCACAGCTCAAAACGCTGGTCACAAAGTAATCCCCAAAAATCACAATTCATATTTTGCACTTTTGGAAACAGTTTTATTGAGATATAGTTCACATACCATATAATTCACATATTTTAAGTTTATAATCCAATGTTTTGTTGAATATTCATAAAGTTGTACAATCAAATTCAATCAATTCTGGAACATATTCATCACCCTAAAATGAACAGTCACTCCCCATTTCCCCCTGCAATTCCCTAGGAATAGGACATTAATCTCCTTTCTGTTTCAGTGAATTTGCTTATTCTGGACAGTTTTTGTTATTGGATTTATTCAATCTGTGACCTCCTATGACTGCATTCTTTCACTTAGTATAAATGTCCATATTGTAGTATGAATCGGTACTTCATTACTTTTTATTACTGTATAATACTCCATAGAATAGACATTTCATTTATCCATTCATCATTCAATGGACATTTGAGTTGTTTTCACAGTAATCTATTCTTAATAAGGCCTGTTGTCAAAAGAAGCTAGTTAATGAGAGCCTAATCTGGTGGGCTATTATCAGAGCCTAACTAACCTGGGGAAGAGACATTCTAGCTGGCTCTAGCCTTCCAGGTGGGAGCAGGGAAATACCCAACTCTAGCCCACTCTAGCCATTCTGTTCCACCTAAGATGAGAGAAAAATATGAGAATCTCTTGTGAAATTCACAGTCCAGACTCACTGAAAGACTGAGGCCTAATCATAGGACAAAAGAATGGTTCTCCTTTCCCCCACACCTCAGCACCACATTACCAAAGATCTGTTTATATCAGTTCTTTTTACCCAGTAAATAATGTCTGGCAATCAGGAAAAAATCACAAGGCACACCAAAAGGCAGAAAATACAATTTGAAGAAACAAAGGAAGCACAAGAACCTAACACAGCAGGGATGCTGGAATTATCAGACCAAGAATTTAAAACAGGCTTCTGGTAGCTCAGATGGTAAACAATCCACCCGCAGTGCAGGAGACCTAGGTTTGATCCTTGGGTTGGGAAGATCCCCTGGAGGAAGGCATGGAAACTCACTCCAGTATTCTTGCCTGGAGAATCCTCATGGACAGAGGAGCCTGGCGGGCTACAGTCCATGGGGTCACAAAGAGTCAGACACAACTGAGTGACTAAGTACATGATTAGCATGCTAAGAGCACCAATGGATAATGTAGACAGCATGCAAGAATAGGTAGAGAATGCAAGCAGAGAAATAGAAATCATAAGAGAGAACCAAGGAACTGAATCACCTAGCTGTGTATCTGAAACATTGTAAGTCAACTATACTTCAATAAAATATATATATTTTAAAAAAGAGAGAGAACCAAGAAGAAATTCAAGGAATCAAAAACACTAGAGGAAATGGAGTACCTCTGATGTGTTTATTCGTAGACTGGACACAGCCAAGGAAAGACGCTCTGAGCTTGAGGGTATCTTGGTAGAAACCTCCAAAACCAAAATCAAACAGAACAAACACTGAAAATTAACAAAAAGGAACAAGATATACAAGGACTGTGGGACAACAAGATATACAAGAAAAGATGTAATACACACATAATAGAAAAAAAGAAAGAAACAGAAGAAATACTTGAAACAATAATGACTGAGAACTTCCATTCTCCTGCTGAATCACCAGCTTCATGGGTGTTAAAGAGACAGCAGAAGCAGCAGTAAAATCTTCATGACAAAGACTTTCTGGTGGCTGCAGGAACTCCACTGCCACCAGCGTGGGCAAGGGCCAAGACCCTGCAGGAGCAGCTAAGGATGCAACAGAAGAATCGATAACAGAAGAGGACAAGAGAAGAAACTATGGTGGGTGTATGTTGGTCTGCCATCTGAAGCTGTCAATATGGTGTCCAATCAAACAAAGATTGTGTGAAAAAAATAAAAGAAAATAATATAATGACTGATACTCATTGAGAGCCTGCTCATGAAAATCTGGATGGAATTTTTCTTTCGTGGGATTTTGTAATGAGAACAGACATTTCCAACAAAATTCTAAACAGTCACCACCCCCTCTCCTGTAAATTCTTATAGTTAAAACCATGGGTACATATTGAATGTTGTGGTTCTAGAAAGGAATTGGCTAAACAACACACTCATATATGGAACTTTCTGTGGAAGACAAGTTTATGAAGGGTTCTTGCCCAGCCAGATGCTGTGCCCCACCTGGGTTCTCACCTGACCATCCCCACAGCTCATGAAGATCATGTCTTTTCACTGATACTTTTTTAATGGTTTGTATATAACAAAATTCTTTGTCTATTTATAACTTAAAATAATATAATTTAAATAATCTATAATTTAATACAATTTAAAATAAAAAGGCATTATTAATGAATTACCCAAAGTAATTTATCTGTCTGTTATCTTTCACTATTTCTACTTCATGTTAATTTTCAGCTGTAAGATTGCTAAACTGATTCTTGAAAGTGAAAGTCGCTCAGTCATCTCTGACACTTGCGACCCCATCCGCTGAGTCACGGGAAAGCCCAACAATAACAGAGTGGGTAGACTATCCCTTCTCCAGCAGATCTTCCTGACCTAGGAATTGAACTGGGGTCTCCTGCATTGCAGGTGGATTCTTTACCAGCTGAGTTATCAGGGAAGCCCATATTACTGTCTCTTTCCTTTTTTTACTATTTGGCTTTCAGCTTTATTTAAATGTCAGAGGAGTTTATTTATTGGGAACAACATATTACACGGCAATACTTCAGCTGCTCAGGTTTGCATGCCACGTGTACATTTTGATTAACTTCCTGTTTTCTTTTATACATTAATACATAAGCCAAAGGCTTATGGATTAATAACTACAAATACTTCATAGCTATCAAGTCTCCTGTTCTACCTCTGTGTGATCAGAGCATCTTATCACATTAATTCTACACTATTTTCAAGGACTTGTCATTGATGGTTAGTGTTTGATAATTACCTTGTGTATCCATTTAGTCCTACAATGTAAATCATTCAATTTACCAGTGTATCTCAACAATTAAAACATTTTTATCCCTCTTTTTTTTTAAAAAAAAAAAAAAGATTTTCTGTTCTCCCTTATACACTGTTGGTGGGAATGTAAATTGGTTCGGCCACTGTGGAAAACAGTTTGGAGCTCTACTGTTTTGTGGAGACACATGCATATAACAGGAAATATACATGAGAATGATGCTCACCAATTTCCTGATTGGTGGTTACAAGAATGGGAAATATGTATTTATGCCATTCTGTTTCTTTACAAAATGTTGTAGTCTTAAAATGTTGTAGTCTTTAAATGTTAATGTCTATTTTGTCCTGGGGAGTACATAAGTGTCTGGTATATTATATATAGTTTGAATGTTTGAAATGCTTCATAATTACAAACAGAATTTTCATAACCTAATGAGTAAGTTCATGCAAAAATATTGAAGCCCCCCAGCCAAACTTGAAATAAAAACATGAAATTTAAACATGACAGGTTAAATTTGCCAGAGAAATGTGGAGAGCTAGGGAAGGCACATGAACAGACAGAGGCTTAAGGCTTTCTGGTTATCCTGTAAGAAAGGCAAGGGCAGGTGTGGGGACTTCCAGAAATTTCTGCCATTTTGTAGTTTCCCTGTGTTTGCTATTTTTCTCACTTCTTATTTACTTTTCTTTAGTGGTTAGCTATACAAAGCTTTAAGTGCTTTTGAAAATACATTTTTTGTCTCAGACCTCTTTGAGAAACTGATCAAAGCTTCTGATGCCTCACAGTAGAAGAATGCACACACCACTTTGCAGGTTAAGATTTACATAATGAGGCAAGAGGAAAGAATGTTCCACCTGGCTCCACGGTTACAGCAATTCATAGGCTATGAGCTTCTTCCCATCATTTTGAGGTGAAGCCTCTCTTGGCAGGTATACAATGAAAAAACTGAACTTCCAGCACTTTCAAGTTGAGTTCCCCTCACAGTGAGATGGGAGGGGAGAATATAGGAGAAACGGTCAATTTCTCCCTTCCCAGGCCAACTTCTGTGGAGGTGCCTAGAAATCCTTCTCTACAGCCGCCAAGGGTGTCATGGCGGCCCCACAGATCTACTCTCACCCTGGACTCTGGTGTTGAGCTGGGGCTGCAGCAGCACGCTGCCACTTGCAGGCTCTTTACTCATCACAGAGCTGGAAAGAGAAGTCAAATTCAGTAGGAGAGACTCATACTTCCCATACGCTGCAGTTCTGTGAGTGATGCTAAAAACCTCAATAGACACCTCTCTCACTGATGGGAGACATGAGATCATGAGCCACACACATCCAACTGGGCTTCAGTAAGAAGCCTAAGGAAGAAACCTAAAGAAGTTTCCCCAATTTTTTTTGATACCTTACCGAATGTTGAACATTCTTCCCTGTCCAGAACTACTTTGTGAATATCAAACTTGGCCGTATGTTTTATTTTTGCTTTGTTTTGTTTTTGCAGTTCTGTTTCATTGCTATTGAGTACCCCATTAGTCAAAATGAGATTCACTTAACATTCATCTCTCATTGCTAAAGCTCCTAAAGAATTTACTCCCTAAGTTGTTCTTGTCTTGGCTTAACAGTCCTCATCCTCCTGGCCATATATAATAGCTTTTATGAAGCAATTGTGCCCAATCCACTGCCCTCTCTCCATATTTCCCAGAACCAGTATGATGAAGAGTCATGTGATAAATCAGGCACAGTCTAGAAATTTGAAGACCTGGGTTCGAGTCCCAGCTTTGTCTCTTCCTGCCTGTATGACCTTGGGTTTCTGAAGCTCAGTTTCCTATCCATGAAATTGAGATAATAAATGTCTTTAATTTACAGGGATGCATCCCAAATTGAAACAAGTAACAGTTGGAAGGACTTTCTGCACAAAGCATTGTTAATAGTAAGGTATTACTGTAAGGTAAAGGTCTTTCCAGTACTAAATAAAATAAGTTTCAAATCTCCACTTCTTGTTCACACAGTGACGGATTTATCTGTTTTTGCCCTGCACATTTTTTTTTTAGCTCATTATCAGATTGTGATTTGCTATGATCTCTCTACCGTAGACAAGATTATTTGCTGGAAAGATTAGAACTTGCTCAATTTACAGCTGCCCATCAAGATATGTGCACCTTGTCTAGTATTTTAAAAACCAAAGCTGTAGCCTGCAACCAAAGTTGACCCCACCAATCCTGAGGGGACCTGTAGAAATGGAGACAGAGCATTTTTGTCAGAACAAGGGACACTTCTAGCATTAATAAACAGAAGCCAGTGCTAAATGCCTTGCAGTAAGCAGCTTACAGTGAAGAACTGTTCCACCCACATGCCAACAGTTCATAAGAATTCTCTGCCCAGCCTCAAGGAGAGACTTGCACTGAAAAGCTGAGTGGGTTGAGTGTGGAGATTCCTTAAAAAACTGGAAATAGAACTGCCTTATGACCCAGCAATCCCACTACTGGGCATACACACCGAGGAAACCAGAATTGAAAGAGACACATGTACCCCCAATGTTCATCGCAGCACTGTTTATAATAGCCAGGACATGGAAGCAACCTAGATGTCCATCAGCAGATGAATGGATAAGAAAGCTGTGGTACATACACACAATGGAGTATTACTCAGCCATTAAAAAGAATATATTTGAATCAGTTCTAATGAGGTGGATGAAACTGGAGCCGATTATACAGAGTAAAGTAAGCCAGAAAGAAAAACACCAATACAGGCCTTGCAGACGCCGCCACCCCGGAGCTTCCTTTGCTGCTAGCCATGGTCAACCCCACCGTGTTCTTCGACATCGCTGTCGACGGCGAGCCCTTGGGCCGCGTCTCTTTTGAGCTGTTTGCAGACAAAGTTCCAAAGACAGCAGAAAACTTTCGTGCTCTGAGCACTGGAGAGAAAGGATTTGGTTATAAAGGTTCCTGCTTTCACAGAATAATTCTGGGATTTATGTGCCAGGGTGGTAACTTCACATGCCATAATGGTACTGGTGGCAAGTCCATCTATGGCGAGAAATTTGATGATGAGAATTTCATTCTGAAGCATACAGGTCCTGGCATCTTGTCCATGGCAAATGCTGGCCCCAACACAAATGGTTCCCAGTTTTTCATCTGCACTGCCAAGACTGAGTGGTTGGATGGCAAGCATGTGGTCTTTGGCAAGGTGAAAGAGGGCATGAATATTGTGGAAGCCATGGAGCGCTTTGGGTCCAGGAATGGCAAGACCAGCAAGAAGATCACCATTGCTGACTGTGGACAAATCTAATAAATTTGACTTGTGTTTTACTTAAGCACCAGACCATTCCTTCTGTAGCCCAGGAGAGCACCCCTTCACCCCATCTGCTTGAAATATCCTATAATCTTTGTGCTCTTGCTACAGTTCTTTGGGTTCCATATTTTCCTTATCCCCCTCCAAGTTTAGCTGGATTGCAAAGTTAAATTTATGATTATGAAATAAAAACTAAACAATTAAAAAAAAAAAAAGAAAAACACCAATACAGTATACTAACGCATATATATGGAATTTAGAAAGATGGTAATGATAACCCTGTATGCGAGACAGCAAAAGAGACACAGATGTATAGAACAGTCTTTTGGACTCTGTGGGAGAGGGAGAGGGTGGGATGATTTGGGAGAATGGCATTGAAACATGTATAATATCATATAAGAAATGAATCGCCAGTCCAGGTTTGATGCAGGATACAGGAAGCTTGGGGCTGGTACACTGGGATGACCCAGAGGGATGGTACAGGGAGGGAGGTGGAAGGGGGGTTCAGGATGGGGAACACGTGTACACCCATGGCAGATTCATGTTGATGTATGGCAAAACCAATACAATATTGTAAAGTTTAAAAATAAAATAAATAAATAAATAAAAAGAAAAAAGAAAAAAAAAAAAAGAAAAGTTGAAAGGTAAGTTTGGCTCATAAGGTATATGCAACTCAGCCATTTAAAGAGGGTTGTCCTTCAATCAAAAGATGGGCAGAAGCTCTAAATAAACCTTGCTCCGAAGAAGATGTACAGGTGGACAACAGGCACGTAAAAAGATGCTCAACGTTGCTAATTATTAGAGAAATACAAATTAAAACTACAATGAGGTATCACCTCACAACCAGTCAGAATGGTCAATATTAGGAGAGGGTGTGGAGAAAAGGGAACCCTCCTACACATTTGGTAGGAATGAGAATTGGTACAGCCACCATGGAGAACAGTATGGAGGCTCCTTAAAAAACTAAAAATAGAGCTACTGTATGATCCTGCGATCCCACTCCTTGGTATATATTCAGAGAAAATAATAATTTGAAAATATACAGGCACCCCAATGTTCATTTGCAATAGCCAAGACACGGAAACAATGTAACTGTCCATTGACAAGAGGAATGTATAAAAAATGATGTGGCATATGTATATACAATGGAGTATTATTCAGCCATAAAAAAGAGTTAAATAATGCCATTTCTAGCAACATGGATGGACCTAGAGTTTAGAAATATCAATAACCTCAGATAGGCAGATGACACCAGCCTTATGGCAGAAAGTGAAGACGAACTAAAAAGCCTCTAGATGAAAGTGAAAGTGGAGAGTGAAAAAGTTGGCTTAAAGCTCAACATTCAGAAAACGAAGATCATGGCATCGGGTCCCATCACTTCATGGGAAATAGATGGGGAAACAGTGTCAGACTTTATTTTTCTGGGCTCCAGAATCACTGCAGATGGTGACTGCAGCCATGAAATCAAAGACGCTTACTCCTTGGAAGGAAAGTTATGGCCAACCTAGATAGCATATTCAAAAGCAGAGACATCACTTTGCCAACAAAGGTCCATCTAGTCAAGGCTATGGTTTTTTTTCCTGTGGTCATGTATGGATGTGAGAGTTGGACTGTGAAGAAGGCTGAGCACCGAAGAATTGATGCTTTTGAACTGTGGTGTTGGAGAAAACTCTTGAGAGTCCCTTGGACTGCAAGGAGATCCAACCAGTCCATTCTAAAGGAGATCAGCCCTGGGATTTCTTTGGAAGGACTGATGCTAAAGCTGAAACTCCAATACTTTGGCCACCTTATGCAAAGAGTTGACTCATTGGAAAAGACTCTGATACTGGGAGGGATTCGGGGCAGGAGGAGAAAGGGACGACAGAGGATGAGATGGCTGGATGGCATCACTAACTCGATGGACATGAGTCTGAGTGAACTCCGGGAGTTGGTGATGGACAGGGAGGCCTGGTGTGCTGCAATTCATGGGATCACAAAGAGTCGGACATGACTGAGCGACTGAACTGAACTGAACTGAGGTAAGTCAGCTAAGTCACTTCAGTCGTGTCCTACTCTGTGCGACCCCATAGACGGCAGCCCACCAGGCTCCCCCATCCCTGGGATTCTCCAGGCAAGAACACTGGAGTGGGTTACCATTTCCTTCTCCAATGCATGAAAGTGAAAAGAGAAAGTGAAGTCACTCAGTCGTGTCCAACTCTTAGTGACCCCATGGACTGCAGCCTACCAGGCTCCTCCGTCCATGGGATTTTCCAGGCAAGAGTACTGGAGTGGGGTGCCATTGCCTTTTCTGGAGGTAAATCAGAGAGAGAGACAAATATTATATGATATCACTCATGTGAAATCTAAAAAAGATGATACAAATGAACATTTTTATAAAACAGACTCACAGACATAGAAAATAAAGTTATGGTTACTTTATTTATATAAAGGGGCTAGTGAGCATTTGGAGGGGGAAGGGATAAGTTAGGAATTTGAGAATAACATATACATACTACTGCATATAAAATAGATAAACAACAAGGTTCTACTGTATACCACAAGGAACTCACTCAATATTATATAATAACCTATATGAGGAAAGAATCTGAAAAAAGAATATATATGCATTATATGTATGAAATATATATGTTTAACTGAATTACTTTGCTGTACACCTGAAACCAACACATTTAAAATCAGTTATACTTCAATAAAAAAAAATTTTTTTAATAAAAGAGGATTGTTCCCTTCAATGAAGTTCCTTTAGGAAGTGGAACTCTTATTCCAAATATAAATCCAGTAGTTTTAACCTTTTTTAAAAAAATTAGTTTTTCAGAATTTATGCCCCTCTCTCCCGAGAATTATTAAGGCTTTCTATTTTCCTTTTTCATTCATCTTAATGGTTAATAAATATTCATGCTTTGGGAGTAGTTGTAATTTCTGAAAATATTCAAACCCTATCCCAAACACCAGGAGGTGAGGGTGGGGGGTGTTTGGCGTGTAAATGAAATATGTCTAAAAAATGACAAGACTAGCTTTTGTTCCCTTCTGTGGTTTATTGAAAAAGTGATGGTCTGAAATGCAGCCACTCCTGAATAATCAAGACTTGGCCATTCTTTCTGTTGGAGTTAGGATGACCACCAAGCAGCCACATTATAGGTGATTTTTATTTTCCTATTAATATACACTTGGATTTCTTACTTTTTCCATAACTAGCATATATTACTTTTATAATAGGGAGAAATCAATTTGAGTCATAATATAATAATTTTCTCACTATGTTTAATTTTTCCTACCCCACCCTCCTCTCTTCCTTCCACAGGAGAAGGGGACACACCATTCTGAGAGCTCACATTACCTACCACTCACCACCACAGGAGAATGACTTAATAAAGAAGGATACATTTACTCACTGGGAGGTTACCCAGTCATTAATAGGATCATTTTGAAGACTGTGGAAACATGGTAGCATGTATATTTAACACAGAATACCAAGTGAAAATTTCAAACTATAAAATAATAGATACATAATGATTGCAATGATCTAGAAATTGATGCATATGAATAAAAAGTTTTCAAAAATAATAGACAAAAATTAAAATATTACTCATAGGTCACAGGGATTATGGATGGGTTTTTTTTTAAATCAAAATTGTCCTAGATATTTTTATATCACCTTTTCATTTACACATATTTCAAATGTAAAAGGGAGATATCTGTGTTCCTTGTGTTTATTTCAATTGTCCCAATGAAGCATTTTTATAATTTAAAAATACACAGTGATTGGTAACCTGCTGCTGCTGCTGCTGTTGCTAAGTCACTTCAGTTGTGTCCGACTCTGTGCGACCCCATAGATAGCAGCCCACCAGGCTCCCCCGTCCCTGGGATTCTCCAGTCAAGAACACTGGAGTGGGTTGCCATTTCCTTCTCCAATGCATGAAAGTGAAAAGTGAAAGTGAAGTCACTCAGTCGTGTCCGACTCTTAGTGACCCCATGGACTGCAGCCTACCAGGCACAGTCCATAGGATTTTCCAGGCAAGAGTACTTGAGTGGATCACCATTGCCTTCTCCAGATTGATAACCTAGTGCTAAATAATACATATACGATGATTTCATGATTCATTTTATCCAAAAATTATAATTAGTGAAACATAATGTCTTATCCTTTGCAACCTTCCATTTTACCTTCTATGGAAAACAACATTTTCTTTGTCTTCACTGTGTCTGGATAAAGGCTGATTGTTTGTGGACTACTTCGTATCTATGGATATTTGAAAAATAAATTAAGTGATTTGATAATGAAGATGCAAGGCTTTTACCTAGTTTTTTGTTGTTTTCCCTTGGAGGACTTTAAATACTCCAAACAATCCACCTGAAAAAAATAGAGGCAAACATGACTGACTTTGAAAAGATCAAAACCCAAATCAAATTATTTGTTCTCAATATTATCACAGGTATGGTTTAATTGCAAATAAAAAAAAGATAATGATTTATGAATCCATTTTCCATAGTATCGCTAGTTTCTCTCCTGTCTCTGTGAGCTCAGAATAGTGTAAAATTTGGGGCCTTTATTTTTCTCTGTTGAAACTGCAAATAACTAGAAATGGATGTCCTTTTATTGTAATTCACTATTTGGAAAAAATCATATGGTGATGTCCCTATTAACAAAGAAACTATGAGTCAGACCCATATTTTCCTGGCAGAAACCTCATTACCAAAGGTAGAGATAATAGCCAGGACAAGAGAATGGATCCAGAGTATGGATTCTCCCCTACTGTGTACCCCTGCAAAATCATTCCCCACTTCTCACCTAACTCAGATATCTCCAAAGCCTCTTAACAAGGTGGTAAGGAGGCAATAACCCCTACATAGGCACAGTTCCCCATCCACCAGAGATCTCAAGCTAAGACTCCCTTCGCCTGTAGTTGCCACCCCCTGACCCAGCTGCAAACTGACTGGCATTTCCCCTCAATGCCTTCTGTACCCAGGAAGATTGCCTAAACCTATGCTTTCTTCACTCCTTCACTCCCTCAAGAAATATCTGTTGAATATCTACCTCCTGCCATGTTATCAGATGTCCATCTAGGTTTTCTGAACCTTACAGTTTACACAATTTGTAGGGCTATTTTGGGGGGTTCCCTGGTGGCTCAGAGGGTAAAGAATCCGCCTGCAATGCAGGAGACCTGGGTTCGATCCCTGGGTCAGGAAGATCCCCTGGAGGAGAGCATGGCAGCCCACTCCAGTATTCTTACCTGGAGAATCCCATGGACAAAGGAGCCTGGTGGGCTACGTTCCACGGGTTCGCAGAGTCAGACGTGACTGAACAACTAACACTTGCACTTACTTGCACTTGCAGGGCTATCTTAAGAAAAAGATGTCAATACAAAAAATACCCAAAAATGTCAATACAAAATTGAGTAATTAAATATTTACTTAGAATTTAGACATCACAACAAATCATAAATTTGTAAAAGCTGAAATAGCACTAACATTACAAAATCCATAAAAATAACATGCTGTTTATGTTAACTGCATGACATATCTACAATTTCCCACTTTTAAAGCTGCATACTCTTTGATCATCTTTTCACATGACAAAGATTTTATATTGATAATATAAATTTCCATGAAGAAAACAGAAAGATAATTCAATCTTTCCTCTGTCTAGCATGATGGTTCAAATTTTGTTTTTATTATTATTGATAATTTTGAAAAGTTTTGTTCATCAAC
Source organism: Bubalus kerabau (assembly GCF_029407905.1). Lineage (NCBI taxonomy): Eukaryota > Metazoa > Chordata > Mammalia > Artiodactyla > Bovidae > Bubalus > Bubalus kerabau. The sequence goes on along the minus strand of NC_073647.1, from coordinate 25,632,538 downwards.
ACAAATCTTCATTATTAATATCATATAACTGTAAATTTACAGTTTTTTAATGAAAATAAGAAAATTCTGTCAAGTTTCTCTCATACATGACCTGTAAGATCTGGGAGAATTTTCTACAGATTAGCTTCTAGTTGTGTAGATTTCAACCTTACTTCTCCTGTATGAATCACATACTGCCAAGTGATCATTCATATCATGGGTTACACATTCAAATCATGATATGACTTCTGAGCCTGCGTTTTCATGCCATGGTGCCAGGTGAGATGGCACAGTGAGTAGTAATGCAAACTATTCCTATGCCTTCTAGGTAGTTATAATTATAATCCCAGGTGACTGCAAACAGCATAAACATATGACATTAACCCCAACTAAAAGTAGCCTCACTTCCGCAAAGTTGCGGTCATATAAAATGAGTACGCCCTAGATATCTACTACTTCAGCATAGTGTCTATAGCTAAAAATACCATATACTGTGTACTAAAATACTTGTTAAGGTAGATCTTATATTAGGTGTTTTTATGGTCATCATCAGCCTCATAAACAAAAAAGAAAGGAGGAGGGAACTTTTGGAGGTGATGAATATGTGTAAGACACAGATTGTGGTAATGGTTTCATGGGTATGTACTTACTTGTAAACTCATCAAGCTGTACACATTAAATATGGATAGCTTTTTGTGTGTCAGTAAAATCAGATCTCAGTAAAATGGTTTTAAAAAATATATTCCCACTGTAACTCCCCCTTAGCCCAACCCCCATAATACCTGCAGCCTCTCAAATGCCACTCTACAAAAAGGCAGGTATGATGGAGAAGTCAAAACGGAAAGAGAGTGTCTTAATTATTTTCAAATTCTGCAAAAATATATGACCATATGAACATATTGCCTTGGGAGGGAACCATGTAAATGATGGGCCTTGATGTTTATTTCTAATTTGCTTTATGGTAAATCTGCTACTACTTATTATATATATAAAATTTTCTATCTCTGTCCACTGTGGGAGCCTAGCAACATTAACATCTTAGCATCAGTGAACATACCTAGTTCCCAGATCTTGGTGCTTTAAATATTATTCTCCAGTAAATGGAGAGAAAGGGCTGATTGTAGACCCAGGAAAAGGAAAAAGACAAGATGAGTCTGGGATATCTTATTATGCCAGAAAGTAAGAAAGTATCCCCAAAATGACAAGGGCGTGTCAAAAGGACATAGGAACTACCCTGAAGTGGTTCTCATTGACAAAATCTGAGAAAATTTGAACATCAAAATAATGATCAGATCAGATCAGATCAGTCACTCAGTCGTGTCCGACTCTTTGCGACCCCATGAATCCCAGCATGCCAGGCCTCCCTGTCCATCACCAACTCCCGGAGTTCACTCAGACTCGTGTCCATTGAGTCAGTGATGCCTTCCAGCCATCTCATCCTCTGTCGTCCCCTTCTCCTCTTGCCCCCAATCCCTCCCAGCATCAGAATCTTTTCCAATGAGTCAACTCTTCGCATGAGGTGGCCAAAGTACTGGAGTTTCAGCTTTAGCATCATTCCTTCCAAAGAAATCCCAGGGCTGATCTCCTTCAGAATGGACTGGTTGGATCTCCTTGCAGTCCAAGGGACTCTCAAGAGTCTTCTCCAACACCACAGTTCAAAAGCATCAATTCTTCGGTGCTCAGCCTTCTTCACAGTCCAACTCTCACATCCATACATGACCACACGAAAAACCATAGCCTTGACTAGACAAACCTTTGTTGGCAAAGTAACGTCTCTGCTTTTCAATATGCTATCTAGGTTGGTCATAACTTTCCTTCCAAGGAGTAAGCGTCTTTTAATTTCATGGCTGCAGTCACCATCTGCAGTGATTTTGGAGCCCAGAAAAATAAAGTCTGACACTGTTTCCACTGTTTCCCCATCTATTTCCCATGAAGTGATGGGACTGGATGCCATGATCTTCGTTTTCTGAATGTTGAGCTTTAAGCCAACTTTTTCACTCTCCACTTTCACTTTCATCAAGAGGCTTTTTAGTTCCTATAGCAACATATAATTGTTTGTAAAATAGAAATTCATATTTTTATACCATATTTTTATAAATAAATAGAGAAGAAAAGAAAGCTGCTCCTTATAGAAGAATGCTAACTAATAAAGGGTAGAATTAGAAAATCATCATTGAAATAGAATATTTACATAGTCTCAAAGTATCTCCCCACAAAATATTCATTTATAACAAAGGGAAAATAGTAACTTTTTAGTAAAGAAATCTGATAGATATCACCTTAACAAGTGATTAAAGGTAACATCACTAGTAATAGGACAATTTAATGTACCTCCTGATATGATAAACTGAGAAAAATGTGACATTACTTCTATTATATTTTTGCCCCAGAATTCATAAGTGGATCTACTCATAAGGAAATATCAAACAGCCCATATTGAGAGACAGTCTACAAAACAAATGACCTGTACTCTAAAAAGGTCTAAGTCATGAAAGACAAGGAAAAACTGAAAAAATGTTCTAGATTGAGCAAAACTAAAAAGATGTGACAGCTAAGTATAACACATAATCTTGGATTGGATCCTGGACCAGAAGAAAAAGTGTATTTTATTTATTAACTAACTGATTGCTATAAAAAACATTATTGTACCATTGGTGAAATTCAAATGGAGTTTGTGGTACACCTGAAACTAACACAGCTTTGTAAGGCAACTATACTCCAACAAAAACAAAACAAAATCACCAAAAAGACACCCAAGAAACAAATAGAGTCTGTGGGTTAGATGGAAGTATTTTAAAAATGTCCATTTTCTGATTTTGATGGTAGCACTGATTATATATGAAAGTATCTATGTCTTTTTTATGAAATACACACTGAACTATTTGGGAGCAATGGGCCTATCATGTTTACAACTTAAGATTAGTTTGGAAAAAAGTAATAAAACATATTTTTTTAAAAGAGAGAATGAGGGAGTTCCCTGACTATCCATGCATGCAGTTTCAATCCCTGGTCAGGGGAACTAAGATCCTGCAAGCTCGTGGTACAACCAAAAAAATAGTAATAATAATAAATAGAGAATGATAAAATGATATAAATAATTAGGGAATCTAAATGAAAAGTATATGGACCTGTTGGTACTATACTTGCAACTTGAATGTAAGTTTGGAATTATTTCACAATAAAAATTTAAGAAAAAACCAGCTGCATACACATTTCAAAGTATTACATAAAGGAGTGGGATGTCTTCTTAATCAAACTCAGTTCAGTTCAGTCACTCAGTCGTGTCCAACTCTTTGCAACCCCATGAATCGCAGCATGCCAGGCCTCTCTGTCCATCACCAACTCCCAGAGTTCACCCAAACGCATGTCCATCGAGTCAGTCATGCCATCCAACCATCTCATCCTTTGTCCCCTTCTCCTCCTGCCCCCAATCTTTCCCAGCATCAGGGTCTTTTCAAATGAGTCACCTCTTCATATCAGGTGGCCAAAGTATTGGAGTTTCAGCTTTAGTATCAGTCCTTCCAATGAACACCCAGGACTGATCTCCTTTAGGATGGACTGGTTGGAACTCCTTGCCATCCAAGGGACTCTCAAGAGTCTTCTCCAACACCACAGTTCAAAAGCATCAATTCTTCGGTGCTCAGCTTTCTTCAGAGTCCAACTCTCACATCCATATATGACTACTGGAAAAACCATAGCCTTGACTAGATGGACCTTTGTTGACAAAGTAATGTCTCTGCTTTTTAATATGCTGTCTATATTGGTCATAACTTTCCTTCCAAGGAGTAAGCGTCTTTTAATTTCATGGCTGCAATCACCATCTGCAGTGATTTTGGAGCCCAGAAAAATAAAGACAGCCACTGTTTCCACTGTTTCCCCATCTATTTCCCATGAAGTGATGGGACCGGATGCCATGATCTTCGTTTTCTGATTGTTGAGTTTTAAGCCAACTTTTTCACTCTCCTCTTTCACTTTCATCAAGAGGGCCTTTAGTTCTTCTTCGCTTTCTGCCATAAGGGTGGTGTCATCTGCATATCTGAGGTTATTGATATTTCTCCCGGCAATCTTGATTCCAGCTTGTGCTTCTTCCAGCCCAGGATTTCTCATGATGTACTCTGCATATAAGTTAAATAAGCAGGGTAACAATATACAGCCTCGACATACTCCTTTTCCTATTTGGAACCAGTCTATTGTTCCATGTCCAGTTCTAACTGTTGCTTCCTGACCTGCATACAAATTTCTCAAGAGGCAGGTCAGGTGGTCTGGTATGCCCATCTCTTTCAGAATTTCCCACAGTTTAGTGTGATCCACACAGTCAAAAGTTTTGGCATAGTCAATAAAGCAGAAGTAGATGTTTTTCTGGAACTCTCTTGCTTTTTCCATGATCCAGCAGATGTTGGCAATTTGATCTCTGGTTCCTCTGCCTTTTCTAAAACCAGCTTGAACATCTGGAATTTCATGGTTCACGTACTGCTGAAGCCTGGCTTGGAGAATTTTGAGCATTATTTTACTAGTGTGTGAGATGAGTGCAATTGTGCAGTAGTTTGAGCATTCTTTGGCATTGCCTTTCTTTGGGATTGGAATGAAAACTGACCTTTTCCAGTCCTGTGGCCACTGCTGAGTTTTCCAAATGTGCTGGCATATTGAGTGCAGCACTTTCACAGCATCATCTTTCAGGATTTGAAATCACTCAACTGGAATTCCATCACCTCCACTAGCTTTGTTCGTAGTGATGCTTCCTAAGGCCCACTTGACTTCACATTCCAGGATGTCTGGCTCTAGGTCAGTGATCACATCATCATGATTATCTGGGTCGTGAAGCTCTTTTTTGTACAGTTCTTCTGTGTATTCTTGCCACCTCTTCTTAATATCTTCTGCTTCTGTTAGGTCCATACCGTTTCTGTCCTTTATTGTGCCCATTTTTGCATGAAATGTTCCCTTGGTATCTCTAATTTTCTTGAAGAGATCTCTAGTCTTTCCCATTCTATTGTTTTCCTCTATTTCTTTGCATTGATCGCTGACGAAGGCTTGCTTATCTCTCCTTGCTACTCTTCGCAACTCTGCATTCAAATGGGTATATGTTTCCTTTTCTCCTTTGCTTTTCGCTTTCCTTCTTATCACAGCTATTTGTAAGGCCTCCTCAGACAGCCATTTTGCTTTTTTGCATTTCTTTTTCTTGGGGATGGTCTTGATTCCTGTCTCCTGTACAGTGTCACGAACCTCCACCCCTAGTTCATCAGGCACTCTGTCTATCAGATCTAGTCTCTTAAATCTATTTCTCACTTCCACTGTATAGTCATAAGGGATTTTATTTAGGTCATACCTGAATGGTCTAGTGGTTTTCTCCACTTTCTTCAATTTCAGTCTGAATTTGGCAATTAACTAGTCTACTTTAACACTACTACTACATTTAATTCATTAACTACTTTGAGTCAAAAGAGACCTCAAAGAAAGCCATTAATAACATAAAGGATTTTAACATAATTACAAAGGTCAGTATCAAAATATTGTTGCCCTCTTGACCTATTCTTAATCATACAGAACTTCTCCAACACTTCTGAAGTATAAAGTGAGCTATAACTGTTTCTGCAAAGTATGTCAATTAGCCCTGATTTAGAGTTACTGGATTTATTAAGTGAACAATGGAGGTGGGTAAAATGTATTAATAAAAAATTGAGAATCTGATTGTAACAGTACATGCATGCTAAGTCAGTTCAGTTGTGTCCAATATTTTCGACCCAATGGTTACTCTGTCCGTGGGATTCTCCAGGCAAGAATACTGGAATGAATTGCCATACCCTCCTCCAAGGGATCTTCCCGAGCCTGGAATCAAACCTGGGTCTCTTTGGCATTAACTTTCAATGTTCCTTGACAAAAGTGTTAAAAATGAAGTCAAGGGATCTGTTAAAGACATAAATACACAAAAACTGATCTAAAAAAGATGGCTGACAAGTCTCAAGTATCTAGGAGAAAAGAGCTACAAAATATTATCATTACACTTATTAATAATTTTCTCAAGAACATAATTGTATTACCTCTGCAGTGTGGCCACATGGAGTAGGGCAAAAGAACAAGAACATTCTCTTAAGGGACTTCTCTTGTGGTTATAAAAGCAAAAACCTAAGATGGGACAGCAGTTTGGGACCTTATATCAACTCTCAGTATGTGTATCCTGTAAGGATATTGAGGATACAGGGGCTGGGAAGTTCCCATTTAAGAGATTAGGGCCTTTACAAGACCTTGATTTGACCAAAACTGGTTAGTGGCAGTTAGGGTTTTAAACACAGTCCTTCCCAATCCTGGCCTAGCCTTCTTTCTATGGCTACTCTGCCTTTCTTTCTTTTTTTTTTTTTACTCTGCCTTTCTGATGCAAATAAATTATTTTTACAAATCAAAGGTTTCCTTTAGAAACCTATGACACTTGCGAAAAAATTTTAACCCCACGCCAAGTATAGAAGCTGGCATGAGTACTAAGCAGTGACAGTTAACTTGAGCACTGTTATTAGGGAAAGTGTTTAGGCCACTTCTTTCCTACCTCACTGAATGTTTACTCCCCAAATCTCAATAAAACAAAACTAAACGGAACCACCACCCATTTCCGGGATTCAAGTGGGAAGGACTAGTATCAATGAGCAACATCAACAGAAACCCTGAGATTCTCTTTGAACCATCACTCATCCGAGCCATGGTACAAGGAAAATCAGAGTCTTTTGTATAGGAGAGAAATCTCTGTGAGAAATATGCAGAGGAATCATTTCATTTCTTTGCATCTGCCCTCCTGGTGGGAGGTATCAGGCCTTGGGTAGCCCAAGAAGCTATAGGAAGCATATTACAGAGAGTTTAATTTATTCAAAGAAAATCAGAATCAACTAATCAGAAGGAAGGGGAAAATGCATTAATTAAACAGCTTTACTCATGCAGAAAAGCTGCCAGCATGAGCATTTCAAATTACCTGGGCACACCTAATGCATTTGCATTTGCTCGGGAGAAATGCGTTCTGCCCCACAAAGCCACGAACATTTCATAATTCCATTTGAGCGAATAACAAAAGGGAATTGACAGCTAAGAACCACCTTCCACACTTGGGGGCTATAGCCTTTTCCTAGGAATTTTTAGCTCATGCAGAAATTCTCTTCTTGACTAGATGGGGAGAGAGGAAGTTTAACGTCTTCTGTAAAGTAAAAGGCTAAAAAAGAACCCCCCCTCCTCTCCACCCTCCCAACAAAGGAGGCGGGGCCTTTACTGGCAGGAGGCTAACAGCATTCCTTTGTTAGATATTAACATAAAATAAGGCAGTAGAAATGGATGTCCATCAACAGAATTAGAAGGAACTAAGTAAGTTTTAAGAACAAAAGGTTTACTTCTTTAAATAACAGGAGTTGAGAAACAGCTGGGAATGCAGTTTCTTTCCCAGAGTGAAAAAAAAAAAAACTATAAAGGGGTTCAATGTAATTGTGTTGCAATATAATTTTATTATTTCAGATTGAATGTGTATAATCATTCTAATGAAAATAACCCTATAGGCAATACTCAAACATATATATTTGTATGCTTTATCTTTCCTTTTTTTTCAGTTCAGCTTATTTGTCAAACAGTACAATATTTTATTTTCATATTTACTCCTGAGAAAACTTTTCAATGTAACATTTTAGCATGCGATATTAACCAATGAGATCTACCTTTAAATTCTTTCAAAGATGTAGTACGTTCTCTGTTGCTTTACTTTTTTACATCACAGTTTTCCATTTCATTTTGCACAAGAAAATATGCTACAGTTATTGGTAGGGTTTATTACTCTGGATTTTTACAGAAGAGAAAAATAGAAATCACCATTAGAAAAGTTCTTACAATTTTCCTTTCTACTTCAGAAAGGAAAGTGTTAATTTGAAATCCAAAAGCTCTACTAAAACGTGAGAAATACCCAACTTTGGTCTATTTCATGCATAATGCATACAGTTTCATACTAGAAAAAAAAAAACTTGTATTTGTTGTCAAGAGCCTATGAAGAAAAATTAGAATGGTAGATGGATAGGTAGAGATTTATTTCCCTGAAGTATATAATTTGTCATATAGTTCTTACTAAAATATTCTGTAGTTTTGCCTAAAATGCCTTATCTGTATGAATTGGGATCAAGCGTGTAACCAGATTGATTGTCTCAGCTTTGTCTGTAAAAATACAATTTAAAAATGATCAAGGCTGAACTGTCAATACATATGCTGGACATTTCCTCTGGATCAAAAAGACTAATACAAGTTAGGCAGAAAGTAGGTATATGTTGCTGAGGCCTATGAAAAACCCCCATCTAGATTATGGATGTTTTTGGAAACCCAACTGCTACATTTTTACAAAGTCTGATCCCATTTTATGAAGCTCTTTTGTGCATCTTCACTCTGCTAACTAAAATCAGCTGCTTTTGTGGAGTATCTTTCCATGAATTCCTTTGAATGCAGTCACCATTTGTGGTAGATAACATACAATGATTTCAAATGCTAAAGGGCTTCAAGTCAGTGGCCCCTTAAATCGCAAACACCTTGGAGGACACTGCTGACTCTGTAGCCTAGGTTTCAATGCGTTTAGGACTTTCACCTGGAAAACAAGCTTGAGCAATTAAATATACTAGGGTATAAATATACTGGTGAGACGGGTGTGTGATATATGAATGAAAGCTCGAAAATTCAGTTTTAAATATCCTGATAAAAGAAACTACAAAGACATGTCATTGATCTAATTAATACTTGTTTGCACATTCCTTAGAGCGGTGCTTGAAGTATAATAGGATTTCTACAGGCCAAAACAACAAAAGGTGTAAACTGCCTTTTCAATTGCAAACTTTGTTCATTTATTCCATTGGTAAAAGTATGCAAATCTTCAGTCATTTTTTTGTTAACTGACACCAAGTCTTTCTCACTAAACTTTTTTTCAGAGACAAGGGTAAAGTTCAGAGTAAAGTCAAGCTTTTTCCCCTGAAAAAAAAAGGCAGTTTAAAGAAATTTCACTAAATCATCCCTGTCAATTAGAACCTGCCATTTAAATTCATTCTAGTGCCTGAGGTATTTTAATACCCCTGCAGATATGTATAATTCAGGAAGATTGATATGGGTATTCTAGAATCTGAACAGTATTTTCTATAAATGTTTGTGATACAATAGAAAATCAAAACGACAGCAACATCTTTTGTGAGCTTGCACAAACCAAATATCCATATACGTTGATTTAATTTCTTAGTAATTATTTCCCTAAGAATATAATGGGAGAATTAAGATATTTCACTCACTGTTGTAATTATTTCTAAAGGACAAGTTCAGTGCTCAGTTGCTCAGTCGTGTTCAACTCTTTGCAACCACATAGACCATAGCCCATCAGGCTCCTCTGTCCATGGGCTTTCCCAGGCAAGAATACTGGAGTGGGTTGCCATGCCCTCCTCCAGAGCATCTTCCCCATCCAGGGATTGAACCAGCATCTCCTGCATCTCCTATACTGGCAGATGTATTCTTTACCACTGGGCCACCTGGGAAGCCCCTAAAGGACAAAGTAAAAGCTAAATAGGAGGTGTTCAGTAAAATTTGAACAAGTGGCCAAACAGTCAACATAAAGAAGAAAGAATGAGGATTCAGCAGGCAAGATAAATGAAGGAAATGCAAAAGTAGGAAAGACAGAAAAGGAGGAGAAAATGTTATTTGTAACCATAAATCTGGTCATTTCTCTCAAGTATTTCAAATGATTATTTCAAGAAAAAAAATCTGATTTTATTAGTGTTGAATTCAAATCCCAATTTACATACACAAGTCATCTTAAAATGTACTACAGATGTCCAAAAAGTCAATGTTAATAACAAATTTAACTAGTTTTCACTCACGTAGACTGTACCAAATTCTATGTTATTAATGTGAATTCTTCCTCTTACCTGCACTCTAGGGTTTTATCTATAATTACCTCTAAGCCCCAAGTTGCATTACCTTAGTTAACTCAGAAGTTAATTTGTCTGTCCCAGAGTGGAGACTAAGCAGACAAGACAATGTCAGGTGGAAGGAGTTTTCCTATAGCCTCTTAAGCTAACTCCTTGGGGGTCTGTGAATTAAACTGCTGCTGCTGCTGCTAAGTCGCTTCAGTCGTGTCCGACTCTGTGAGACCCCAGAGACGGCAGCCCACCAGGCTCCCCTGTCCCTGGGATTCTCCAGGTAAGAACACTGGAGTGGGTTGCCATTTCCTTCTCCAATGCGTGAAAGTGAAAAGTGAAAGGGAAGTCGTTCAGTCGTGTCCGACTCTTAGCAACCCCATGGACTGCAGCCTACCAGACTCCTCCATCCATGGGATTTTCCAGGTGAGAGTACTGGAGTGGGGTGCCATTGCCTTCTCCGGTGAATTAAACTAAGAAAAGGCAAATTAACAAGAGAAATGGCATACAATTTTTCTAATATTTTACATGTATGGAGTTCACAGAGAAGAAATGAGACTCAAAGAAGTGGCTGGACACTGGGAATTATACACCATTTGAACAGAGGAAAGGGGAAGTTGGACTTCAAGGAATGATAAATTGTGAAGTGCCTTAAGTGGCCACTGTAGGTCCTTGAACAGGCATCTGAGATTGGTCTTTGGGGAGCAGAATCTTTCTGTGGCCTACAGGATGGCCTGGTGGGAAACCATACTAGCTGCCAGCACAGGTGTGAGTCTAGGAGGGAGGTGACGCAGTTCTGGGCTAAGGCCATAGCTGTGGGGATGGGAAGGAAGGATATAATTTTGGACAGCCCCAGCTCCTTCTGGCGGAGAAGGCAATGGCAAACCACTCCAGTACTCTCGCCTGGAAAATCCCATGGACGGAGGAGCCTGGTAGGCTGCAGTCCATGGGGTTGCTAAGAGTCAGACGCGACTGACCGACTTCCCTTTCACTTTTCACTTTCATACATTGGAGAAGGAAATGACAACCCACTCCAGTGTTCTTGCCTGGAGAATCCCAGGGACAGGGGAGCCTGGTGGGCTGCCGTCTCTGGGGTCGCGTAGAGTCAGACACGACTGAAGCGACGTAGCAGCAGCTGCTCCTTCTGGAGCCTGTTCCCTTTATGAAAAGGGAAGAATGACCCTGAAGGTGATCCAGATATCACCAGGGCTGCCATTCCCACCAGAGGCTGGGGAACAGGGCCAGTTCCTCCTAGGTTTCAAAGGGTGGGGCCACCTCTCCAGACTGGCAGGCCAGAGTCACCCTCCCCAAGTACCTCAGTGGCAAGGTCCCTGCAGGGACCTTCAGTAGGGCAGTGTTCTGTTGAGCCATGGGGTGACATGGCCACCCCAGTGGTCTTAAGAGGACAGAGCGTTAGACTAAAGGAAATAATTCACAAATGTTAAAGTCTCATAGAATTTCCCTTACAAGGTTTGGGACTTGCTTGGGAACTAGCATCCCTTTCTTCCTTCCTTTTGGAATGTGAATGTCTATCTGTGCCTGTCCCATCACTGTATTTTAGAAGCGTGTAACTTGTTTTATTTCACGGGTTCATAACTGGAGAAGAATTTTGTCTCTGGATAAATCTTACCAGAAGAATATTTAGGTGAGATTTTGGACTTTTGATATTAGGGTTTATGCTGGAATGAGTTAAAATTCTGCGGACTATTGAGATGAAATGAATATATTTTACATGTAGAAAGGACATGAATTTGGGAGGGGGGGACAGAATGGTTTGGGCTACATGGGCTACATGTTTGTGCCCCCTGCCATGAAATTCATGTTTAAGCCTTAGCTCCCAATTTGATGAAGTGGGTCGCTTGGTAGGTAATTAGATTTAGACTAGGTCCTGAGAGTCAGACCCTTTTAAGAAGAGGAAGAGAGAAATCTCACTCCAGGAACACCCACCAAGTAAAGGCAATTTGAGGCCCTCATCAGATGCCAAATCTGCCAGCACCTTGATCTTAGACTTCCCAGCCTCCAGAGGCATGAGAAATAAACTTCTATTGTTTAAGCCACCCAGTTCAGTCCAGTTGCTCAGTTGTGTCCGACTCTTTGCATCCCCACAGACTGCAGCACTCCAGGCTTCCCTGTCCATCACCAACTCCCGGAGCTTGTTCAAACTCATGTCCATCGAGTCGGTGATGCCATCCAACCATTTCATCCTCTGTCGTCCCCTTCTCCTCCTGCCTTCAATCTTGTCCAGCATCAGGGTTTTTTCCAATGAGTCAGTTCTTTGCATCAGGTGGCCAAAGCATTGGAGTTTCAGCCTCAGCATAAGTCCTTCCAATGACTATTCAGGACTGATTTCCTTTAGGATTGACTGATTGGATCTCCTTGCAGTCCAAGGGACTCTCAAGAGTCTTCTCCAACACCACAGTTCAAAAGGCACCAGTCTATGGTATTTTGTTATAGCAGCCCAAGCAGAGTAAGATACTACCTAAATTACGAACTCCTTAAAGATAGACACCATGTTATACCTTTCTCTGTACTCCCATGGATGCCAGAAGAATGCTGGACACAGAGATGCCCTCAAATGTCTTGATTGATAGAATAATTGTAACACACAATACCCTCTGTAAATTAATTTTATGACCTAAATCTATTTTCAACACTGCTCCAAAACCTAAAACACTCTCATAGTTGATACTATGACTAGGTACAATATTTTAATTGTTCTCACAAATGTTTGTTGGCCTAATGTAAAAGAACAAAATGGAAGCTTACATATGATTGTATACTTGTCGTCAGGCTGTGGACGTTGCTCCACTCCTTAGTAGTTTCGTAATTTGAGGCAAGTCATTTAAACTCTTAGACTTGGTTTTCTCATCTACAAAGTAAGGCTTATCATGCCTTACCTATGTCACATTATTCTTGTGGGGATCAGATAAGGTAGTATGCTGCTGCTACTGCTGCCAAGTCGCTTCAGTCGTGTCTGATTCTGTGCGACTCCAGAGACAGCAGCCCACCAGGCTCCCCCGTCCCTGGGATTCTCCAGGCAAGAGCATTGGAGTGGGTTGCCATTTCCTTCTCCAATGCATGAAAGTGAAAAGTCAAAGTGAAGTCGCTCAGTCGTGTCCGACTCTTAGCGACCTCATGGACTGCAGCCTACCAGGCTCCTCCGTCCATGGGATTTGCCAGGCAAGAGTACTGGAATGGGGTGCCGTTGCCTTCTCCAATGAGGTAGTATAGCATATGCATAAAAGCATTAGACTTTTGTAATCACAGAGCCCTAGGTTTGAATCCAGGCTCTGCCACTTAGTAGGTATATTGAAAATTGAAGTCACTCAGTCATGTCCTACCCTCTGCAACCCCATGGACTGTAGCCTACAGGGCCCCTCTGTCCATTGGATTTTCCAGGCAAGGGTACTGGAGTGGGTTGCCATTTCCTTCTCCAGGGGATCTTCCTGACCCAGGGATTGAACCCAGGTCTCCTGCATTGCAGGCAGACACTTTGCCATCTGAGCCACCTGGGAAGACCTAGTAGGTATATTACTCTTATCAAGTTACTTAGTTTTTTTATATCTGTTTCCTCATTTGCAAATAATGGCACAATGATATCTAAATCTTAGTGTTGGACTTCCCTGGTGGCTCACTGGTAAAGAATCCACCTGCCAATGCAGGGGACATGGTTCAACCTCCGGGTTGGGAAGATTCCACATGCTGCAGGGCAACTAAGCTCATGCACCACAACTACTGAGCCTGTGCTCTAGAGCTCACATGCTACAAGTACTAAAGCCTGAGCACCTAGAGCCCATGCTCTGCAACAAGAGAAGTCACCACAGTGAGAAGCCCATGCACCAGAACTAGAGAGTAGCCCCCACTTGCTGCAACTAGAGAAAGCCTGCATGCAGCAACAAAGACCTAGCACAGCCAAAATAGATAAATATCAGTGTTATACCAGCTTAAAGTATGAGGTATTAGAGACTTGAGGTATGTGAGGAGCTTATCACATTGCCAGAGATACTGATGTCACTCAGTAGGTGATGGGTGTTGTGAATGTGATTATTATTCAGTATTAATATTCACAAAATTATTTGATATGGAAGCATATGACTATTCTGAGCACACTGGATCACTGACTTATTTCTATTACATTCAAAAGACATCTTCTATGTTAAAACATATAAGAGTTTATAAGATTGGAACAGTGATCAGAAATGAACTCCATCTTTATACATAAAACCTATGATTGTTATTTTTAAAGATAATTTCTGTTTTACTTGGAACTTTGAGAATCCAATAAAATAGCTCTTCTGGGTTGCTTATACGTCTTTTAACTTTAAAGAAAATGTTTAAATTGATTCCAAGAAAGAATATAATTTAAAGGAAAAAATTAAACTCTGTATTTGTAGTCTGGGAAGGATCGTCTATATGACTCTAACTCATCAAGTCATAGAAGCATGGAATGTATTAGTTGGAAGGGCTAATAGGGATGATCAGCCAAACTCCTCATTTTACAGATGGAAAAATTGTGGCACAGAAAGGACAAATAGCATGAAGTTACTCAGTTTGTGAAAAGTACCCCTGGTTCTAGTCAGAACCTCCATCTCCTGATTATTAAGACTGCCTTTTTCTTAGTAATCTACTTGTACTGCAAAAGATACAATTTTTTTTTCTTCAAGACTGTAAATAAGGGAAGAGATTTAGAAAAAAATTATTTGAATGTGTAACTTGATCTTTAACATATTGAGAAAATCCCAATTCTTTAGCCATATCCCATTTGCTCAAGAGCAGTCAGTCATTAGAGAAAATTCACAGGAAGGAAAGAAACTGGTACCAATGCATACTATTTGCAACTGAATTATTCCTCCTCCATCTTTCTCATCTGAATTATGTAACCTGATGTGCAAGCTTTGTCAGAAACTTATCCCAAATCATTTATATCAGCTGTCAAATCTACATGAGAGTGATGAGTCAAATGTCTTAAGAGGATTATAGATAAACTGTTCTAGTATGGAGGCAGCCTCCAGTTTTCTCATCATTATATCAGAAATATCAGTCACATACCTATATTTATATTATTTAGTCCATTCAATTAACATTCTTTCACTGGAATGCAAGCTGCCTGAAAGCAGAGGTTTTTGTCCACTTTGTTTGCTGCTGTATTGCCTAAAACAATGGCTAGCTTTTAGGAAGAGAAAAGCAGGTGGTATTTTCTGAGTCCCAGTTTTTATATTTAGATTTCCTTCTTATTATGACTTAATTCAATATTGAAAGGAGGCCATAATGTAATTGTTGCATAAAAGCTAGCAGGGTATCCAGGATGGAACTATATACTAGAGATTTTCTCTTCTCATGAACTTCTTGATTCCTCGTAGTAGTTATAGAGATCTTTGCAGAACTTTCTTAAGACTTACTACTTTTACAACCCTTTAATGGAAACTCTAATCAGTTAGGAAGTGGGTCTAGAACCTGACTGTCTATAAACTCACACTTTTATCCATAAATATTTTATCTGTCTCTTTAAAGAGTAAAACTGGTAATTAGGAAAAATGTCTAATTGTTTCTTTTATATAGCACCTTATTATGTCAAGCAATGAATCCTAAATGAATTCTAAATGAAGTCAAATGAATTCTAAACATGAAGCAATGAATGTTTAGTCAAACTATGAGAAACCCACAGAATGCAAGTATTATTTATAAATAAGGATTTTAGCTCTTTTCTCTTTTTTCTGGCACCTGATACACTAACATGACCAATCTCATAGAACCCTAACATATTTAAACTAGAAGCATAGGGTAGAACAAAGGGAAGATTACTAAATAAGACAGCGCAGTACTTAGGATGAGGACTGGAAGAGAGAGCTGGGAGGGGATGGAGAGATGGGAGGAGCAGCCTTGCAAGTGGTTCATAAATAATGGACTGCATGCCATCTAACAACATATAAGAATACAGGAAACTAATACATTTTGGTATTGTTTAGAAATGGGATGAAATTTTCAGACGTTTCAAATGAGCAACTTCACCCTCACATTTGTGCTCTGGGGACTGCTTGGGCTTCTCTTTTGTCTCTTCCTGTTGCCTTGACTGGTGATCAGCAATGCATGATCAGCCAAGTGGCATCAGCTCTAATGCTATCATCATATGCCAGCCAGAGGGGGTGTGAAAAGGGAAATGGGATTTGCCACTGCAAATGCCATCTCAATTAATAAATATCTGAGACCACACCAGGACAGAACAAAATCTCTTTTTCCTTTCTGCATACACCTTGCCTTTTGGGTTGTATTACTTGTATAATAAAACCTTTCTTAGAGCCTGTTGTGTTTCCAGGCAGCTGACAAGCAGATCAAGCCCCCCCAAAAAAGGGTCATGTTAATCACTGTTTCAAGCAGCGATCTAAAAATGCATTCTAACATGCCTTTGCAAAGGTATAATTCAAATGATTACCTCATGTGTTCCAAAGGGGAATCGGGTGGTGTCCTGTTTCCATAGCACTCAATTTCACAACATTTTGCAAAACTGCTCTGTGTGATGTCTTCCTTCAAGAGTAGCAATATCACAGCCATAACTTTCTAAATTTGGGTCTGCAGTAATGACAGACTTTGAATGAATGCCTTCCTATGGTATGAGAAAGAAGCAGAAGTTCAAAAAATTAGACTTTTCCCTGCTTTAAACTCTAAGCTATACTAAGGTAATTTATCTTCCTTTAGATCTATATGAAATACCTGGACTTTGGATTAGAAGGTCAGAATTCACTCTACTTTCTGAACTTGGCTGCTGTTTGACTATTTTTACTATGATCGCTTTTATAATCAGAAAAAATATATATTACATATTTTGAGAACATATATTACCTATTACTTTTTCTTGTTGCAGAATCTTTACTGAAAGAGGTGAAAGTGAGAGTGAAGAGACGTGGGTTCAAATCCAGAGTCTACCTATAACTAGCTTTTTGACCTTTGACTTGTTTATTAAGCTCTCCAAACCCAAATTTCCTGATCTGCTAATAAAAAGTCTCTAAGGACTTTTCCAGCTTAAAAAAAGGTAGTAAATAACTGCTGTACAAAAAAGAGGGAATCTGTGCCCTAGATGTTAAATTTCCAGATGTACACTAACCTGAAATTTAAAGATATTTTATATTGTGTGTTTGTTATTTAGGAATTTTTTAATTGTGGGTTTTTCTTTTTTCATTTATTTCAAAAGCATCACACTGAAGGGATGGGGAATAATGGAGCTGACCTAAGTAAAAAAAAAAAACAAAACATTTTAAACATCATAATTTCTTCTTCAGTTTCACAAGATCAATAATTGAGTTGTCAAGAAGAATTTTTTCTACTCTTTTTACCTTAGTCTGTCTAAAATGGTAAAATTAAAGTGAATACCATTGAAATCAATGATTTCTGCTCAGAAATTATAATGCGAATTTTTTTCCTCATCAGAGTATTTTCTAACACTTTCTCATTAGAAAATGTACATGTAAGAAAAAGTTCAACTAAATAAGCAGAGCATTATGAGTTTTAAAAATTTTATAGTAAAACTCCATTCTGCTAAATCTATCTTGTGTGTTCTATATGTTCCACATAGCTGTTCACCTCTAGCTCTCTGTCTAATGTCTAGTAACTATAGGCAGAAGACCTAACCAGGTATTGATTAGAGCCAAGAAGTTCCACAAAAGTTAAACAAAAATATCTTCTCAAGTACCATCTAAATACCATCCAATAGAAAAAATATGTCTACATTGCATAACAGGCAAAATGTGTCCAGTCTCTATGATTTTTATTCTTGAACTTATATAAATAGCAGCAGTTACTAAAACCAACTGAAACTTACCATCTAGGAAATTGTGCTCTTTTAAGTTTTGATAGGATAAAATGTGTCAAACTATAAAAGAGCAAAGTCTGGAGTGTATGTACTAAGAGATGTTTGACTGTGCAAGATTCATTGAGTCCTAGAAGAAAGGGATGCCTCTCACACAAGTCTTAAACACGAACCAATCCAATTGCTTTGTTTGATTGGAAGTCTGGTTCATTTGTCTCTAACGTTTGACTTGGAGTGCCTACAGTTTTGATGAAATCATTTCTTCTTTGATAAAGTTTTATTATTTTGCTTTTGGATTTAATAATAGTAATTCTTTTCCAAGATGCTTACCACTAACTGGTTAGACGCGGGCAATCTTACTCGTAGCCATTTATATTTGCATAATATTGCTTCTTGTTGTTGTTCAGTTGCTCAGTCATGTCCAACTCTTTGTGACCCCATGGACTGCAGCACGCCAGGCTTCCCCTTCCTTCACTGTTTCCTGAAGTTTGCTCAAACTCATGTCCATTGAGTCAGTGATGCCATCCAACCATCTCATCCTCTGTCATCCCCTTTTCATGTCCTCAATCTTCCCCAGCATCAGGGTCTTTTCCAATGAGTTGGCTCTTCGCATCAGGTGGCCAAAGTATTGGAGCTTCAGCTTCAGCATCAGCCCTTCCAATAAATATTCAGGGTTGATCTCCTTTAGGATTGACTGGTTTGATTTCCTTGCTGTCCAAGGGACTCTCAAGAGTCTTCTCCACTACCACAGTTCAAAAGTATCAATTCTTTGGTGCTCAGCCTTCTTTATGATCTAACTCACATCCATACATGACTGCTGGTAAAACCATCACTTTGCCTATACTGATCTTTGTCGGCAAAGTGATGTCTCTCCTTTTTAATATGCTGTCTAGGGTTGTCATCGCTTTTCGTCCAATGAGCAAGTGTTTTTTAATTTCATGACTGTAGTCATCATCTGCAGTGATTTTGGAGCCCAAGAAAATGGTCTGTCACTATTTCTATTTTTTCCCCATCTATTTGCCATAAAGTGATGGGACCAGATGCCATGATCTTAGTTTTTTTGAAAGTTGAGTTTTAAGCCAGCTAACTGGTGTTTATTCCCCCTGTTCCTCACATCAAGTAGAATCAAACTAGAACCTAGAGTCTTGAGCTAGTTTTTAAGGTTTGGACTGAGGATATAACAGTGAAGAAAACAGACATCTTCCCTGCAGGTAAAGAAATAATACACGCAAAAGTCCTGTGACTGAGCAAAATCTCACACTACAGACTCGCATGACACATTTTGTTGTAGTACTTGTCGCAGTTGAAGCTTTACATTTAGGTGTGCAATTAATTAATGTGTATATCTCAGTAGAATGCCAGTCAAGGTCTTTAATCATATCTTAAGAATTTTGGTCTTTATCCTAAAGATAATGAGAACCAACCCACTGAAGGGCTTTAAGTATATTGTTGAGAAGGAGGTGATATGATTGGATAAACCCTTCAGAAAAGTCACTCTAACTTGCATGTGGGAAATGGAATGGAAAATGGCCTAGCAGTGGCTCGGGAAAATACAAGAACGTGACTACTGTGACTCTCTCACTTAAGGTCAATTAATTTTTGACAATGGTGCCAAGACAATTCAGTGGGGAAAGAATAGTCCTTTTGGAAAATGGGTCTGGGACAAACCAGACATCTGCATGCAAAAGCATAAGTTTGGATTCCTACTTAATATCACATATCAACATTAACTCAAAATAGACCTTAATTTTAAGAGCTAAAACTCTAACATGCTTCAGAGAAAACGTAGATATCAACTTTCATGACCATGAGCTAGTCAAGAGTTTCTTAGCTATGACACCAAAAGCACAGGCAGTCAAAGAAAAAATAGATAAATTGGAGAGCATCAAAATTATAAAGATTTATGCTTTGATGGACACTATAAAGTGAAAAGATGATCCCCAGAATGGGACAAAAATATTTGCAAATCACACATCTGATAAAAGATGTGTATCCAGAATATGTAAAGAGCTCTTATAACTCAATCATAAAAGGATCAAAGACCTGGTTTTCTAAATGAGAAGAGGAACCATTTAGATTATTTCTTTAAAAAATAAATACATACAAATGGCCAATAAGCACATGACTATATAATTAGTCATTCAGGAAATACAAATCAAAATCAATGAGTACTATTTCACATTCACTTGGATGGCTTGAATCAAAAAGCCCACTCCTGGGTATGTACCCCCCAAAAATGAAAACAGTAATTCAAAAAGATATATGTATCCCAATGTTCACAGAAGCATTATTTTTTCCAAGATATGGAACAACCTAAGTGCCCATCAACAGATGAATGGATAAAGAAGATGTGGTGTACTATTCAGCCATGAAAAAGAATGAAATTTTGTCATTTGCAGCAACATGGATGGACCTGTAGGGTATTATGCTAAGTGAAATAAATCAGACAGAGGAAGACAAATACTATATGATATCCCTTATATGTAGAATCTAAAAAGTACAACAAACTAGTGAATATAACAAAAAAGGAAGCAGACTCGGGTATAGAGAACAAACTAGCAGCTACCAGTAGGGAGACGAAAAGGGGGAAGGGTAACAGAGAGATAGGAAATTAAGAGTTACAACCTATTAGGCATAAAATAAGCTACAAAGACATATTGTACAACACATGGAATATACTCAATATTTTATAATAACTATAAATGGTGTATAACCTTTAAAATTGTGGATCACTATATAGTACATCTATAACATATAATTGGTACATCAACTGTACTTTAATTTTTTTAAAATGTCAGATAACAAATGTTGGCAAGGAAGTGGAGAAACTGAAACCATACATATACTGCTCTTAGGAATGTAAAATCATGCAGTTGGTTTAAAAGAGTCTGGCAGTTTCTCAAAAAAGTTGAACATTAAATTACCATATGACCCAGCAATCCCATTCCTAGGTATATACTGAAGATCAAATGAAAACATGGGCTTACACAAAAATTAGTACACAAACCTTCGTAACAGCACTATTCATAATAGCCAAGAAGTGAAAACAAGTCAATTATCCATCAACTGATAAACAAAATGTGATATATTCATACGAGGGAATATTATTCAGCCACTGGAGGAAGGAAGTACTAATACATTTACAACATGAATGAAACTTGAAATACTATGCTACATGAAAGAAGCCAATCATGAGAGACTACACACTGTATGAACTCATTTAAATGAAATGTCCAGAATAGACAAATCTATAGAAAAAGGAAATAGATTAATGGTTACCTAGGGCTGGCCATGGGGTGGGTACAAAGGAATGAGGAGTGAGTACAAAAGGTTATGGGGTTCTTATAAAGTTGATGAAAATGTTCTAAAATTAAATAGTGGTGATGGTTGCACATTGTTTAAATATACAAAAAACCATTGAATTGTGTATTATAAATGGGTAGATTTTATGGTATATGAATTAGATCTCAAAAAAACTGTTACCAAAAAATATCTACCTCAGAGGTCTGTTGTTGTTGCTATTCAGTAGCCCAGTCGTGTCTGACTCTTTGCAACCCATGGACAGCAGCATGCCAGGCCTCTCTGTCCCTCACCATCTCCCGAAGTTTGCCCAAGTTCATGTCCTTTGCATCAGTGATGCCATAAAGCCACCTCATCCTTTTAGTCAAGAATGGTTTGACTAAATATGTTATTAATGGAGATGAAGATAAGTGGATTAATTTGAGAGATATTTCAGAGGTAAAAATCAATAGGACATACTGATGAATTTGATGTGAAGGTTGAGAGAAAGGGAAATGTTGAATATGATTCAGATTTTTTGCTTGCCCAATGGAGTCCATTGGTTTGGCACTCACTGTTATACAAAACACTGGAGGCAGAGCAAGTATGGGTGGAACAATCATGAGTTCAGTCACAACCAACTTGAATTTGAGACATTCTTGTGATAACCAAGTAGAGATGTTGAGTTGCACACAGGGGGTCTAGAACTCAGAGAAGAAACCTGGGTTGAAGATATAAATCTTGCTACTCACAACATGAAGATAGTATTTTAAGCCATGGAAATGGATTAAATCACTGTGGCTCAGTCGGTAAAGAATTCACCTGCCATGTGGGAGACTTGGGTTCAGTCCCTGGGTCGGGAAGATCCCCTGGAGAAGGAAATGGCAATCCACTCTAGCATTCTTGCCTGGAGAATTCCGTGGACAGAGGAGCCTGGCAGGCTACAGTCCATGGGGTCACACAGAGTCGGACACAACTGAGTGACTAACACAATACAGATTATGGAGTGAGATGGTAAGAGAATCTAGAGTAGTACCCTTTTGAACTTCAGTGCTTAATAACCAAGTAGAGGAGAATAAACCTGCAAAGGAGAGCAAAAGGGACCAATTAATACCAAAAGGCTGTCATTGATAGAAGGCAACAATATAATATACTTCAAAAAGGAAGGATTGGGTTTCCCTGGTGGCTCAGTGGTGAAGACTCTGCCTGCCAATGCAGGAAACACGGGTTCAATCCCTGATTCAGGAAGATTCCATATAGTAACTAAGCCCATGTCCCACAACTATTGAGCCTGTGCTCTAGAGCCTGCGAGCCGCAGCTACTGAAGCCCAAGGCCCCTAGAGCCCATGCCTCACAACAAGAGAAGCCACCGCAATGAGAAGCCTGCACCCCACAACCAGAGAGTAGCCCCTGCTCACTGCAACTAGAGAAAAGCCAGCGCACAGCAACAAAGACCCAGCACAGCCAAAAATAAATAAATAAAATAAAAATTCAAAACAGAATGGAGGATTGATTGTCAGTATCAAATGCTGCTTAGAGGTTGAATATGACGAGGATTGAAACTTTTTGTTCAATTTAGTGACCTGATGGTCACTGGTGACCTTAGGGAGACCTGTTTTAGCAGGTGATGTGAGTGGAAACTTCAGAGTCCATATGGCCAAAAACACACTGTTGGGTTAGGGCTGGGGGAAGGAATCATAAATATCTAGGAAGACACTGATCAATGTATCAAAACAACTGCTTGAAAAAGAAAAGAAATTTAGTTATTGAAGCCCAAGGAGAAAAATGGTCTTCCCTGGTGGCTCAGACGGTAAAGAATCCTCCTGCAATGCAGGAGACCTGGGTTTGATCCCTGGGTTGGGAAGATCCCTTGGAGGAGGGCATGGCAACCCAGTCCAGTATTCTTGTCTGGACAGAGAATCCCCATGGACAGAGGAGCCTGGTGGGCTACAGTCCATGGGGCTGCAGAGAGTTGAACATGACTAAGCAACTAAGTACACAAGGAGAAAAGTTATTTCTTTGCTTGAGGCTCAGAGTTTTCAACTATAAAATAAAGGTGAACTAGGTTATATCATGGAGGTTCCCCCCCAGTAGCTTTTTTATCAGCTTTATCTATATTTATTCAACTTATAGGTAAGCACCTGTATACCCTCGGTGTTTTCACAAAAGGCGTTCTACTTCCTGCCCTAACAAAGACTTGGCTCTCTACAAAGACTATGAGCCTCATATGCAACTCTCACCGATTAAAGCTGCTTGATCTCTAAACACACAAATTCTCTAGTGGAGAGGGTGCTGATTCCCGCCTGCCTCCCCACTGCTTTACAAGGCCATTCTTGCAGCTTCATGAAGAGGTCATCTGCCTATAATGTTTATTCCATCTGGGGGTACCGTCTTCTACTTTTCCCTGTTCTATTTGCCCTTCTCCTGGACACACCCTTCCGTCACTGAGGACTCAGGCATCTGGCTCCCTCGTATCCTCTCTACCCCAATTCCTGGCACCACTGGCCAGATGGAATAGCCATCTCATGTTCTAAACTCATATTCATTGGCTTACTCAGCTCTCATGGTCAGATGAATATTGCCATCTTCCAGAACACCTTCACCTTGAAATCTTAAATTTGGACATCTCACTTTCTGACCAAGACCACATATCTTTTGAACTAGGCCTGCTCCCTAGTCAAGTTCCAACTCTGGGCTCCTATACTTCCCTATTCATGAATCTATCTTATTATTTTCCAGATCATATTAAAACTCTTCAGTAATGTGCTCATCTGTCATGAATTCTTTGAGGGAAGTAAATGCTTCATTCACTCTGCAAACCTAGTATCTGGCACATGGTAGGCACTCAAATCTGAATGCATGTTTCTGAGTGACTTTTATATTCAAGCACCGTGTTTGGTTTTTGAGGACCACCAAAGGTTGAGTGCGGAGAAGGCAATGGCACCCCACTCCAGTACTCTTGCCTGGAAAATCCCATGGACGGAGGAGCCTGGTAGGCTGCAGTCCATGGGGTCACTAAGAGTCAGACAGGACTGAGTGACTTCACTTTCACTTTCCACTTTCATGCATTGGAGAAGGAAATGGCAACCCACTCCGGTGTTCTTGCCTGGAGAATCCCAGGGACGGGGGAGCCTGGTGGGCTGCTGTCTATGGGGTCGCACAGAGTTGGACACAACTGAAGCGACTTAGGAGGAGGAGGAGAAATGTTGAGTGAAAATGTAGTCTACTTAGCTTGAAGGAAATCAAATACTAGTTAAAAAAAAGATATAAGACAAATATATTAAAAACTAAATTTCAAGGTGGAAAGTGAAGTGAGCCTCAAGAAATATAAAAACAAAATCCTATGAGACTGTTAAGGTAATAGAGGTGGGAAAAGAGAGACAGGAGAGAATGTTTCTGTGAAGAGATCAGAGAAAGCTTCATAGAGGGTGTAGGACGTGAGCTAGTCTGGAAGAATGACTGGGGATTTGGATATGTGAGGATAGAGGAAAAAGGAATTCTAGGAAGAAGGACCAGCATAAACAAAGACAGCATTTAGGAAAGCAGGTATATGGACTTCGCTGGTGGTCCAGTGTAAGACTTCACCTCCCAATGCAGGGGGGTGCTGGTTCAATCCCTGGTTGGGGAGCTAAGATCCACATGTCTCATAGGCAAAAAAACCGAAACATTAAAAAAGCCAAAGGAAATCATAGGGTACAACTGAAGAGCAAATGATTCAGTGGGAACAAAGTGTCCATAAAGAAGAAAGTGAAAGCAACTAAGTTGACCTAATTTTGGAGCAGCTTAACTATCAATTTTCATGTTATTTTGGCAGTGGGGAGGCATAGATCGGAGAAGGCAATGGCACCCCACTCCAGTACTCTTGCCTGGAAAATCCCATGGAAGGAGGAGCCTGGTGGGCTGCAGTCCATGGGGTCACAAAGAGTCGGACACGACTGAGCGACTTCACTTTCACTTTCACTTTCATGCATTGGAGAAGGAAATGGCAACCCACTCCAGTGTTCTTGCCTGGAGAATCCCAGGGACGGGGGAGCCTGGTGGGCTGCCATCTATGGGGTCGCACAGAGTCGGACACGACTGAAGCGACTTAGCAGCAGCAGCAGCAGGCATAGAGTTCCTGGATGTTGGATTTCTCAATTAACCCTTAAATCACATGCCTCTCTTCAAAAGAACATTTCAAGGATTAAAAAAATCTTTGTACAAAGGCTTTTCATCCAAGATGATAGTTATTTATTATTCCTACCTAAGCTTACCTTTCTTTTTTTATCAACACAGTCATTGTTTCCTATGACAAAGTGATAAACAGGTTTGTTTGTTTTTTAAAGGAAGGTAAGGCCAAACAACAAAGATGGGAATCATTTTCAATTCTTTAAATTCTTTAGATGATATTTTATTTCCATGAACATAGTTTCCTGTTATTGTAAATTTATACTAAGTAAATAATGATGGCATTAACTGGCATTCTTGATGTGCTTTTGATCATCTTTCTCAAAAAGGGACTGCCAAGAGAACTTCCTAACAAACATCACTTAACTACTAAATGGCTGTAAGTGTTAAAAGCAATTAGGCAATCATCATTTAAGGAGCACAATGAAAGTTACCCACTTTCTCTGTTAAAGAATTTAATATACACACACACATATGGCAGAGCCCTTGGGATATATTCCTCTACAGTACTTCATTTTATGAACTGTTCAGGTCTTCATCCTCAAAGTTGTGGCTCTACCCTCATTAAAAGCCTTCCACAGGCCAGGAATTCACTTCAGAATTCTGACTCTGCCACTTACTAGCTGTGTGATCTTGGGCAAGTTACATAACCACACTCACTTTCCACAACAATAAAACCTACGTAATAATACTTTCTTCGTAGGACCATTGTGAGAATTAAATGAGCCAATGCTCAGCACAAAGCCTGGGAAAAGGCTCAACGATCATTGACTGCATTATTATTGTGGACAAAATAGACTTTTTGACTATTCTACAGTATGGATTTGTATCTACATGTAAAAGCACCTCTCTCTCTATATGAACATGAAGTGCTTAGTATTAGGCTCTTATACATTTTCTGTCCCTTTCCAGCTCTACACAACTAAACTAGTGTCGGATTTGTGACAATTCTTGTTTTAAATTGTACATGTCTTTAAACCCAGCCTGGATCGATTACATATTCCTCTGTTAATGGTACACCAAACTCAGACTCTGTCAATGAATTCTTTTCCTTTTAATCTCATAAAACAGACACCTTATTTCCCCTCATTTCAATTCAGTGTCTAAACAAAAT
Source organism: Bubalus kerabau (assembly GCF_029407905.1). Lineage (NCBI taxonomy): Eukaryota > Metazoa > Chordata > Mammalia > Artiodactyla > Bovidae > Bubalus > Bubalus kerabau. The sequence continues at coordinate 25,606,302 of NC_073647.1, read as the reverse complement.
GGCATTTACTAGTTTCTGATCTGATCCACATGCTAGAGTGGCCAGTCCAGACCTAAGTATTCAGGCAAAGCTGCTGAGCTCTCTGAAACCATTGGCATGTGTCCTGGTTCCCAGAGAGAGTATCCAGTTCTCCTTCACTGCCTGACTAGGGAGCTATGTTAAGGCACTGATGAGACTGGCAAAGTATAAATTATGGCACTCCCCCTTGACTCCCTCACTTTTAAGAAAATACCACAGATTTTCATAAACTAAATGTATTACTGAATGAAGTAGAGGGGGTAGGTGGTGGACAGATCTCACATTTCCCTTCTTATATCATTCATAAGACTTAGAAAATTTATGGCAGTTCCCTTCCACTTACCTCAAACATATTCATGGACCCCATGAAACCAGTCTCTGCCCCCCACAAAATGGTGTAGAAATTCGGAGTAGCCCTGTCTGGCTGGAATAGGAGTCTATCACATATTATCCCAGGCTTTAGAAATTGAGTTCAAGTCAATTGTCGTTATTGAGCATCTACTCTGCAGGGTTATCCTGTGTTTTAAGGCTATCCCTGTGCTCTGGGGTCAAGTAGACCTGGGTTCAAATCCCAGCTACATCACTTGCTAGCTGTGTGGCTTTAAGCAAATCACTTAACCTCATTAAATCTGTTTTCTTTTCATAAAATAATAATATTAATAGTATGATTTTCTGTTCCACAAGATTGTTGTGAGGCTTAAATGAAATAACTGAGATAAAGCACAATAAGAAGCACTTTAAAGTGTTAACTATTAATGTTATTATTACTATTACATTTTGAGGTCTTTTTGGAAAAAAGCATGTACTGCTTAAAAGCTCACTTCAGGGACTTCCCTGATGGACAGTGGATTGGAATCCGCCTGCCAATGCACTGGATATGGGTTCAATCCCTGATCCAGGAAGATTCCACAGGCTTTGGAGCAACTAAGCCCACAAGCCACAACTACTGAGCCCGTGTGCTCCAACTACTGAAGCCCACGCACCTAGAGCCTGTGGTCCACAACAAGAGCAGCCACTGCGGTGAGAGGCCCGTGCACCACCACGAAGAGTAGCCCCTGCTCGCTACGACTAGAGAAAGCCCGTGCCAACCAACGAAGACCTACTGCAGCCCCAAAAAAAGTTCACTTCAGCAAAAGGAGATACTTGTTTCTGAGACATCACTATCAATAGGAAGCCAGGAAAGTCTTACCCAGTCAGAGTCTGAAAGTAGCTGTGCCTAAAAATGAAGGTTAGGCCCAGAAAGTCCAACGAAGAAGGTACTACTTTTCTAAACCCTTACATAAAGGTGCTCCCAAGATTCTGTCCCAATAATTGTATTGGGACTAGTCGTCACAAGCCAAACACACAATAACTTAATAAGTACTAGCATTTGTCCTAGCATTACTCCTAAAACATCTAAACTATGGATTATGCTAAAAATGCATTTTGTCTTCTGTACTTACATTTCTAGCTTGGGGCTTCATCACTTCACCAGGATCATCAAGACACAACCCTCTCCCCCTATACACACACACTGAGGTCCTATCACCGTGCTGCGTACTTCATATCCAAATACCTGGTACCCGAATCTAGCAGATTCCTGTTCAGTTTGCAAAGCAGGATGTGCTCAACCAACAATAGCTCAGAGTAAGTTAGTTTACCCTTGAAGCCAATGAACAGTGTAAAAAGGCATGACTGCATGGAAAACTCTCTGGTGCAAAGACCTCCATCCCGGCCCCCACCAAAATGCTTTCCATCTCACTTAGAGTAAAATCCAATGGCATCACCATGGCTTGCAAGGCTCTGTATGATCTAGTTCCCTCCTATGTCTCCAACTTCATCTCTTCCCACTCCCTACCCCCTGACTGACTCTACTCCAGCCACAGTGGCCTCTTTGCTTTCTCTTCAACAGACCAGGCATGCTGTACCTAGGAGTCCTTGCAGTGGCCATTTTTTCAGTCTGGAAATGTCTTTCCCCGATCTTTGCATGGCTGATTCCTTGTCTCCAATTAGGTCTTAATTCACATTCTCAGAGAGGCCTTCCTTGACCCCTTATTTAAAGGACCTGTCCCTTCTCCCCACACCCCTGTCACTTTCTATCACATCACCCTCTTTTATTGTCTTCATAGCTCCCTACTCTCCTGTCAAGATGACCTCTTCTCAAGTTTTCCTTCCTGCCGCTGGGTCTTTGCATATGCTATTTACTCTCCCAGGAATGCTCCTCCCCTTCTCTTCATGTGGCTCTTTTTCAGCCTTCAGATCTCAGCTGAAGTCTCACCTCCTGAGAAAGGACTTTCCTGATCATTCTGTATAAAGTAGTTCACAGTGCCCCCCCTCCACGTGCTACCATTAATCCCCATTAGCATCCTGTTCATTTTCTTCATGACATGGCAATCTTCAATATTATCTAGTTTTTGATCATTTTCTTTATCCCCTCACCCCAGATTGAAAGCTCAATGAGGGCAAGGATTTTTGTCTTCTTTGTTCACCACTGAGATTGTCAGGGAAGTCTTCACAGAGGAAGTGAAAACTGAGCAAAGTCCTCAAAAAGAGATTGGCACTACTGTTACTAATATATCGAGGTCAAACACTTCTGCCTGACTTTGAAAGCCTTTCACAACCTGGACCCACCTAACCTAGCCAATCCTCTTCCTCACTCACACACCAGGATATACTCTGTACTCTAATCAGAATTGTCTCACACATTCCCACTTGGAAAGTCTTCTATGCCTACCCTCTACAGTCTTTAAAACTATATATATAGATACAATCATTATACCCATTTTACAGATGGGGAAGCTAAAATTCAGAAGGGTTGAATAACTTGTCCAAGGTCATACAACCAGTAAGTGCTAGAGCAAGATTGGACTCCATATTTATTTGGACTCCAAAGCCTGTGTTCTGAAATACATGCTTTGTTATTGCTGTTGCTTGGTTGCTAAGTCATCTCCAACTCTTGTGACCCTATGGACTGTAGTCCACCAGGGCCCTTTGTCCATGAAATTTTCCAGGCAAGAATACTAAAGTGGGTTGTCATTCCCCCCTCCAGGGGATCTTCCCAACCCAGGGATCGAACCCCTGTCTCCTGCATTGGCAGGCGGGTTTCTTACCGCTGAACCACCAGGGAAGCCCAAAATACATGATATGAACAACGTAACAGAATAGACTGCATGGAAGAGATCTTATTAAAAAGGACCAAAAAAAAAAAAGGATTAAACAAACCACTAAACAGTGTAAAAGGAGATAGAGACTGCAGTACTCTCTGGCTCAAAGACCTCCCCCCACCCCCCACAATGAATGACTCACAATTAACTCAAGTCTTTCTGATACCGAAGTTTGTGCCCATAAACTCTGTGTAGGGTTCTATATGTTCAGATTTGTCTGGGATTCTTGATTTACTTCTGATTTCTCAGCTTAATTATTAATAGTACACTCTTTCACTTGTAAGTTGCTGTAATTTTAGAGTGGATTGGGTATTTTTGCCTTCTCAGAACTCACAGTGCCATTTCTCACTCTCGGGAAATTAAGAAAAATGAAAAAAGAACAGAAAAAGTAATTGTGAGTATATTTTTGGCATGACATTTCCATTATGAGAATTACTTGTGTTTCCTATGTTATATTAGCATTCCTTGAAGACCACATTTGACAATGGGGATATGGGAATGATTGTGTTTGTCTAACACTTAGTGTATGGACAATAAATATCAAATACGATTAGAAGATGGTGAAAATAAATCCAAATTTTGTTTCATGTAAATGGTCTAGTTATCATTATAATTGCTAATACATTTGACTCTTCAACCACCCTAGATTGAAGTGCACCAGTCAACATGAATTTTTTTCAATAATCAATCCTACCATAGTATATGATGTATGTGGTTGGTTGAATCCACAGATACAGAGGAATCCAGGATACAGAGAGCTGAATGTGCCAGGGGTTGGTGCCCATCACCCCCTGTTGTTCAAGAGTTCACTGTACTTACTGAGAGTTTAGTATATGTAGGACACTTCGCATGCATCACTTCATTCAGTCATTCATTCAGAATTATCATTATTCCTATTTTTCAAATGAGAAGACTGAGGCATTGGGAGATTAACTGATTTATCCCAGGTCCCAGAGTTGCTAAGTGGCAAAAAGCTGGAGTTCAAACCCACATGGACCTGATTCCAAAGCCTGTGTGTTTAACCCTCTTCTACCTTTCATTGACTCATACCTGCATTCAACAATCAAGATCATGACAGAATAGCCAATATTTACCCTAGAAAAGGAATACTAAAGGAAATTATTTCCCAAAAATCCCACTGATGCATCCCTTTTCTGATGCATTAAAATTTCTATGAACAAAGGAAGTTAAACACCAGCACCACCCTCCCAAATCATAGCAATGCTGCTAAGAAAACATAGCAGAGCCTACAACAAATGCTGTGTTTTAATTCCCCTCTCTTCCTGTGTGATGGTGTCCCTGCCCAGGGCCACACATGGGAGAGAGACCAAGTAGAGCTGTCCAGCAGGATCACATTGGAGAGTGTGCGTTGCATGATGTGGAACAAATCGCAGCTGTGCCCCGTTCCTGAAAAGAGTGTGCCCAATTCCACCCACATCCTCTGAGCACTTGCCATGGGCTCACAACACTGAGGATACAGAGATGAGAAAAAGACAGTCCGTATGCTCCAGTCCCCATTCTCTGCGTTTGGGGGTTGGTGGGGGAGAATAAAGAAGAGAAGCAGTACAAAAACGACCAGTACAAAAATGTTGTCCCGGGTCTTCCCTGGCTGTCCAGTGGTTAAGATTTCGCCTTCAAATGCAGGGGGTTCAGGTTCAATCCCTGGTCAGGGAGCTAAGATCCCATATGCCTCATGGCCAAAAAACCAAAACATAAAACAGAAGCAATATTATAACAAATGCCATAAAGACGTAAAAATAGTCCACATCAAAAAAAAAAAAAAATTAGAACCACAACAACCACACACACACCAAAAAACATTGTACCTCCTCTGAACTCCCTTAGCAAGTTTGCTGTGCCTCTCTTATGGCATTTCCACTTCCTTTCTATCCGGTGTTCTGTAAAGAGGCAGAGTGGTGTAGTAGCAAGTACTGAGCTTGGCAATCAGATGCTGCCTTAAATCCCAGATCCTCCATTTAAGCAGCTGGGTAAAGTTAAGTCATTTAAACTTTCTTGCCCTCAGTTTCCTCACCTTAAAAATGGGATGTACAATATTTATCTCACAGAACTGTCGGAAGGAGCCACTTGGAAAGGTATTGTAAAATGCCTACCACATAGGACCTGTGGTCCGTGGTACATAGGAAGTCTTCAGTAAGGAGTAAAACTTATTCTCATCAACACACCTTACCTCCTGTACTAGAGGGTGAGCTCGTTGCAGGCATTTTCTCAATGTTTTTTTCTGTCATCTGTGTGTCCCCAAGAGACTCAGAAATAAGCTGTATTTTGTTCAAGGAATGAACAAATTATTATAGTTCAAGTACAATAACCTGTGATCCAAAGAATTGCGAACAAAGTGCTTTAAGGATTCAAAGACGGACAACAACACGTCTACTGAGGCCAGGAGAAAAAAAGAAGGGTCAGGAAGAGCTTTAAGGAAACGATAGATATTTATAAGTAGAAATGACATGGAGAAAACAGTCTTTCCTACGGCAGTTTGAATCCACATCTCTCTGGCTTCAATGCCTCACTCTTTCCAAGCCGATTTCAGACCAGAGCTGAGTTTATAGTCCGTCCCCCAGTATAAGAGGAAAGTCATGGTGTAGTAAAAAGCCAAGAAACCCAAGTCTCAGTCAGCCAAAGACTCGTATAATCTTAGGCCTGGCATTTCATCTCTCTAAGCCTCTGGTTTCTCATCTATAAAATGGGAACATAAAAAAAATACATCGCTATCTCACAGAGTTGTTGAGAGTCACATGCTCAACAAATGGGCAGCTGTAGTTTCTTCCCTGGGCTGCCAACGACTCAGCTCACATACTTTGCAAATTTGACAAAAACAAGCTCAACGTACAGATATACTCAGCCAGCCAGGCATCCCAGTTGCCTGGAATATTAGATTTTGTATCAAGTTTTGTAAGTCACTTTTCACTCCTAGTTTTAATAATCACTTTAAGAGCTGGGACATCCTGACTCTTTTCGGCATTGACTGAAACTTCATACAGCAGATGACAGTTTTGGTAAAATAGGATTGCTAGATGACATTATAAGACTTTAGGATCCTTAAGAAACTTTGGGAAACATTGCCTCCAAAGCAAAATAAAATGAACGACAAGTTGATCGCAGCAGTCCTGAAGAGAAAAGTGAACACGCTGCTATCAGAAAGCCAACAAGGAGCCGGGCATAGAAGGCGACGACACAGGGGCACCAATGGGGAGCTTCGGCTGTACAGCTTTATATCCAACAGTTTTGGTTTAAATAAAGCTATAGACTGTATCAGACAAAAAGAAGGGAACTTCCAGAACCATGATGATATATTAAATTCCATCCCAGGCTCAATAAACTATGACTTATAAGGCTTGTAAAATCTTTACAGGGCTCCTGACAGCTCCACATGTGCTGATGGCCAGAAGAATGGAACTTTTGCAAAACATCTGTTAAATCATGCATTTTGGCTAGAATTTCTCTGTCTGCCCATGATGACAAAATACAGAGGGAGTGGAGTGCACTGAGCTTTGAGAGAGTGGATGGGGGTGTTTTCGCACAATATAGGGGCTGCTTATTTAAAGTGGCATTTCGTCATAGCTTCCATCTGTAGATGCCATTCTAACCATATCGGATGAAAGCTGCTCTCTCCTAATTTTAATCATGCCTGAGCAATAAGACTTTGCTCGTCACATATTGAATTACATCGAGGGTCTACTAGAAGACACAAAGCTTCTGGTAACTTCTGACACACATGAGCCTGAATAGATTACGCTCAGCAGGCTAAAAGAGTTTCCTAATACGTTTAACTGGAGTTCATGTACAGATGGGAAAAATAAATGGACTTGCGTGGATAACCAAATGGTTTTCCATTGTCCAGGAAAGTTGCAAATCAAGTGATTGGAACTTTTTCATATCATGCTGAGTTTTGCTTCAGAACTCAAGTGCTTGTGGAGTGAGAACATGGAGAAACAGGCTGATAAAAGGAGCTTTCATCTTTCACCTTTTCGATGCTGCTTTGGATTTTTGAGGTTTTTAAAGAGTATTGCTCAGATGATTGGAATCTGAGTGAGGAAACAAAAGGAATAGTGCTCTTCTTCGTCTCCATTCTCCTCTCAGTTTTACTAACCACTTCTCCTGCTGTCCCCAGAGGACTATACAATGTGTGAGTGGGGGGCGGGGGGTGTGCTCAGAAATCGCTCTTGGTTGGGACACCCAGGACTGAAGTCAGGATCCTTTGTAATTTGGATCTATAGCCAAACACTTGGGCTTGAAACCAACCGGGTAAGGTGTCACCTTTCCAATGCCCACTGAATTTGGTTAGTTGCTCAAATTCTAAAAATACTGGGACAGGAGATGGTTTTTACTATGTATGATTACAACTACATGAGACAACTTTCACCAATCCCTACCTGAGGTTGCTGCATCTCAGTGGAAAACCACCAACTCCTAATATCCACTGGCAATTTACTGAGCATCTACCATACACCAGATACCATGCTCAGTTTGAGCATGGGGTACAGCAGTAAAGAAACTAGGTGGGGTGTCTGTCCTCGTGGATTTAGTAGAGCAGATAGGCAAAGAACCAGATGAGGGCAAGGCAGAGGGATGACTGCCGTGGTAGGGAGTACATATATGCTGCATGCTAAGTCGCTTCAGTTGTGACTGATTCTTTGCGACCCTATGGACCAGAGCCTGCCATGCTCTTCTGTCCATGGGATTCTCCAGGCAAGAATACTGGAGTGGGCTGCCATGCCCTTCTCCAGGGGATCTTCCCAACCTAAGGCCTGAACCTGCATCTCCAGGGAGTACAAAGGTAAAGCAATGTAGTCTGTGCCCACAGGGAGCTCAGAGCCTCATGGAATAGACATGATAGCAAATAAGCAATGACAAGACACCGTGACAGTCTCTGGGCGAAGGGAGTTCAGAGACTATGGGACCACAGAAAAAAGAACTCATTGCTCTGCCTAGGAAAGATGGGGAGGGGCTTCACATAGGAGGTACCATTAAACCAGGTCCTGAAGGACACAATGGCGACGGGTCCAGGACTCCAGTGCAGTAGCAGAGTCACAATTTTCCTCCTTCAAGTGACTATGACATTCGAGTAAAGGCTGATGTACTCCTCACACGGCGAGCAATAAAGAGTTAAACCTCACTTCTGCCAGTCCTTTTAAGGTTCTTGAAATCCCAGGGGAGGAAGAACTCTAATCCTGCCTCGTGGTAGTAGGAATGCTTTAAAGGGAGGAAACTAGGAAACATCAAAGACAGGGTGTGTTTCTGGGTGAGTGGAAAGAGCCCTGGGTTTGAGTCCTGGCTCCACCACTAACTAACTAACTGATTGGCTGACTACCTACCTATTTGATCTTCAAGGAAACTAATTTTCTCTCAGACTCACTTTCTTTCTCTGTAAAATTGTAATAAACATGTCTGCCTTCAGGAGGGTGGTCCAGGGAAGGAGCTTGGTAAACCATAAAGCCCAATACAAATGTCAGCTATTGTTTCCTGGAAGGGGGTGGCGATGGCAGGAGGTCGGGGGAGGGGGAAGCAATTGGGGTTTATTCCTGGTGTCCTCTGCCAGGAAGCCAGTCCTTTCCCGATGAAACAAGCAGGCTTCCTGAAGGAGATGCACAGCCCTTGCCATCATTCCTGTGGAAACTAAGAGGGAAAACAGTGACCTGTTTGACCAGAGGCCCGGGTCAGAGTAGGGGGGGTGGTCCCTTCATGGTCTAAGGGAGGCGGTGAGGCCTGTTGTCGTGATGCAGAGGAGAACAGTAAAGACAGGAAATCCATGGAATGTGGTGAAGACTGAGACCAAGAGAAGTGGAAGAAAAGCGTACTTGTAGGGGAGAGCTGCAGCAGCCAGCAGCTGAACAGGTAACGAAGAGCACTACCCCACTGACTTTGGACTTGGCCCTGTCACCTGCTTTGGCAAATGGAATATGAGTGGACACAACATGTGCTACTTACAAGCACAAGCAAACTTTTAATGGGCTGGTATAACTTGGCTTTGCCCTTCTCGCTCCTGCCCTATGAGAACAGCATGTCCCACAAAATGGCCGCTCTTTCAGCCAGGCTTCCAGAATGAGCACTGTGGAGCCAAGCTGGATGGAGCACAGCAGCATCACAGCTCACCTGCAGCCTCCACATGCTACGAACAAGAAGGAGATAGGTGTTTAAGTCTAGGATCCACAAACTACAGCCCATGGACAAAATAGGGCCCGCTGCCCATTTTTTGCAGAGAAAGCAATGGCACCCCACTCCAGTACTCTTGCCTGGAAAATCCCATGGACGGAGGAGGCTGGTAGGCTGCAGTCCATGAGGTCGCTAGGAGTCGGACATGTCTGAGTGACTTCACTCTCTGTTTTCACTTTCATACATTGGAGAAGGAAATGGCAACCCACTCCAGTGTTCTTGCCTGGAGAATCCCAGGGACGGGGGAGCCTGGTGGGCTGCCGTCTATGGGGTCGCACAGAGTCGGACACGACTGAAGCGACTTAGCAGTAGCAGCAGCAGCCCATTTTTTGTGTAGCATGTGAGCTAAGAACATTTCTTTATATTTTTCAATGGTTTACAAACATATCAAAAGAATAGTATTTTATGACATGAAAGTTCTGTGAAATTCCAATTTCTGTGGCTTTCAGCAAAGTTTTATTGGAAAACAGCCATGTTTGCCCAATTGCACAGTGTATGCGGCTACCTTTGTGCTACGAGGGCAGAGCTGAATAGCTGTGACACAGACCATATGGCCCACAAAAGCCCTAACTATTTACTATCTGGCCCTTTACGGAAACATTTTGTCAAACTCTGGTTCAAGCCCCACAATACTGGAGTTGTTTTTAACCTTGTCAAAAGATGACTAACATAAAGTACTTAAGTTCACCAAGCCTCAGTTTCCTCATCTGCGAAATAAAAATGAAAACAGGCCCACATTCACTGGGTTTTTAGAGGATTAAATCATAGTGCATCTAATGCATTCAGAATGCAACCTGCCACATAGCAGGCATTCATGATTATGATTAAAGGGCCAACAGATTCCTGCAGCAAGCACAGGAAGAAGGAAAGAAGACAAAGGAAAGGAACTAAAGATAAGGATCAGACAAAATGTAGCAGGACTGAGACACTGGTCTAACTACCTATGACTAGATAATGCCCTGGATAAAAGTATGACATGCTTATAATGAACTGTAAAACTGATATTAACTTCTGGGTAATATCAAATCTGCTTCAAAGTCATCTACGAAATATGGCTTGTTGAGTGAATATCTTTGGGGCAGAGGTGACAACTTAAGAATCCCCAAATGGGGCATTGTTAGTATATATATATATATATATATATATATATCTTCACAGACCATCCTTCTGGTGTTTGGATTGGTAGCCAGACAGTAATCTACCTGGACTCCTTTTACTTGGTACTTGAGGGGCCAAGTGACTAACACCCTGAAAAATGATGGTTACATTGAGTGATATTCCACATTGCTTGAGAGTTGGTTGAGCACCTAAATTCCAGTGGTTAGCAGATTGCATATAAATTCTTTCAGTATAGATTTCTTCCCTGACTCTTGTACCTGTATATATCAATATAGAGTCTTCAATGTAAACCATTTGTGCTCCATGCCTACTCTATTGTGGTCTCCTTTCTCTGGATGCCCAGAAGAAGAAAGAAGCAAAGGGTAAGATTCAAAGGGCAATATTTAAAAAGGGCTTCAAAAGGCATTTCCAGAGCCCCTTTGGATGCTCAGTAGAGGAAATAAAATTCTTCAGAAAAGAACAAAAATGCTGGTCCCTTCTGTTCTACACTCCTGGAGCCCTGGGAGGTTTTCCTAAAATTAAATTAATTCCCTTTCTCTCCAAAAGCAGATTCAGTGGCAAGCTTGTGTGGCTGAGCCACCTGACTCAACTCCACATTTTCCCTGGTGTAATCTATTCTAGGCAGAATATTGAACAGTATTCCCCAAGTACTTAGAGTTTGACTTAATTACTTACTTTATTTAACTTCTACAGTTCTAAAACTGAAGTGTCTCATAGGTGATCTGTTGAAGGCTAGATGATGTGGAAATATCTCAGTCATTGGCCAAATATTTTGTTCTTTTCTCCCTTTCCAGATGTAAAATCCATTAGTTGCTAAGGCTGCCTCTGTGTTGCTGTAAAGTGGAACCAGAATGCTTTTCTCAGAAATATTAGATACTCCAAAAGTTTCTTTGGAAGCTCACCATTCAGAGCGTGTGTAACATAAGGCTGGAAACTCCTAGGTCCCTCTCCCTTGATACTCGCTATGAGGAATTTATCAGGCTCTTCTGAATCTGCTAAATCATCTTGACGGCTTGCTGCAGCGTTTTGAAAAACACATGCACCATTTTGTCATGGAGATCACCTTTTTATTTTTTTAAGAGTCCAAACAAGCCGAAAAGCTTCCAAGTAATTTGGGACTAAAGAGAAACACATTTCAGAAAGGTCCCAGAGTAGCCTTTCTGCTGACACCCCAGGACTGGTTCCCTCAGGCTGGTTCCATGTCTCCATCTCCTCTCAGAAGCGCTGTTGTACATTCTAACTCAGGCTTCCCAATCCTCTGTTTCCTTTTCTGTCAGCAGCAGCTTGGTAGAACCGCGAGACTTTCCTATTTCTTTCCTACTTTTCTCTATGAATAAATCATGCAAAAATCTGCCACCATTCCTTACGTTTCCTGTCACTTCATCGGAGTTCATCTGTTCTTGTCCGTCAGCGTTTTCCCTTCATTTCCCTATGGCAAAGAGTTCACATTCTCACAGGCCGTGTGACAAGAACCTTCAATGACTCCCTCACAGGCGGTCTCACAGTTCTCTCCCTCTTATCCCACCAGAGAGCCAGAGCTCACCTTTGTCCCCTGTGTCGTCATCACCTATTCACTTATCTGTATCCCACTGGACTAGGAGCCCTTGAAGAACAGAGACCACATCTTATTTCTCTCCGAATCCCCAGGACATTTGGTTGCCTGGCACCAGGTGCATGCTTAACGTATATATTTGTGAAATGAAGGAGTGAGTGAGTAAGTCAGTCAGTGAATCTGTCAAGCAGTCAATGAATTCATTTATTCCAAAAGTATAATGAAACCTGAGCTATCCATAACCTTTGGGAGAAGTGGCTGAGTATTCTTTGCGGGGATGTGTGGGCTCTTCTGGGGTTTCTCAGTGTCTTTTTGTTAAATTCCTGGTTCTCTGTGATGATCTTGGCAAGGAGTGAGCAAGTAGCATTAGCAACTGCAATTCAATTATACACACTGCAGTGTTCTGTGGCTGGAGGAATAGAAGAAATGTGTTCCTGCCTCCAGTAGGATAGTGAAAACATGTCTTCCTGCCCTACTTGTGCTGGCCCCACCAAAGACTCACATTCATTTACTTAATTATCTCTGACACCAAGAAACCTCATTACATCACTTTCTTGGTCTCTCTCTCACCCTCTTGTCTTTCCCTGTGCTGTATCAGAACAGAAGGTAATCAGTGATTGTCCTAATGGTAGTGATAATGGTGGTAGATGGGTGATATGGAAGTGAAGAGTTCTGAGTGATTTCAGCTGATTTCTTGATGCAAATTTAATCATGTTCAAGTTTCTACCCATCTCTCACAATATTTATGTACATTAAAATGGCCCTTCCTTTTTTTGTGGAAAATCTCTTTCTTATGGATGACCTCAGTCCTAACCTAGTGTATTAAATTAGGATTTTACTTAATGTAGTCAACTCTAAATGTTGATTATTCAAACAATGGATTATCCAAAGAAAATCTGAAACTCTAAACTAGCTTTCTGCCTGCTCCCCTAGTCTCCCACCCAGCTCCACCTAAATATAAACATACACACACACACACACACACACAAACACACGTCTTACCTTCTTTCTCTTAATTGGTTATGGCCCCAAGCAACACAAACCAATTTTATCATTAACCTAAGAAAAAAATAACTGGATGTCAAATCTGTGCCCAAAACTTGTGTAATCCAATCAAACATTTGGCTCTGCACTGTTTTGCTTGTATATGAGGTGATGAAAACAAAATGAGTGTGTCAGGCACTTTGGGAGTTGTTTCAAATTTCTGAAGCCAATAAGGTATCACTCCATAAATTACTATTGCAGTACACTAAACAGAGCCCTGGTAGCCTTAATGAAGAAATGTTTCTCTGGGAATGCCAGTTTACTCAGAGGAATAACTTCCCCAGGTTGACAACAATTAGTGTGCAAGCACTTCCATAGACATGGAATATTTTATACTATATTGGGTCCATTGTTTACTTGGTTCGATATTATTGTGAAGCTGTTGAAAGAAATCAGTTTTCCATTTTGCTATCAGTCTCAATGATTTACATTCATAACTTGGGCTTGACTACATATGCAAATGTAACAGTGAGACCAAAGTATTGGTACAGCAGATGAGGTTCAGTATTCAAGAAAGGACATTTATTTAAAGGATGAGGGAATTGCCTGGCAGCCCAATGGTTGGTTGGAGAAGGCAATGGCACCCCACTCCAGTAACCTTGCCTGGAAAATCCCATGGACGGAGGAGCCTGGTGGGCTACAGTCCATGGGGTCGCTAAGAGTTGGACACGACTGAGTGACTTCACTTTCACTTTTCACTTTCATGCATGGATGAAGGAAATGGCAATCCACTCCAGTGTTCTTGCCTGAAGAATCCCAGGGACGGGGGAGCCTGGTGGGCTGCCGTCTATGGGGTCGCACAGAGTCGGACACGACTGAAGTGACTTAGCAGCAGTAGCAGCAGCCAGTGGTTGCTACTCAGTGCACTCTCCCTTGTTTCGGGGAACTAAGATCCCACAAGCCATACAGTATGGCAAAAAAAAAAAAAAAAAAAGGATGAGATAGCTTGAAGTGATTAATCAGAGTAGATAATAATATGAACTCCTTCCAGATTTAGTTTGAACACACCCTCTAATCTATTACGAAATTATTTGGGTATAGTAATCTTAAAATGGATCAACTTTCTCTGTGGGAATCCTACGTATCTGTCAAATCCCAGTTCAAATGCTGATTTTACAAAGCCTGCCTGGATCTGCCAACAGAACCATCCAGGAAGAAAGAACAGAGCAGATAAATGCCCAGCTACGGGAAAGAATTTGGCTTCTGTTAGGAACTGAAAGGAGGTCATGATTGCTGGAACATGGGAAGCGAGGGTAAGAGGGGAGCAAATGGGATTGGTATAGTGATGGAGGCATTGTTCGTTCTAGGAGTATTAGAAAGTTATTGAAAAAAAAATTACACGGGAGATATAGATAGGGGTGGAATGACATGGGCAATACAATCTTATAGGCTTTTCCAAAAGATCGTTCCTGCTGTAGTTTAGAGCACAGAGAAGACAGAGATAAGACCAATGAGCTAACTTATCAAGAAGGTGTCCAGGTGAGAGGTGATGGTAGCCTAGACTAGTTAGTTGTGGCAATGGAGGTGGTGAAAAGAAAACAGACTTACTACATCTCAGAGGCAAAAATGCAAGGACTTGTTGATGAACAGGATACAAGGAGTGAAGTTTGAAAAAGAATACAAAGAATCTCTTCCAGGCTGTGGCTTTTAATAGCTATTCAGGTGATCATGACACAGAGATGGAGAACCCTAGAGACTCAAAATAGCACTCTGGGGTACTTTTCAAGTAAGAGATGTTTATAGATTAAGGGGCTATCAAATCTCATCTTTGTGCTTAAGCAGCTAGGATTAATTTCAGTCCAGTTAACTTAGCTCATCTTTTTAAGTCAATATTTAACCAGTGAATTCATTAAGATATACTGAGGAAAGGTCGACTGTGTGGTCAGTAGTGCCTATGATCAGTGCGGGAACAAAATAACCTTTCGAAAGTAAACCAGAGCTTTTTTAATGGCCATTTCACTAACTAGTATTGGCAATTGTATTGGCAATATACAACTTGAAAGTACAAGTCACTCTCTGGTTAAAAGTGGTATTCTGGCTGAGGCTAGTGCTCAGTTGCTTCAATTGTGTCCAACTCTTGTGACCCCATGGACTGTAGCCCTCCAGGTTCCTCTGTCCATGGGATTCTCCAAGCAAGAATACGGGAGTGGGTAGCCATTCCCTCCTCCAGGGGATCTTCCTGACCCAGGGATTGAACCTGCCTCTCTTACGTCTCCTGCATTGGCAGGCAGGTTCTTTATCACTAGCACCACCTGTGAAGTTCTTGATGAAAGAATCTTTCAAAAATAATATATTAATTAGACAAATATTTCAGTAGACATAAAACTAAGCTGAACATCAAGAATCAGAAAAAAGTGAAATAACATGGCATGTAAAATAAGTAAGGCATAGTTATGTTTAAAATACTAAACTAAGAGTCAGTTATGGTTCTGATTTTGCAATAAATTCGCTTTTTGACCTTAAGCACAATTCCCTTTGTTTTGAGGACCTTTGTTTCTCCATTTACAAAATGAGGGGGTTGGATTCAATGAGCTCTAAGATTTTGTTCAGTTCCAACACTCTGTGAGTCTAAATCAGAAAAAATCTAACTGGGAGTTTCCAGGCTACTAGTTAGGTTACTATAACAAGCTTTTCCTAAGACAATAAGGAGATGAAATACACTCAACATAAAATGATTTCTTAAAATTATATATTGTCAAGGCACAAAAGAGTCAGAAACATGAAAATTAAAAGTTGTAGAGTCAACATGTAACCCAGAAAAAAGAAATTTATAGTATAAAAGAATAAGAATTTCTCAGTGTTTCTACAGCTTAATCAGGAGAGAGTGGTCTGTTCTAGGCAGCAATTTTAGTTGTTTAGGCAGAAATGTACCAAGAGTGGAGAACATGGTGTCTTTAGGGCCCCAGAACTTGATGGAACCATCCTAGAAACCCAGTTTCACTTTCCTTTTGCTATGACTGTCTGCTCCAGAGGCTTCTGAGTGGTGGATTACATTACCAAGTGGGGTGCCTCTCAGACAACTAACCGGTTTCATTTATCAGCCTGGGGGCCACTCTCACAGTAAACTAATTAACCAACTTTCTGATTTACATTTGGTCTCTTGTGAGTTTTTCTTTTAAGAGTGAATTCATTCACTGGAACCAGAACACCCGTTGGTAAAAAGAGTAAAATGTGTTTCTTTGCCCACAAGGACAAAAACCAACACCTAGAGCCAAAGTGGTCTTAAAAGCACAGGAACCATAAAGCCCCATAAGGGAAATACAGAGACCGCCTATGTCAGAGTTGTGTTATCTTTTGGCTGCGATGCAGCGTGTTATAGTGGCAATTGTTATTGTGGCTAAACACTGACAAGTTTTGGCTTCTCCAGTTTCTCAGGTGCTCAGGAACAGCAAACCAAGATCCAGAAAAGATTAGTCCCAGCCCATTCTTCTCCTTCCCATTCCAGTCTACTCATTCCTATGGTGCTGAGTGTCCATAACTCTTCAAACTGGAGAAAAGCACCCTATATAATAGTAAAAATCAACAGACAATTTTATCCTCTAAATGGAAAAAGCACTTGGCAGACATCATTCATTCATCTTCACCATATTCCTAGGAGGTAAGGAATGGTCTTTGCGACCCCATGGACTATACAGTCCATGGAATTCTCCAAGCCAGAATACTGGAGTGGGTAGCCTTTCCCTTCTCCAGAGGATCTTCCCAAACCAGGGATTGAACCCAGGTCTCCCGCATTGTAGACAGATTCTTTACCAGCTGAGCCACAAGGGAAGCCCAAATACTGGAGTGGGTAGCCTATCCCTTCTCCAGGGGATCTTCCTGACCCAGGAATCAAACCAGGGTCTCCTGCATTGCAGGCAGATTCTTCACCAACTGAGCTATCAGGGAAGTGCAGGAGGTAAGCACCATTTTCATTTTCTAGATGATAAACCAGAACATGTCTTTCGGAGTAGGAAAGTCTTAGTGGGTTAAATTGATCTCAAATATATCCTTCTTTCTGATTTAAATTTCATACTTCTTATTAAAAAGCTAAATTCTCAGAAATCTCTTCATGTAGTTTACATGTTGTAAAGTGATTTCCCCCACTTGTCAAATATACAGAGTGGTTATTAAACATGCAAATAGGAGGAGCAATTTGGTGTGCAGCCTCTGTCATTTAAAATTCTAAAAATATTTGGGGAGCAATACTGGGAATTATTCTACACTGTCAGTAACCTGCGAAAATATTAGTAGAAAAGGAATCCTAGAATACAGCTTCAGTATGTCTTCATGTGAGCAGCTTCAAAATTACATCTTAACACAATGTTTTATTATCAGCAGTAGAAGGATTTGGTTCAGTTACAGCAAAAAGTGACAAAATGAAAACCAATTAAATAAGCTGGGGGAAGGGGCTGCCTGGAAACATCTTGTTTAAATTGTGCAGTAAACATGTGGTTTCTAATTCTCTTGGTCACTGTGTTTCCTCTAAAAGGATGGGAAGCCCTCTTTCCCCAGTTCCCTGGTCCTACACACGATTTTTGTTCCATTTCTGGAGTAAGCTGGAGCCTAGAGTCTTTTATCAAAAGAAAATAAAAGCAAAGAAATATCAAATTCTTTGGATATGGTTTGCTTTTCCTTTTTAAAATTTGAATGCAGGAAAAATACACACAAAGGAAAATAAACTATCTGATAATCTGATGTCTGAGCTCTGGGACCAAGAGTTTTAAATTGGCTAAGCCTGCCTGAAAGTACACAGGCTAATGAAAGGTGGTCAATCCCAGAAAAAGCCAAACCAGAAGTTGAGCCCTGGGGAGTAATTAAACCAGGAAAGACCACAAATACTTCTTCTAGAAAGAAATGGAAACACAAAAGTATAATCTCTCTCCAAACAGACTGATCAACTATCTTGAATAGTGAATGCCCTGTATGATAATTCAGTTTTTCAATCTTTGCAGTTTTCCTCAATTAGTTTTAAAGGAAAAATTCAAAGTCTACATTCTGTTGCTGTCAGACATACTTTTCACACCTTGAAGGAAGGGAATTCAAAATTGGTTCTGAAGTGTCTTGCAGACTGAGACCTTTCCTTTTTTTTTTTTTTTTTTAACCATTTTAGTCTGTTCCTTTTAACAATTAGCTACTTATTTAGTTGTGTAGGGAAAGGAGAACAGTACCCCCCACAGAAAAAATAAAATTGTGCTTCCACTTTTGAGGCTTTTAAGCTAGTTGGACTCTACTTCAATAAGCATGTCAAAAGACCTATTTGAAAGAACAGATTTTCTGTGCCCCAGGCCAAATCCATTTAAAAAAATACAATTGATCCATCTTCAGGAACTGTTCTAAAACTACTGCAAGGAAAGGCTACAGCTACTTTAGCAATTAAATACACTCTGGATTGGAAATAGCTAACTCTAAATATATGCAAAGTTATCAGAGTATATAGTTCGTAACTAATTCCTGATCAACTTATGGCTATTCTGTTTGCAAAACTTCTTAATGATTTCGGACAAAGAATCAATTTCATCAAAATGTGTTTCCAGATAATGAAGTAAAGGAGACACGGCAGAATACTTTCAGATTTAGACATTAGCCTCAGAAGTTCAGTAGACTGTGGCCAAGCATAGAACCTTGGAAGCTGTCAAGGAAACAGAATGACTTTGTGTGTCTGGCGGGCTTCTCTTCTGCCTCCGCCTTCACACTTCTCCATTTACACTAACTGGAGCAATGATGTCTGTGCCTTATGAATGTTCCAAATCACGTGACTCACTTGTTCCGAAATATACTAAAGGAAGAATGGCTTCTTAAATACCAAGACATATCTAGGGAAAGCCTAATTGTAAATATACACTTCATTTTGAAACATTTTTTTAAAATTCCATTTTCCTCAAACCAAGAGTCTCTTGAATTTAACCCTTAGTAGGAAGACTATCAAGCTAATCATTGTAAAAGTTTCAAACATTAGTTTTTAATTCCTTCCACACTTGCTATTAGAGAAAAGATCAAATGTCATAATTCTCTTTAGTCATCACAAAATTACCTGTTTAATTAAAAACCCACTGATGGTTCTTCAACTCATGAATGGGTGAAAAACATTGGTATAATCATAAGGAAATATTACTCAGCAATAGAAAGGAAAGCAATGGAGATAAATCTCACTCAAACCATTATGCTAAGTGAAAGAAGCTAGATTTTAATGGCTATGTATTTTATGATTACGTTTATGTCATTTTAGAGAAGGCAAAACTACAGGGTTAAAAAAAATAGATCAGTAGTTGCCAGAAGTTGGTGAAGAGGCCAGAAGCTTGACTCAGGATATGGAGGAGTTCTAGGGAGTAATGAAAGTGCTTTGTATCTTGATTTGTATTTAGGCATTGATCAAAACTCATAGAATCACACACTAAATAGGGTGAATTTTATGGTATGCAAATTATATGTCAGTAAAGGTGGCACTAGTGGTAATGAGTCCACCTGCCAATGCAGGAGACATAAGAGATGTGGGTTCAATCCCTGGGTCAGGAAGATCCCCTGGAGAAGAAAATGGCACCCCACTCCAGTATTCTTGCCTGGGAAATCCCATGGACAGAGGAACCTGGCAGGCTACAGTCCATGAAGTCGCAAAAGAGTCGGACATGACTGAGGGTCTGAGCACAAACCTGACCTGAAAAAGAAAAACTTACTTTTTAACTCCCTTCTAGAAAAACCAACACTGCTGGTAATTTAAGTTTAGTGTATAAGTTCTCAATATAGCCATACAACAAATTGTGCATCAGATCAGATCAGATCAGTCGCTCAGTCATGTCCGACTCCTCGAAACCCGATGAATCGCAGCACACCAGGCCTCCCTGTCCATCACCAACTCCCGGAGTTCACTCAGACTCACGTCCATCGAGTCAGTGATGCCATCCAGCCATCTCATCCTCTGTCGTCCCCTTCTCCTCCTGCCCCCAATCCCTCCCAGCATCAGAGTCTTTTCCAATGAGTCAACTCTTCACATGAGGTGGCCAAAGTACTGGAGTTTCAGCTTCAGCATCAGTCCTTCCAAAGAAATCCCAGGGTTGATCTCCTTCAGAATGGACTGGTTGGATCTCCTTGCAGTCCAAGGGACTCTCAAGAGTCTTCTCCAACACCACAGTTCAAAAGCATCAATTCTTTGGCGCTCAGCCTTCTTCACAGTCCAACTCTCACATCCATACATGACCACAGGAAAAACCATAGCTTTGACTAGACGGACCTTTGTTGGCAAAGTAATGTCTCTGCTTTTCAATATGCTATCTAGGTGGGTCATAACTTTCCTTCCAAGGAGTAAGCGTCTTTTAATTTCATGGCTGCAATCACCATCTGAGGTGATTTTGGAGCCCAGAAAAATAAAGTCTGACACTGTTTCCACTGTTTCCCCATCTATTTGCCATGAAGTGATGGGACCAGATGCCATGATCTTCATTTTCTGAATGTTGAGCTTTAAGCCAACTTTTTCACTCTCCACTTTCACTTTCATCAAGAGGCTTTTGAGTTCCTCTTCACTTTCTGCCATAAGGGTGGTGTCATCTGCATATCTGAGGTTATTGATGTTTCTCCCGGCAATCCTGATTCCAGTTTGTGTTTCTTCCAGTCCAGCGTTTCTCATGATGTACTCTGCATATAAGTTAAATAAACAGGATGACAATATACAGCCTTGATGAACTCCTTTTCCTATTTGGAACCAGTCTGTTGTTCCATGTCCAGTTCTAACTGTTGCTTCCTGACCTGCATACAAATTTCTCAAGAGGCAAATCAGGTGGTCTGGTATTCCCATCTCTTTCAGAATTTTCCACAGTTTATTGTGATCCACACAGTCAAAGGCTTTGGCATAGTCAATAAAGCAGAAATAGATGTTTTTCTGGAACTCTGTTGCTTTTTCTTTGATCCAGCGGATGTTGGCAATTTGATCTCTTGTTCCTCTGCCTTTTCTAAAACCAGCTTGAACATCAGGAAGTTCATGGTTCACATATTGCTGAAGCCTGGCTTGGAGAATTTTGAGCATTACTTTACTAGCGTGTGGGATGAGTGCAATTGTGCAGTAGTTTGAGCATTCTTTGGCATTGCCTTTCTTTGGGATTGAAATGAAAACTGATCTTTTCCAGTCCTGTGGCCACTATCATTATAAAAACAACCCCCCCCCAAAAAAAAACCCCACAAATTGGAATTGTGCCAATACAAGTGGCTCTGAAACAAAACTTCATTACAATAATCTTTATAATAGTATTTTTCACCAAAAAAATGCTTTAAAGTCCCAGTGTAAATATTGTAATACTAAAGGTTCCAGTTACATGTTCCAAGTAAAAGTGACTCAAATTTATCTCCAAATGAACCATAAAGAGGTAGGTCTTTCATCATATTGTATTTAAATATGTCTCCAAATCTAGGTTAAGGTTTCCTATTTGTGGTATACTGAGCCATCAGTAAGAAGATATTTAAATTTTTTTTACCATTTGATCATATTATATTTCTGGTAAGCCAATATTTTCTTCTACTTTTATTAGTATTCTTATTATTATATTGAGAACTTTAAAAAATTTACACTAATGCAGAGAGTTAGTATAAAGAAGACAAACAGTACATCTACTATATTTCAGGCACTGTACTAGCTCTTTGTTAAATCTCCTTTAATTTAAAAAACAACTTTGCCAAGTTGCTATATAGCACAGGGAGCTCAGTTAAGTGCTCTGTGATGACCTAGAAGGGTGGGAAATGGGGTGGGAGGGAGGCTCAAGAGGGAGCTATATGTATATATACATATATATATACATATATGCTATGCTATGCTATGCTATGCTATGCTATGCTAAGTCGCTTCAGTCGTGTCTGACTCTGCGAGACCCCATAGACGGCAGCCCACCAGGCTCCCCCGTCCCTGGGATTCCCAAGGCAAGAACACTGGAGTGGGTTGCCATTTGCTTCTCCAATGCATGAAAGTGGAAAGAGAAAGTGAAGTCGCTCAGTCGTGTCCGACTCTTAGCGACACCATGGAGTGCAGCCTACCAGGCTCCTCCGTCCATGGGATTTTCCAGGCAAGAGTACTGGAGTGGGGTGCCATATACATATACATATGTATGTACGTATATGTACATACATATGTATATATATATGTATATATACATACACATATAGTGGGGAGAAGGCAATGGCACCCCACTCCAGTACTCTTGCTTGGAAAATCCCATGGATGGAGGAGCCTGGTAGGCTGCACTCCATGGGGTCGCTAAGGGTCGGACACGACTGAGCGACTTCCCTTTCACTTTTCACTTTCATGCATTGGAGAAGGAAATGGCAACCCACTCCAGTGTTCTTGCCTTGGGAATCCCAGGGACGGGGGAGCCTGGTGGGCTGCCGTCTATGGGGTCTCGCAGAGTCAGACACGACTGAAGTGACTTAGCAGCAGCAGCAGCATACATATAGCTGATTCATGACGTTGTACAGCAGAAACGAACACAACATTTTAAAGCAATTGTCCTCCAACTAAAAACAAATTTTAAAAAAACTCTGTGAAGTACATGTGATTATCTTTGCTTTATAGATAAGGGAAACAAATTGAGAGAGATTAAGTGACTTGTCCCAAATCGCCCAGCCAGTTTATTGTACAATGTGGATTCCAGCCCAAGTCTGGTGGCTCAAAAGCTGAAGGGCTGCCGCTGTAAGGTGATTGAGCAATGATCAGGCTTTTGGAGGGTCTAGTGGGTGATGAAATAGGCCTGAGAGTATTAAAGGTTTACACTATAAAGTTGGAACACGAGTATTTGATTCAAATATGGCCAAAGCACTCTTCATTAGCTCAAAACATTGTATTTAAGGATTTTGCTTCAGTTTGACTGTCCTAACTTCCTCCATTTTTTTCCTCCATCTCAAATTGATTACCTACATTTCACAGGGTCTTAGAAAAGATCTTTAATCTTCCAAGCCTGCAGACACAGTCAGGCATTTGAATGTTATTTAACGATGTGTTTGTAAAGGAAAAAGCCAGGGCACTGATTTAAAGACATCCTTATAGCGCTCAGTGTTATACCTAGTGCCACACTTCAAGCAGAAAAGTAACAAAGCTAAGTGGGGAGAAGACAGCATCGGCACAAAGTCCCAAGCATGCATGTTCTTAAACAAAGTGGCCACATGGAAAACACACATTACAGTATGAAAAGGAGCACACCATCTCAAATTGTTTCCCTTCTCTTCCTCAGATGATTAAAGGTTAAAGAGAACAGGCCTGCCTTTTTCCTGTGCTAAGAACTCTACTTGTGCAGAGAAACATGGCTCAGCTAGCTTTTTAAATCATCTAGTAGTCTTAAATGTTAAAAAAAAAAAAAAAAAAAACCTTCCACAGTGAAGGATTTTTTTATCTTGTCTGTATATTTCTAGAATCTTAAGGTCTTTTATTTCAAGATATTAACTAAAATCCCTAACATTTAAAAATCATGTCAAATTGCCAAACTTTGTAATTAAAGGAGCAACTACCTTTCCAAACAAAACTATATATTTTATCTGACAAATGCCTGTTTGAAATGCCAGAAAGACATAGCACAAGAGCCTATTTACATAAAACCTAGCACACGCTGGCTCTTAATATTCTTCTTTGGAGTATGAAATCCAAAGTTGCTAAACAAAATGTTTATGTAAGACTGATCAGAACTAATTACTCTTCTCTAGATGAAATGCTGAGGAAAAAGTGAATGAAGAATCCACAATGAGCTTCTTGGAAAGAAAACAGAAGCATCATGTGTGGTTATGTATACTCTGATTTTCCGCACATGGACCTATAGGAGCAGCATTTCGGTTTCATAATTATGTTCAGCATGTAGGCCTATTTCAAAGCAAGCGAATTTTCAGCAGCACAACCCCTCCGGCCTACCCAGTCTACATGGCAGTTCGCAAATTATTTTTTTAACAGCTACAACTCAGAGATAAGAAAACAGCCAAGTTCACACTATGTTCTGAAACTTCCTGACTTTTAAGTGTTTTGAATGCTCATTTAACACTGTTTTGAACCCATTTTTCGTTTGCCCTCACAGGTGTTTTGTTTTTTTCAATTTGAAAAGGAAAATTTAAAAGCGGTTAGCTGTGAAGTCCCTCCCACAGGCAGCTTTAATTACCTGACAAATGTTTCCCATACTTATCATACCCTTCGACTGCTTAGAGAGCAAGGGCCCCTTGAGAGTGAGAAGTACATTTCTGTGTGTTTATGTGTGTAAGTCAAGGGAAAACCACTTCCCTGGTGTAGACAACCAACCTAATGTACACAACAAGAAATCTGTTTAGTTTGGTCAGATACTAAATTGCTATTATTGGTGTTTTCAGCACTTTGTATTTTAAAGGACTTAATTCAAATTTTTTTTTAGGATATTTTCCTATGCTAAAACTCTCTCTGGTAACCAGATGTCATATTCCATGCTTTTAAAATCTCATTCGGTGGCCTTGTTCTCATCTCCACTGCACTGTCTTCCTTGGATATTTAGGAGAGGGCCAGATGCTTAGAGAAGATCCAAGGGATGAGGTAATGAGACGTTTCTTACAAAACAGTGCTGGACAGTTAGTTTACTAACAATGTGGTTTAAAAATTACACAGACATCACACAAAGCACATTCAGAAGAAAAATAAAGAAATACACACACACACACACTAAACTAGAATAGATATCAAAATACTAAGATTGGGAATATGAAAGATGATTTTTTTCTCTTTCATCTTCTTATTTTCTTTAATAAATATGCATTTTCTTTAAGTGGAAAGTAAACTTGTAAAACAATTGTTTCTTCCCATCATGAAGAAAACTGCTATGTATTTACGGCCAGGTCACTTTTTTGACAAACAATTGCTACAAGAGCCTCCACGAACAACCTTTGGCTTTGCTGACAGTAGTGATTTATGGGCTTCCTGGTGACTCAAATGGTAAAGAATCTGCCTGCCATGTGGGAGACCTGGGTTCGATCCCTGTTATGGGAGGATCCCCTGGAGGAGGGCAGGGCAATCCACTTCAGTATTCTTACCTGGAAAATTCCATGGACAGAGGAGCCTGGAGAGCTACAGTCCATGGGGTCGCAAAGAGTCGGACACGACTGAGCAAGTAAGTACAGCATAGCACAGTAACAATTTATAGTAAGTCTCTTCAAAGATTCCAAGGTTATTTATTCCAAATCTATAATTCTTTGCCCACAACAATTTGGAGCCTATGAATTCATAAATTCATAGAGATAAAATTCATCATTTCTGTCGTCAACAACACATTTTCATAGGGAGCCTCCAAGGTAGAGATTAGTAGTGTCTCCCTCCTTTGCATGTCTATGGAACTTATTGTCTGCAAAGCTTAATTTGGCGTTTAGCATTATTACTGATTTATATTTTATTTTTCATGTATACATGTAATCTACCAATTAAGTAATAATCTCCTTGAGAGAGCAGTGCTTTTTCTTGTCCAAAGCTTCACAACATGGTGCCTTTGAAATGAGATTCACTCGGTGTTGGTGAGGATGTATCAGCCTTGTGCGCACACGGCTCCTAGATGGAGGGGGTGATGGAAGGAGCATCATAGGCCAAAACTGGTTATGAGTCACCCCCTTATAGCTGAGAAAGGGGTCCCTTTTCCTGAGCATCTGGGAAAGAGAACACCGAAACAAAACAGGGGATCTACCAACAAAGAGAAAGGGGCTGAGCATGTCAGAAATTGGCTATACCAGCAATAGCAGCTGGTGATGATGATAGAATGATGTTGTAGAAGACTTCAACGGTGATGAGATTAACTGATCAAACTCTGGGATCTAAAGCATGGGGGTGGGGAATGGGAAACTGTGATTGGGAAGGTACCAGTCAGTATAATTTCTAGCGCTATATGCAGATGATGTAGAGTATATAAATACACATTGGCATCTACAATAAACAGCCACAATATAGGAAATATAGAGAATCAGTTATGTGCCCTGGCTTAATAAAGCTGTGTTATTTAAAAATGCCTATGCGAGAAACGTATTTGTTTTGAATAATTCTATTCTTCATGTGTGGAAGACATAAGCAGCAGATAGAATAGGAAGACTCTTGCTGTAAGTTTGACAATTATGGTTTGATAAGCCCAAGAATATAAACTGATTCATAATATAGATTCT
Source organism: Bubalus kerabau (assembly GCF_029407905.1). Lineage (NCBI taxonomy): Eukaryota > Metazoa > Chordata > Mammalia > Artiodactyla > Bovidae > Bubalus > Bubalus kerabau. The sequence continues at coordinate 25,580,160 of NC_073647.1, read as the reverse complement.
ATTGATGTGTTGTGGGACATTCTCATCTATTGAAAATTATGGATTGTTTGGTTTTGGTTTTGTGTATTTTTGTATCTTCCTTGGGACCTTCACAGGCCCCTGCACATGACAAATACCAAATAAATCTCTGATAAATGAATAAATGAGTGAGTAAATTAACAATATGTAGAAAACAGAGAAGGTAATTCTCAAGCTCTCCTAGCAATAACATTATGCTCCTGATGACACAATATTATTTTGCCACTGTTTTGATCTATGAAAAATACACCAAGATTCAGGGAAGATGTAAGACAACACAATCTAAAGTCAAGTTAGAGTATGTCCTTCCTTTCCCAAGAAACAACGGAGTAATTGAAAAGCATGTAGTTCAGAAAACTATTTTTGAATGTAGAAAACTTTTTCCAACTGGCTGTAAGTAATCTAAAAAGAAATCATTTTCACTTACTGTATTGAATAAACAAAACAGTGTCATAATGGTGATATCCAGGTTGACTCATCAGTGAACAGTTCATTCACAGAAAACATACACACACACAGTAAATATATTTCAGATAAACATTTATGTTATGCCTCTGTACATTGCCAGGACAAGGGAATGGACAGGAAAAAGGATTAAGGAAGTTTCAGCAGGGCAGGTGCACACAAAGATAATACTATCAAGTAATTTTACTGAAAAATATCGGCCACTCAGGAGAGAAAGACCTGGCACCTCCAGAACTCAATAGGACCATTCTATAAGAAAGAGAAAAGTAATTGAAAATGTACTTGCAGCTATATGAACTCTCAAAAGAATAAGTGATGAAATGTTTTTCTCTGGGGACAAGTAGAGAATAGCATGTTTCCCTGAAATTGACACTAAACGGAAACAAGATTTCTGCTAACAATGTGCGATGAGAATGCTTTCATTCAGAACGTAGCATTGTGTAAGAGATTGTGGTGTTCTATGCACGATGGAAAATGACAACAGATATGACATGACTAGGAGGTAACAAGACTACCTCCTTTAAGCCATGTTTATAGATGCATCTTGAGACTTTATGGTCATAGCCCATAGTCAATTCTTAAGGAAATTCAAAATTGGGGTTTTGGAGGGCAGTGGCATAAGGGTATGTCAGGAATGTTACCAATTAATCCTGGAGGCCATTCATTTAACAAAGTCTTAGCAAACTTTCCCTGAGCGTGAAATGGGAATGAAGAAGTGTCCCAATGGAATAGATGGAAATAAATGAAATAATATCAATGAAAGCCTCTAAAAGAAATGAACAGTAGAGACAGGAAGCGGGAGTATGTTGTAATAAAGAAGCAGGATGCCAGAGGCAAACTGCTCAGGTTCAAATCGTGTCCTTATCACTCACTACCTGGGCAAGTTCCCTGAACTCTGTGACTCGGTTTATTCATCTGTAAAACCAGAGATCGAGTAAACACTTACTTCACAGGGTTGTGAGAATGAAATGAAAACACTGAACCCAGTGCGAGCACATAGTAGTACTCAATAAATGTTAGGTTCTCCTTTCTACTACCACCTTCATGAATATAAAAATATTGTTGAGGGAAGACTTGATTATATGAATTATAAGTATATAGCACTTCTTCCCACATATTAAAATCAACCTCTTTCAGATGTGAATAAACTGATCCAAATTATTCCATATGTTTCAGCAGAATAAAGGAAATGGTTTTTTATGAAGTAGCATTTCTATTGAATTTGGTAATCGCTCAACAACAAATTAATCTTTATGGCTTAGTGAGTTGTTTCATTTGGAATTCCCTTTGAACCAGTGACAAAATATCAATATTCCCATTTAAAAATATTTTATTGGTCCATGTTCTTTGATCAAAAATCATAGATTGTGTGCTATAGAAATGAGAGCTATTCTGACTATGAAGGTGACTATAATAGAACAGAATTCATGTAGACAAAGAGAATGGTATCAGCATCAGCAACATTAGTTCAGGTCCTTCATGTGACCCTAACAATTGCATCACTTAAGATAAGGGACAAAAAAAGAGCAACAGAAAAACCAGATGTAAGGATATGAGGAGAAGGAGAAATGAGAAAGAATGAAAATCAATTTCTTGAATGGAGATATTCGTCAAATACTGTTCATCCCCTACCCTGCAATATACATATGCATGCACTCACACACACACGCATGCTTATGCACACATGTTTCTGTTTATCACCCATCTCCAAACTTCAATGATGGACAAATCTTTTGTGAGATACAGGTACCTCCATCTAATAGCCATTCATTTCATTTATGTCAAATCTGGGCCTGCAAGATAAAAAAATAGTTGCTCCTAGAAATGAGAAAAGGTAGTTGAAAAAAAAGTGCCATCTATTAGTTATCTCATTCCTGTTGACATTTAGTGATCTTTATTGTATCAATATATGTCTTGAGTCAGAAAATCGTCAATAAGATGAAAATAGGACAAACAAAGAGATAATAAAGCTCACTGGTTAATGTGGAGATAATAAAGCATAGTGGTTAAATTAGATAGAACCACTATTGTGATGGTAAATGGCGGCGGGGAGGGCAGAAGCCCTGATTTATATCATTTGCCAATTTCCACGGTGTAAATATAACTACAATGCAAATGTAAAGTTACCAAAATACATCAACCATCTCACAAAATTCTTGAAAATTTAACGATCAACTCTCACAAACGAGTGCAAACTGGCTATAGCACACCACTGATTGTACTTTTATATGGTCATATGACAAGTCACTCAATCTCCCCAACTTCACTTTTCTGTAAATTCAAATCACCACAATTATCATCACCATCATTGTCACCATTATTTCTGTTATTTCAATCCCACATATAGTCATAGCTTCGAATTTCCATGCCAACAGTATCCTAAGCCACATACCAAAGTCTCTAAGAGGTGCTATGGCTTTCTACCTCAGGGATGGCAAAGTTAGAATGGTCCAGTGTCAAAATCGAAGACTACAGTGCCTATTACAGAGAACTTAGTAATATATAAAATAGATATATAATATATAAAATAGATACCTACTACAGAGCATCTAGTAATATATAATATATATATAAATATAGTGCCTATTACAGAGCACAAAAGAACTATACAAAAAAGATCTTCATGACCCAGATAATCATGATGGTGTGACCACTAACCTAGAGTCAGACATCCTGAAATGCAAAGTCAAGTGGGCCTTAGGAAGCATCACTACAAACAAAGCTAGTGGAGGTGATGGAATTCCAGTTGAGCTATTTCAAATCCTAAAAGATGATGCTGTGAAAGTGCTGCACTCACTATGCCAGCACATTTAGAAAACTCAGCAGTGGCCACAGGACTGGAAGAGGTCAGTTTTCATTCCAATCCCAAAGAAAGGCAATGCCAAAGAGTGTTCAAACTACTGCAAAATTGCACTCATCTCACATGCTACCAAGTAATAATCAAAATTCTCCAAGCCAGATTTCAACAGTACGTGAACCATGAACTTCCAGATGTTCAAGCTGGATTTAGAAAAGGCAGAGGAACCAGAGATCAAATTGCCAACATCTGCTGGATCATAGAAAAAGCAAAAGAGTTCCAGAAACATCTACTTCTGCTTTATTGACTATGCCAAAGTCTTTGACTGTGTAGATCACAACAAACTGGAAAATTCTTAAAGAGATGGAAATACCAGACCACCTGATCTGCCTCCTGAGAAATCTGTATGCAGGTCAAGAAGCAACAGTTAGAACTGGACATGGAACAACAGACTGGTTCCAAATCAGGAAAGGAGTATGTCAAGGCTGAATATTGTCACGCTGCTTATTTAACTTCTATGCAGAGTACATCATGAGAAACGTTGGGCTAGATGAAGCACAAGCTGGAATCAAGATTGCTGGGAGAAATATGAATAACCTCAGATATGCAGATGAAACCACACCTATGGCAGAAAGCAAGGAAGAGCTAAAGAGCCTCTTGATGAAAGTGAAAGTGGAGAGTGAAAAAGTTGGCTTAAAGTTCAACATTCAGAAAACTAAGATCATGGCATCTGGTCCCATCACTTCATGGCAAATAGATGGGGAAACAGTGGAAACAGTGACAAACTTTATTTTTGGGGGGGTTCCAAAATCACTGGAGATGGTGACTGCAGCCATGAAATTAAAAGACGCTTGATCCTTGGAAGAAAAGCTATGACCAACCTAGACAGCATATTAAAAAGCAAAGACATTACTTTGCCAACAAAGGTCCATCTAGTGAAAGCCATGGTTTTCCCAGTAGTCATGTATGGATGTGAGAGTTGGACTATAAAGAAAGCTGAGTGCCAAAGAATTGACGCTTTTGAACTGTGGTGTTGGAGAAGACTCTTGAGAGTCCCTTGGACAACAAGGAGATCCAACCAGTCAATCCTAAAGGAAATCAGTCCTGAATATTCATTGGAAGGGCTGATGCTGAAGCTGAAACTCCAATACTTTGACCATGTGATACAAAGAACTGGCTCATTTGAAAAGACCCTAATGCTCAGAAAGATTGAAGGCAGGAGGAGAAGGGGATGACAGAGGATGAGATGATTGGATGGCATCACCAACTCAATGGGCATGAGTTTGAGTAAACTCTAGGATTTGGTGATGGACAGGGAGGCCTGGTATACTGCAGTCCATGAGGTCACAAAGAGTCGGACACAACTGAGTGACTGAACTGAACTGAACAGAGCATCTGCCAAAAATGCCCCTCGTTAATATGGTTTATCACTAACTAGAGAGAGGGGAGAAAAGGGAAGTAAAAAGGAAAATAGACATATAGATCAATGAAACATAATAGAGGGTCCAGAAATGAATCCCACTAATACAGGCAATTAATCTACAACAAAGGGGCAAGAACATATAATGGGAAAAGATATCCTCTTCAATAAATGGTGTTGAAAAACCACACAGTTACATGCAAATTAGTCAAACTTAACTATTTTCTCACACCATATACAAAAATAAACTCAAATGGACTTAAATGTAAGACTTGAAACCATTAAACTTCTAGAAGAAAACATGCGCAGGACGCTGTTTGACATCAGACTTAGCAATATATTTTTTTATCTGTCTCAGGCAAGGCAAAGAAAAGCAAAAATAAACAAATGGGTTTACATCAAACTTAAAAACTTAGTGAAAGAAACCACCAACAAAATGAAAAACTGATCTACTGAATGGGGTAAGATAAGTTTGTGCTCAATCACTCAGTCGTGTCCAACTTTGTGACCCCCCCCCAGACCATAGCCCACCAGGCCCCTCTGTCCATGGGATTGAGGACACTGGAGTGGCCAGCCATTCCCTTCTCTGGGGGATCTTCCCAATCCAGAGATCGAACCCACATCTTCTGCATCTCCTGCATTGGCAGGCAGTTTCTTTACCACTGGACTACTTGGGAAGCCCATAAATGGGGTAAGATACTGAAAATTATATATTTAATAAAGGGTTAATACACAAAATATGCAAACTCAGACAACTCAATAACAAACAAACAACCCAATAGGAAAATGGGCAGTGGGCCTGAGCAGATATTTTTCCAAAGAAGTAATATAGACGACCAAAAGACATATAAAAAGATGCTCAATAGCACTAGTAATCAAGGAAATGCAAATCAAAACCATCCTCTCACACCTGTTAAAATGTCTATCATCAGAAAAACAACAAATTACAAATGTTGGCAAGGATGTGGAGAAAAGGGAACTTTTGAGCACTAGGGGCAGGATTGTAAATTGGTGCAGCCTCTACAGAAAATAATATGGAGTTTCCTCAAGAAATGAAAAATAGAACTGCTGTATGATCCAGCAATATCACTTCTGAGTATTTATTGGAAGAAAACAAACATTAAATCAAAAAAGGTTGTAATCCTCAATGTTTACTATAGCATTATTTGCAATAACCAAGCTATGGAAGCAATCCAAGTGTCTATTGATAGAGAAATGCATAATGAAGATGGGGTATGTGTACAGTGGAATATTATTTGGCCATAAAAATGAAACCTTGCCATTTCCAACACATGGATGAATCTAGAGTGTATCATGTAAAGTGAAAGAAGTCATCCAAAGAAAGATAAATACCTCATGATCTCACTTATATGTGGAATCAAAAAACAAAACAAACAAGATGAAAACAGACCCAAAGATTCAGAGAACAAATGGATGGTTGCCAGAAGAGAAGGGGGTAGGTGGGTGGGTAAAATAAGAGAACTGATTAAGAGGTACAAACCTCCAGTTATAAATTAAGTAAGTCATGAGGATGTAATACACAGCATAAGGGATACGGTCAATAATATTTTAATAATTTTGTATGGGGACAGGTTGTTACTAGACTTACCATGGTAGTCATTTCATAATGTATACAAATGTCAAATCAGTCTGTAGTATATCTGAAACTAACATAATATAGTACCTCAGCTATATTCCAATAAAAACAAATAAACAAGCCAAGAAAGAAGGAACTTCAGAGTCAAACTGACATGGGTTCAAATCCCAAATCCTAGATTTGCTCTTTTCCAGCTCTGTCACCTTCAAAAAATTATTTTAACTCTCTGTGCCTGAATTCTGCCATCTATAAATGAGATAATTATTGTACCTGTTACACAAGGTCTCCCTGGTGGCTCAGATGGTAAAGAATCTTCCTGCAATACAGGAGACCTGGGTTTGATCCGGGAGTTAGGAAGATCCCTTGGAGAAGGAAATGGCCACACACACCAATATTCCTGCTTGGAGAATCCCATGGACAGAGGAGCCTGGCAGGCTACAGTCCATGCGGTTGCAAAGAGTCGGACACAACTGAGCGACTAACACTTCTGTTACACAGTTGCTGTGAACATCAAATAAAATTATGCATGTTAAATACTTAGCACAGTGTCTGGCAAGTAGTAAGCTCCCAATAAATTGAAGTTAACTAAAGAAACTACCACCACAAGCCCACTCCTTAATCCCATGCTAGTGAATGGGCATGAGCCTAACCAGTTCATCCCATGTCTCATGTTGACATAATTCCCAGGTGGCACTAGTAGTAAAGAACCCACCCACCAATGCAGGAGACATAAGAGACTCGGGTTTAATCCTTGGGTCGGGAAGATCCCCTGGAAGAGGGCATGCAACCCACTCCAGTATTCTTGCCTGGAGAATCCCACGGACAGAGGAGCCTGGCGGGCTACACTCCATTGGATCGCAAAGAGCCGGACCCAACTGAAGCGATTTAGGACGCACACAATTGAAATCTTGTCGCTTTCTGCGTACCATTTATAAGCCCACCCAGCCACAGAGTACACAAGTCCTTGGTGATTAGGAGCCCAGCCTAATTTTGTCACCAAAAGTTTGCTTATCCCATTCTGCCAGAATAGCAGCTCTAGCCATATACCACTCTGGCAGAACAACACTGCTAGACAGTTCAGACCATGCTAGTGCTGGGGCAGAGGTGAGGAAAAAAGGAGTTTAAGACCTTCCATTCTAGAACTTTTGGAAACAAACCTTTTACACTATTACATTCACAATGTACACAGTATTTTCAAAAGTACAATGAGAAAATAACCCATTTCCTATATATACATTTAGAGAGGAAAACACAGGAAATTCTACACTGCAGGACTAAGTTACGTAGTATTCGATCAAATCAATTTATTTTGTGTTAGGACAATTCATTGGTATTCTGAATTATAGTTAAGTCCTTCAAAGGACAAAACTTGTTTGGAGAGTATTTACGTCTTTACAAGATAAAGTTAAGCAAGCTGACTTTGACCTATATATGCATAAATTATAACTTTGCTGGTGAAAAGTGCTGTTTTACCTTCTGACTAAAAATTTAATATACAATTAAGGATGGGCTTTTAAATCATTCCATTAGATGCATGAAGCCACTCAAAAATGATAAACATGAACACATTAGGAATGAATTTCTTCTTCAACAGGAGTACAACCATGGTCTCAAATGTAACTCATTCTCCCCCTCCTCTACCGCCGCCCCGTACTGTCTTACCTAGGCACCTTAAAAAATTAGTTCTATATAATTCCCTCTCTTTTCGGTTCTCTCCACTCTCCTCAGTTTTATCTGTCTTTTTGCTTCAGCTTGTCTTACTGAAATCGTCTTTAAACAGGTATTTCTTCTCAGCAGCTCTTTTTTTTCCCATTTGTGTTTTTCAAGGCCAGGTTAACCTTTCGAAGCAGTCTGTTCCTGGTGTTACCCTACTTATTGAACCATACATGTGTTCATTCTTACAATCAACGTTTATTGAACTCCTACCATATGCAAGTAGTGTGATTAACTCTAGAGACAGACAGGTGAAAAGCAATTCAATGCATTCACAAGATGGCCAAAGTAAAACAACTGTGGCCAGAATCTCAACATCATGATAAAAGTTCTTGGTCCAAAAAAATCAACACGACTGTAAAATCTTCTAACCATCAACGACTAAATAAATGAACTTTAACCGAACTACGAGGAATGAAAGAAGAGAAGTTCAAGAAAGATGATAGAGCTAGGGAATTTCCTCTGGTGTATATTTAAGAACTATTCTATGTCTAGGATCTAGCTTAAGCATAAAAACATTTTGGACATTTCTCCATAAAAGTTTGGGAATGGGGAATAGGCTGCTGCTGCTGCTGCTAAGTCGCTTTAGTCGTATCTGACTCTGTGTGACCCCATAGACAGTAGCCCACCAGGCTCCCCTGTCCCTGGGATTCTCCAGGCAAGAACACTGGAGTGGGTTGCCATTTCCTTGTCCAATGCCTGAAAGTGAAAAGTGAAAGTGAAGTCACTCAGTTGTGTCCGACTCTTAGCGACACCATGGCCTGCAGCCCACCAGGCTCCTCCATCCATGGGATTTTCCGGGCAAGAGTACTGGAGTGGGGTGCCATTGCCTTCTCCGGGGGAATGGGCTAGGGGAACATTAATCCCTTCTATAATTTTATGATTCTGAAACTCCTTAAGCAAAGCAAAGACAAGTCAAAGGCTGATTTGGAGAGGTATTAGTGATTCATTAAATTACCTTTAAGTTTTCATGATTGCAGAATGGGAAACAAGGTTACATTTCTGAACAAACTAAGAAAGCATAAATAAATCCATTTCTAAATAAAATATTTCCAAGCATAGTCACAAGGTATTAAGAAGTCAATATTGACAAAACTATGGACAAAACTAAATATCCAAAGAATTATAGTGGCCATCTAGTTTCTTCTAGATCAACATTTGCTTCCAAGTAAGCAATGACTTCATGTGCTTTATGTGGTACATATTTAATTTCACATTTATTTTATGGTTGCCTGTTTACATGTCCTAAAAGACACATGATAAAATCCAAATCCTAATAGAAGCAGAGCTTATATCTTCCTGACACATCTCCAGAAAATCGCTACATGGCTACCTCAATTGGATATTCAAGCACTGCACAATTTGGATGGATGAAGGAAATGGGAATGTTGATCTCTCACAGCGAAACTAGAATTTTTAGAGTAGGATGTGAAAACCCTTCAACACAAAAGAATAAGTCAAGTGTATAAGCTAGACCAAAATTTTGCTGCATCAAATATTTCTGGAAATTAGTAGATTGATCACTGACAGGGACTTAGATATTTTTATAGTATTATTATATAAAGCATTTTGTTGGAAAAGCATTTTTTGGTCAGTCAGTCAGTCAGTTCACTCACTCAGTCGTGTCCGACTCTTTGCTACCCCATGGACTGCAGTGCACCAGGCTTCCCTGTCCATCACCAACTCCCGGAATTTACTCAAACTCATGTCCATTGAGTCAGTGATGCCATCCAACCATCTCATCCTCTGTCGTCCCCTTCTCCTTCTGCCTTCAATCTTTCCCAGCATCAGGGTCTTTTCAAATGAGTCAGTTCTTCGCATCAGGTGGCCAAAGTATTGGAGTTTCAGCTTCAGCATCAGTCCTTCCAATGAACAACCAGGACTGATCTCCTTTAGGATGGACTGGTTGGATCTCCTTGAAGTCCAAGGGACTCTCAAGGATAGGATTTAATGCCAAGACTAAAATTGATACATGCTTTAGTCAAATACTTAATTCTCACTGTATTTGTTACCTGAGTCATTCAATAAGATAATATAAGAACATCTTTGGTTCCATATGCGTGAGCTATGTTAGAATTTTGGAGCTTTAAGAACACTGCAAATATATAACATCTGCCCAAACTTAATTACAGTGGTGTTTCTCAAACACAGTGAGGAATTCTCTACAGCCTGTTTTCCAGGGTTAAAATTTAGATATATATTCTGAAACATTTCATATAAAATCTAAGCTTGGAGAGATTTTTGTGTATATGTATTAAATTTCTTTAAAATTACTACCTATAATTTTTGACTACAGAGCCCTAAAAGTTAAAATTCTTTTTTTAACTATTCCAATTTATGGCAGGATGGGGAGAGGAAGAAATTTACATTGACATGAAATAGTATGACATATTGATAATCTTGCATTTAGTAAATTTTTCATCAATATTTGTTGATTTTTTTTACTCCTTATTACAATATAATACAAACTTAGAAAACTTCTTCTAACAGCAAGTTTAATCATTAGAAAGCCCTGAAATGTGAAATTGGATTTTAAAAATGTGTGTCTTAAAGTAACAGATTCGTTTATACAGTTTTTTAGGGATGATGAAGAACAATGTGTTGTAATTAGAATATGCCTCCTGGCGTAAACAGCAGTCAGTTTTCTAGAACACAAACTACAGTGCTTCCCAGAGAAACACAATGAACAAGCAGGTCCCTGATTCATACTTTGTAACTTAGGACTTTCTCACAAATCAATTCTGAGGTTCATTTTTGTTCTTCAATAACCACTTATAACAATGATATTATAGCTGATCGCCTGGTTCCAGACATGAGGGAGAACTTGGACTGGTTGCTGGCTCCTTCTCCTAAGCACAACCCTGGAATGATCCAGACGTGTGTCTGTGTTGAGGGGAGGGAGGTTGTGGATTCCAGAATCCAAAATGAAAATTGTGAGGCATTCCTAGGGACAGAGAAAGTGGTTGGATGCCACTATCGAGGGCAGACGGGGTGGGGGTGAGTCTAGAGCCACCTGTCACAGAGAGACAAATGGCTGGCCATAGCTTTCCAAAATGCTGGTAGGTTTTTCAGGCTTACCAGCATTTTGCAGGGAAGATCTTTTTTGATCATGGCATCATGGCAGAATACAAAACAATGGGAACAGCACCAGTCAGAGGACTCGGGGTAACATCTGGATAGCACTCAAGCACTGCTGTCCTCAGGACCAGATAATCATAGCCTTGGGAAGAGGTATTCCATTTCACTTCAATCTTGTGGGTCAATTGCTCAAAACCCAGGGGAAAGAGCAATTCCCAGGAGAGAGGCAGAGCGAGGTTGCTTGAGGGTCAGGGTCTTCTGAGCAGCTGAGACACAAGAAACAGAGAAAGTTTGGGTTTTAACCCAGAGGTTATTATGTATATACTCAGAGGTTTCCCCCCGCCAAGTGCACATGCATACACACACACTCACACATACATACACTCACATATTAATGCATAGTGCATAGTAGGAGTCAGGTGGTGAGGGAAGTTACAGATAAGCAAGAAAGCCTGGCTAAAATGATCTATGTGGTAATGGATTAGAGTTGGAGATAAATAAGCATAAACTCATGTTTACATTAATAGAGATACTGATATTTATAGGTCTGTGGGTTAGTATCCATACATATATTTCCTGGCTCTATCATCTGAGAGGGTCTAGGAGAAATGACACTCCAATAGGAACAAGTATAGGCTCCAGACATTGGTTTCTAGTATCATTCTCCAATAAAAGGAACCAGGACACCTTGGAAGGTGATTCATTCTAGGGCTGGGGCAAGGAATATGCAAAATAAGCCTGGAGCATCTTGTAGTAACAGAGTAAGAAGTGCTTTTAAAAAAACACACAATCATTATGTCAAAGAGACACAGGAGGCAGCTGAAAGAGCTCTGAAGGGTCAAAGCTGGAACAATTTGAAGAACAAAGTCATGCATGAGTAAAAAACTATTTAAAATGGTGAATATTCCAATGAGTTTTAATGTAACAGAGTGCATAAATTTCATTGATATAATTTCAGATTCCACTATGCCACTTACCTTTAAGAAACTACTCCTTGTCAAGCTTTAGTATATTATCAAATTAAAATATTCATCACTACCTTAAAAAGCTAATGAAGTAGCCCTCCCTTCCAATCTCATTTCTTTGTGAGGCTAAATTATCTTCATATACTTCAACCAAACCATTTATTGCAATAGATTGCATGTAGAAGCAGTTATGAGAATACAACTAGTTTGTATGAAGTCAAACCTTAAAGGAATTTCCAAAAATACCTTAAAGGAATTTCCAAAAATATGAAACAATGCCACTGGTAGCACTAAATTATTATTTGCTTTGAGAAATTTGGTTATGTTTAATTAAAAATTTTATTTTGTTTGCATATAATGGGTTTATAATTATTATTTGTATTATTATATATTTGTCATGTATATTATAATCAATACTTTAGAATTTTCTCAGTTTTAATTTCTAATATGATAAATGTCAATTGATATAGCCCACATAAACCAAAACTCTCTTGGGTGTTTGATGATTTTTGAGTATCAAGTAATACTAGACCAAAAGGTTTGAGAACTGTTGCATTGTACAAAGCTAATGAATGATGGATATTCTAAGAAAAAGAAGTTGTTTACCATACTACTACCACAACTGCAAAGAAAAAAAATTATGTAATATGTGCCGTGTAGCTGGTGCACGCCTAATGTGTGGACACAGGCACACCCGTGCTTTTGAGAGCATACTTTATATCACCCTTCCTCTTTATCTCTGAAATTTAAGTAGCTCTGTCTGATATTTCTATTTCTTTTCTATGCTCCCAGCCTGCCCAGATTCTAGCTTCTAGCCCCAACATTATAGAAAACCTACGCTTTCAAAGATTGGGTAGCACTTCGTTATTGGCAAATCTTTAATCTTTCATCTGTCCTAATTTCTCTTGTCTGAATTTGGCAATAAGGAGTTCATGATCTGAGCCACAGTCAGCTCCCGGTCTTGTTTTTGCTGACTGTATAGAGCTTCTCCACTTTTGGCTGCAAAGAATATAATTAATCTGATTTCAGTGTTGACCATCTGGTGATGTCCATGTGTAGAGTCTTCTCTTGTGTTGTTGAAAGAGGGTGTTCGCTATGACCAGTGCGTTCTCTTGGCAAAACTCTATTAGCCTTTGCCCTGCTTAATTCTGTATTCCAAGGCCAAATTTGCCTGTTACCCCAGGTGTTTCTTGATTTCCTACTTTTGCATTCCAGTCCCCTATAATGAAAAGGACATCTTTTTTGGGTGTTAGTTCTAAAAAGTCTTGTAGGTCTTCATAGAACCGTTCAACTTCAGCTTCTTCAGCGTTACTGGTTGGGGCATAGGCTTGGATTACTGTGATATTGAATGGTTTGCCTTGGAAACGAACAGAGATCATTCTGTTGTTTTTGAGATTGCATCCAAGTACTGCATTTCGGACTCTTTTGTTGACCATCATGGCTACTCCATTTCTTCTAAGGGATTCCTGCCCACAGTAGTAGATATAATAATGGTCATCTGAGTTAAATTCACCCATTCCAGTCCATTTTAGTTCACTGATTCCTAGAATGTCGACGTTCACTCTTGCCATCTCCTGTTTGACCACTTCCAATTTGCATTGATTCATGGACCTAACATTCCAGGTTCCTATGCAATATTGCTCTTTACAGCATCAGACCTTGCTTAGGCCATTCAGGTATGACCTAAATCAAATCCCTGATGATTATACAGTGGAGGTGAGAAATAGATTTAAGGGACTAGATCTGATAGATAGGGTGCCTGATGAACTATGGACGGAGGTTCGTGACATTGTACAGGAGACAGGGGTCAAGACCATCCCCATGGAAAAGAAATGCAGAAAAGCAAAATGGCTGCCTGGGGAGGCCTTACAAATAGCTGTGAAAAGAAGAGAAGCAAAAAGCAAAGGAGAAAAGGAAAGATACAAGCATCTGAATGCAGAGTTTCAAAGAATAGCTAGGAGAGATAAGAAAGCCTTCCTCAGCGATCAAGGCAAAGAAATAGAGGAAAACAACAGAATGGGAAAGACTAGAGATCTCTTCAAGAAAATTAGAGATACCAAGGGAACATTTCATGCAAAAATGGGCTCAATAAAGGACAGAAATGGTATGGACCTAACAGAAGCAGAAGATATTAATAAGAGGTGGCAAGGATACACAGAAGAACTGTACAAAAAAGATCTTCACAACCAAGATAATCATAATGGTGTGATCACTCACCTGGAGCCAGACATCCTGGAATGTGAAGTTAAGTGGGCTTTAGAAAGCATCACTATGAACAAAGCTAGTGGAGGTGATGGAATACCAGTTGAGCTATTTCAAATCCTGAAAGATGATGCTGTGAAAGTGCTGCACTCAATATGCCAGCACATTTGGAACACTCAGCAGTGGTCACAGGACCGGAAAAGGTCAGTTTTCATTCCAATCCCAAAGAAAGGCAATGCCAAAGAATGCTCAAACCACCGCACAATTGCACTCATCTTACACGCTAGTAAAGTAATGCTCAAAATTCTCGAAGCCAGGCTTCAGTAATACGTGAACCATGAACTTCCAGATGTTCAAGCTGGTTCTAGAAAAGGCAGAGGAGCCAGAGATCAAATTGCCAACATCTGCTGGATCATGGAAAAAGCAAGAGAGTTCCAGAAAAACATCTATTTCTGCTTTATTCACTATGCCAAAGCCTTTGACTGTGTGGATCACAATAAACTGTGGGAAATTCTGAAAGAGATGGGCATACCAGACCACCTGACCTGCCTCTTGAGAAACCTGTATGTAGGTCAGGAAGCAACAATTAGAACTGGACATGGAACAACAGACTGGTTCCAAATAGGAAAAGTACATCAAGGCTGTATACTGTCACCCTGCTTATTTAACTTCTATGCAGAGTACATCATGAGAAACCCTGGGCTGGAAGAAGCACAAGCTGGAATCAAGATTGCCAGGAGAAATATCAATAACCTCAAATATGCAGATGACACCACCCTTATGGCAGAAAGTGAAGAAGAACTAAAAAGCCTCTTGATGAAAGTGAAAGAGGAGAGTGAAAAAGTTGGCTTAAAGCTCCACATTCAGAAAACTAAGATCATGGCATCTGGTCCCATCACTTCATGGGACATAGATGGGGAAATAGTGGAAACAGTGTCAGACTTTATTTTTGGGGGCTCCAAAATCACTGCAGATGGTGATTTCAGCCATGAAATTAAAAGATGCTTACTCCTTGGAAGGAAACTTATGACCAATCTAGATAGCATATTGAAAAGCAGAGACATTACTTTGCCCACTAAGGTCCGTCTAGTCAAGGCTATGGTTTTTCCAGTGGTCATGTATGGATGTGAGAGGTGGACTGTGAAGAAAGCTGAGCGCCAAAGAATTGATGCTTTTGAACTGTGGTGTTGGAGAAGATTTGAGAGTCCCTTGGACTGCAAGGAGATCCAACCAGTCCATCCTAAAGGTGATCAGTCCTGGGTGTTCATTGGAAGGACTGATGCTAAAGCTGAAACTCCAATACTTTGCCCACCTCATGCAAAGGGTTGACTCATTGGAAAAGACTCTGATGTTGGGAGGGATTGGGGGCAGAAGGAGAAGGGGACGACAGAGGATGAGATGGCTGGATGGCATCACTGACTCAATGGACATGAGTTTGAGTAAACTCTGGGAGTTGGTGATGGACAGGGAGGCCTGGCATGCTGCGATTCATGGGGTGGCAAAGAGTCAGACACGACTGAGCGACTGAACTGAACTGAATTTCTCTTGACCCCTGCATAGTGCTAGATTTGCTTTTGCTAGCACTGGGGTATCACCTTATCCTGCTTTAATGTCTCTTACCACATTATTCCAGATGATGCCTATATCTAAATAATCTTCTTCTACTTCATTCACTGCCATTCTCCGCGCTTCCTTGCCCAGTCACTAACCATTAGGTCTTCTCTCTGTATGCTTATTTCCTAAGACAGATTGCTATTCCCCGTCTTCATCTATATTTTAGCACCTTTTAACATCTTTTTGGTCTTAGGCACTCTTATCTCAAAGGTCTCACTTCATATCATATCAAATATATTAAAAAATACTCACATACTACATTACATACCATGTATATATTATATGAGTTGAGTAATGCTCATTTTGCTAAATGCATTCTCTGTATCAAGTGATAGGATCATGTGGGTTATCAATATGGTAAAATACATACGTGCTTGAGGGCATGCTGAGTCGCTTCAGTTGTGTCCAACTCTTTGTGACCCTATAGACTGTAGCCTGCCAGGCTCCTCTGTCCATGGGATTCTCCAGACCAGAATACTGGAGTGGGTTGCCATGCCCTCCTTCCGAGGTTTGATCCAGGGATCAAACCTTCATCTCTATGTCTCGTGCATTAGCAGGCAGGCTCTTTACCACCAGTGCTACCTGGGAAGCCCAGAATACATATATTGATTTTCAAATACTGAACAAGCCTTGCGTTCCCAAAATAGACTCCACTTGGTTGTGTTATATTATTTTATCATATATTGCTGTATTCAATTTGGTAATATTTTGTATTTTGCCCCTATATTTATGAGAGATACTGCTCTATAGTTTTCTTTTTTTTTTTTCCTGCCTGTGTTCTCTTTTTCAGGATTTGGCTACAGAGGAATGTTGGCCTCATAAAATGAGTTGGGGAAGGTTTCTTCCTCTTCTATTTTCTGGAAAAATTGTATAGAATTAGTTTTATTTCTTCTTTAAACATTTGATAGAATTTGCCAGAGAAATTATCTGAGTCTGGAGATTCCTTTTTTTCAGAAAATTTTAACTGTGAACTCATTTTATTTAATAAGATTATCAAGTTATCTATTTCTTTCTGAGTAGGTTTTGACACTTTGTAAACTTTAAAGAATTGATCCATTCAGTTCAGTTCTGTCGCTCAGCCATGTCTGACTCTTTGCAACCCCATGAACTGCAGCACGCCAGGCCTCCCTGTCCATCACCAACTCCCGGAGTTTACTCAAACTCAACTCCATTGAGTCAGTGATGCCATCCAACCATCTAATCTTCTGTCATCCCCTTCTCCTCCTGCCCTCAATACTTCCCAGCATCAGGGTCTTTTCAAATGAGTCAGCTCTTCGCATCAGGTGGCCAAAGTATTGGAGTTTCAGCTTTAGCAACAGTCCTTCCAATGAACACCCAGGACTGATCTCCTTTAGGATTGACTGGTTGGATCTCCTTGCAGTGTAAGGGACTCTCAAGAGTCTTCTCCAACACCACAGTTCAAAAGCATCAATTCTTCGGCGCTCAGCTTTCTTTATAGTCCCCATACATGACCACTGGAAAAACCATAGTCTTGACTAGACGGACATTCGTCAACAAAGTAATGTCTCTGCTTTTTAATATACTGTCTAGGTTGGTCATAACTTTCCTTCCAAGGAGTAAGTGTCTACATCTAAATAATTAAATTTATGTGCACAGTCATTTGTAGTATTCCCTTATTATCCAGTTAACACTGGTGATGTCTGTTGTGATATTTTCTCTTTTATGCATAGTATTTGTCTTATTCTTTTTCTTTGTCAGTCTAGTTAGAGATTTGCCATTTTTATTCATCTTTTTATTAAAAGCATAGCTTTTGGTTTTACTGTGTTTCTCTGTTGCTTTTCTGTTTTCAGTTTCAATGATTTCTGCTATTATTCCCTTCCTTCTACTTTGGCTTTATTTTGTTATTCCTTTTTCCAGTCTTATAAATTCAAGGTTTAGATTATTGATTTGAGAACTTTTTTTCTAAAATAATCACTTAAAGCTGTATTTTTTTCTCTTACCATAGTTTTAGGAACACACCACAAATTTTGATATGCTGTATTTTTATTTTCATTTAATTCAAATTATGTTCTCATTTCCCCTAGGGCTTCCTCTTTATCAAATGGATTATTAAGAAACATATAGAACTTCCCTGGTGGTCCAGTGGTTAAGAATCTGCCTGCCAATGCAAGAGACACGGGTTCGGTCTCCGGGTCAGGAAGTCTCCTGAAGAAGGAAATGGCACACCACTCTAGTATTCTTGCCTGGGAAATCCCATGGACAGAGGAGCCTGGCAGGCTACAGACCATGGGTTTGCAAGAGTTGGACATGACTTACTGACTAAACCATCACCAGCATTTGAAATTGATATAGCTGTAAATGTACATTGCAAACTCTAGAGCAACAACTTTAAAAACTTCTTTCAAAGAAGTATAATTGATATGTCAAGAGAGAAGAAAAAATGGAATCACATTAAATGCTTAATTAAAACCAGAGAAGGCAGAAAAAGAGAGGAAGACAAAGAGTATTTGCCCTTATTTATTGAACCATGGTTATAATAGATGCTTCAAAGTATTGTCATAATTCCAACATCTGTGTCATTTTACGGTTGGAATCTGATGATCATTTTGTTTTTTCTCTTGCACGTTGAGGTTCCTAATTTTTCATATGCTGAGTAATTTTGGATTGCATCTTGCACTTTTTGAACATGAGACTCTGGGTCTTGTATGATTTCTAAGGAAAAGATTGTGGTTTTGTGTTTGTTTCTGTATTGTTTTGGTTTTGCTTTAGAAGTTAATAGGCCTGGTTAGGTTTGGGGTACAAGTTTCAAACCAACTTCTCTGGGCTGTGGTTCCAGGGTCAGTTTAGTTTTCAGAGCATTTGCAGTGTTATTTGGATCTGTCTTGCATATACACCACTCAGTGGCCACACTGAGACCAGGCAATTGTCTAATGGTCTTTGGCATGTGACTCAGAGGTGTGCCCAGGCATCTCTCTACTTTAAGGAGGATCTCTCTCCCTGACAAGTGTCTGCCTCTCTGGGACCCTTCCTCACAGTCCTCTGGCCAGAAAGCTGGGGAGCTCTGATGCAACCCTTACAATTGTGTGCATATGGTAGGTAGGGGAAGAAAAATCTTTTCCCTCTACCCTCCTAAGGAATAGCCTGGGGCCCCTGTAATAAGAAATAAATTTACAAGCAGAAACTATGCAAATTTAATACAGGTTTTACATGACATGGGAGCCTTCAAAAGGAAATGAAGACCCAAAAAAGAAGTTAAACCTAAGTGTTTTCATGCTATGTTTGATGAAGAGTGGAAAGTCCTGGAAAAATGTGAAAGGACAAAATAAGGGTAAGAGCGAAGTGTGGTTAACTGGGGCAAACAGCAGGGTCTCTTCATTTTAAATGCCTTTGAGCATCCCTCTGTCTTAGGAGGTAAAGATGCTCTCCTGCTCCAGGTATAGGGAGGTAACCTGTCACTTGAGGCTTTAATGACCTGCTTCAGGGGAAGGTCAGAAGACCCTTCCTGCACCTGCCACTTCTCAAATTCCTTCAGCTTTAAATATTCAAATGCCGAGTTGCCTTGTTTTGGGGTAACACATCTGAACTCTTCAGGGGCCAAGAGGTAGGAGAGCAGAGAGATAAATAATATTTATTTACTCCACAGTCTTGGGACCATAGTCCTTCCACATTGCTGGTGCAGGGTTGAATCTGGGTAATTTTCAAAACAGACAAAGATGTCTTTGGCATTCTCCTACCATTTTACTAACACCTATCTCTCTGGTTTGAGTTACTTTAGATGACATCTAAAGTCCCTTCCCACAGAAAGGCTCATTTTTAAGTAATTCAAAGTTGTTAATAGCACAGTACCTGGGGTTCAGAATACCTTTGCTTGAAAGTGTTAGTCACTCAGTCATATCTGACTCTTTGAGACCCCATGGACTGTAGCCTGACAGGCTCCTCTGTCATGGGATTTCTCAGGCAAAAATACTGGAGTGGGTAACCATTCCCTTCTCCAAGGGATCTTCCTGACTCAGGGATGGAACACAGGTTTCGTGCATTGCAGGCAGATTCTTTACTGTCTGAGCCACAGGGAAGTCCACACCCCATTTTTATTTAAATCCTGTTTACTAACTGGGTGACCTTTGGTCTGAATTGTTTAAATTACCAGTACCTTGCTTTCCTTTTAATAGTGCTTACCTCCTGGTGTTGCTGTGCATTTTAAATGAGATATTGCATATAAAGCACCTAGCACAGTGCCTGACAGATAGGAATAGCAAATGCTTAATAAATGGAAGCTGTTAGTTTTTTTTCTTTTTATTTTTTTATTGAAGGACAATTGATTTACAGAATTTTGTTGTTTTCTGTCAAACCTCAACATGAATCAGCCATAGGTATACGTATATCCCCTCCCTTTTGAACCTCCCTCCCATCTCCCTCTCCATCCCACCCCTCTACATTGATACAGAGCCCATGTTTGAGCGTCCTGAGCCATACAGCAAATTCCCATTGGCTATCTATTTTACACATGGTAATGTAAGTTTCCTTGTTACTCTTTCCATACATCTCACCCTCTCCTCCCCTCTCTCCATGTCCATAAGTCTATTCTCTATGCCTGTTTCTCCACTGCTGCACTGTAAATAAGTTCTTCAGTACCATTCTTGTAGATTCCATATATTTGTTAGAATACAATATTTATCTTTCTCTTTCTGACTCACTTCACTCTGTATAATAGGTTCTAGGTTCATCCACCTCATCAGAACTGACTCAAATGCATTCCTTTTTATGGCTAATACTCCATTATGTATATGTACCACAGCTTCTTTATCCATTCATCTGTTGATGGACATCTAGGTTGTTTCTATGTTCTAGCTGCTATAAATAGTGCTGCAATGAACAATGGGATACATGTGTTTCTATCAATTTTGGTTTCCTCAGGGTATATGCCTAGGAGTCAGATTGCTGGGTCATAAGGTGGTTTTATTCCTAGTTTTTTAAGGAATCTCCATACCATCTTCCATAGTGGCTCTATCAACTTACCTTCCCACCAACAGTGCAAGAGGGTTCTCTTTTCTCCACACCCTCTCCAGCATTTATTGTTTATAGACTTTTGGATGATGGCCATTCTGACCAATGTGAGGTGATATCTCATTGTAGTTTTGATGTGCATTTCTCTAATAATGAGTGATGCTGACCATCTTTTCATGTGTTTGTTAGCCATCTGTATGTCTTCTTTGGAGAAATGTCTGTTTAGATCTTTTTTACACTTTTTGATTGGGTTTTTCTTCTGGCATTGAGTTGTATGAGCTGCTTGTATAATTTGGAAATGAATCCTTTGTCAGTTGTTTCATTTGCTATTATTTTCTCCCATTCTGAGGGTTGTCTTTTCACCTTGCTTATAGTTTGCTTCGCTGTGCAAAAGCTTTTAAGTTTAATCAGGTCCCACTTGTTTACTTTTGTTTTTATTTCCATTACTCTAGGAGGTGGGTCATAGAGGATAGTGCTTTGATTTATGTCATCAAGTGTTCTACCTATATTTTCCTCTAAGAGTTTTATAGTTTCTGGTCTTACATTTAGGTCTTTAATCCATTTTGAGTTTATCTTTGTGTATGGTGTTAGGAAGTGTTCTAACTTCGTTCTTTTACATGTAGCTGTCCAGTTTCCCCAGCACCATTTATTGAAGAGGCTGTCTTTGCCCCATTGTATGTTCTTGCCTCCTTTGTCAAAACTAAGGTACCCATAGGTGCATGGGCTTTCTATCTTGTTCCATTGGTCTATATTTCTGTTTTTGTGCCAGTACCATACTGCCTTGATGACTGTAGTAGAATCTGAAGTCAGGAGGGTTGATTCCTCCAGCTCCATTCTTCTTTCTCAAGACTGCTTTGGCTATTCGGGGTCTTTTGTGTTTCCATACGAATTGTGAAATTTTTTGTTCTAGTTCTGTGAAAAATGTCATTGGTATTTGATAGAGATCGCATTGAATCTGTAGATTGTGTTTGGTAGTATAGTCATTTTCACAATATTGATTCTTCCTACCCAGAAACAAGGAATATCTCTCCATCTGTTTATGTCATCTTTGATTTCTTTCATTAGTGTCTTATAATTTTCTGTGTACAGTTCTTTTGTCTCCTTAGGTAAGTTTATTCCTAGATATTTAATTCTTTAATAAATGGAAGCCGTTAGTTTTTTAACTTAAGGAGAAACTTTTCTGTTCTGGGACAAATTTGAAATTTGTTTTATTATTATTTTTGTGTTTTTATCAAGCAAGAATATTATAGTATGTATAAAGTGCTTCTGAATTTTAGCACACAAGTTCCAATATGGCTTTAAACAGCCACATAATACTTATATACACCAGCACACATACGTATCCTATCAAATGTATGAATTTGATTTGTGTCAGATCAAAGGTATAGAGTCTGATTAGAGTAGGATTCTATTTTATTTGCATTCACTACTTTTCAAAGTATCAATTTTGGTGATAAACATTTATTTTTTTTTATATTGGACATGTTTACTGGCATAATTATGCTAAACCTATTTAATTCTTATTTAGGATTCATTCATGTGTATGTTTATTTTTTGAAGACAATAATTTTTTTAGCAAGGCACAAAGTCCAAAGTGATTTAAAGAATATAGGCAATATGATGTTGATCTTCATGCTTCCAGAACACAACTGAGTAATAGTAATAATAACAACTTGTATTTGAATATTGCTTTTATAATTTCCAAAGCATTTTCACATAGCCTTTTTTGAAATTTAGTTTAATTGCATGTTTCAGTCCCCATAGTGAAAAATCTGATTCCACTTTAAAAATGAAATGAAAAAGTAAATCTTTCATTTTTACACAATAATATTTTTATTATTACTAAAAGGGCTACACTTGTGTCATGGACAGAAAACTACCCACAATCTCAGTGGTATGACTCCTTTTTTCTCCACAAAATTACGTGGAGGACAGAAAATCATTTTCACAGTAGGCATCACACAAATTAATGTAAGAGAGAAGAAACAAACAGCTTATTTAAACTTTGAAGGTAATTTAAATACATTTAGTACTTTTACATTGGTAGACGCATTCAACAAACAATTGTTAAATGAATGACAGGTGGAAATTTCTCATCAAATTAAAAGATTAATTGCAAGACGAAGAAAATATTAAATTTAATTTTTGCCAAACATTTATGAATATGTTTCTCTTTCTGGCTCAATACAACAGCCTGATGCTCAGCTTTTGCTGGCCAGCTCTTGCCTATCAAATAGGGTACACTTGCTTGCCATTTCACATTCTCCATTCTCAGACCCAGTCTGATCTCCTACCACTCCCCTGTTCAAATCCTTGACACCAGCCCCTCCTTGACTGTTTATTTTTCTGTGGACACAGTCAGGGCTTGCCAGGTGGCTCACTGGTCAAGAATCTGCCTCCAATGCAGGAGATGCAGGAGACGAAGTTTTGATCCCTGGGTTGGGAAGATCCCCTGGAGAAGGAAATGGCAACACACTCCAGTATTCTTGCCTGGGAAATCCCACGGACGGAGGAGACTGGCGGGCTACAGTCCATGGGGTCGCCAAGAATCGGACATGACTGAGCATGCACATGTGACGTGGACACAGTCACACTCCCCCAGCTCAGGGCCTCCGTTCATGCATTTTCCTTTGCTAGGATATCTCCAGCATACTTGTGGAATCCTACCCAATTTGTGTGTATGTGTGAAACAGCCATTTATTTATGTTCATGAGTTCTGAGTCAGAAATGCAGACAGGCACAGCAGACATGACTTATCTCGACTCCACCATGACAAGCCCTCGGTTGGGAAGACTTGAATGGCTGGGGTGATTGACTCAGTGAAAGACATGTCCAGGGGTGTCTTCACTCACTGGAAATTGCCCCACTGAAAATTTCACTCACATTTGATGCCTGGGCTAGGTTGATTGAAAAATGCCACTCAACTTGGCTGTCAACAGAAGCACCTAAACAAATATGCCCCATGTGACCTTGGCTTCCCACAGCATGGTAGCCTTGAGGCTCCAAAAGTGAGTATCTCAGTGAATAAAAAACCCCTACCCATTCTTGAACACCCCTCTCAAATGCATTTCCTCCATATGAACCCTCTCCTTATTTCTCCCTTAACCAAATGTGTTTACTCTCTTTCGAATTTTCACTGTAGTTTCTTTGTGTTTTTCCTTAAGCACTTTTCTTATTCTGCCTTGGTTTTACAGCCATTTTAATATTTATTTTTATAGTCATGCTATGTTCCTTTGTGTTTCCTATGAACACTTTGAGGGCAAGAACTAGGTTTTATTCATCTATGTATTCTCTAAAGCAACTAATAAGGTACCTTTCTAGCATATTGTACATGCTGAACAAATATCTACTGAATCAAAAAGGGAAAAAAAGCTAGTTTCCTAATCCTCCATTAAGTATTCAATTTCTTCAATATCCACTTTTTTAAAAAAACTCACACTTTTACTTGACATATATATGTGTTTGAGAGTATCATGAATTATGTCAAGCCATAATAATCAAACAAACAGAAATACCATTTGGCAGTTGGCAAAAAGGAATCGGGTAACCATTGTGAAGTGGTTATTTCCAATCAACCATGCATCCATGGATGGTTTGTGAACCATGGTTAATTTAATATCCACACATGCTTATTAGAAGTATTCAGCCTCTTGCTATAATCAACTTGTTTATATATTTACAAGTAATGACTTTCTGGTTATTTTAATTAAGAAACCCTTCATTCATTAGAATTCTGTTGACTAATATAATCCCTTCCAATGGGGGAAACTAGTATTTATAGCAGTTGTAGGAAGAGCAGGTTGACAAATTGCCACAGACATCCATGATGAGGTCTTGATTAACCTGTTAATGGATGAATTAAAATCAGATAAACATTCTGGAGAGCAATTTTGCAATATATATCAACTGATATAAAATTGTGTATATCCTTTGACCCAGTGAATTCTCTTCTAGGAATCTATCCTTGACACTTGCACAAAGATAGGCACATGATATTAACTGAAGCATTGGTCATAAGAATATATATTCGCAAACAACATAAATTTGTATCAATGGAGCATTGGTAAAATAAATGATGGTACAGCTATGAAGTGGATTGTTACATAGCTATTAAAAAGACTGAGGAAAATCTATATGCAATAACACTGAAAGATATTCATATTTTATTGGTAATCAAAGGAATTTGAACTACAATATGTATATTATGATACCATTTCTGTTAAACACAAAAAAACCAACATGTGCTTATAAATTACAGAAATTTAACCAGGACCAGAGTTGTAGTGTTAAGGTGGGGAGGGGGAGAAAAAAGAGAGGTAGAAGAGAAGGCTGGGTTATACTTATACTTAGTAGTTCTGAGAATCAAAAACATGTGTCATCAATCTTACTCAAAAATATAATTCAAAAATATAAGTCAAGGAGCTCCTCCCTTTTTCTGTCAGCCTGTCTCCAAGTTGGTGGGCCACAAATCTCCATTCTGAGTGACCTGTTTTTTTGGCTGCACTACATGGCTTGTGGGATCTTAGTTCCCTGACCAGGGCTTGAACCCAGGCTCGGGCAGTGAGAGTGCCAAGTCCTAACCACTGGACCACCTGGAAAGTCCCTAACTAACCTCTTTCTTGGCAGTCAGTCCAGCGCCAGTTTTCAGGCTACCGATGGTAACTAATCATGTCAACTCTGTCTCGCCAAGTTTGTCGATTTTCTCTTCCTCTCTTTTCCTTTCTACTTTCTCTACCTGGTAGCCCAAGCCTTTATCACCTCACCCCTCAATTATTGCAGTTTCTCTCAGCCTGTAGTTTCTCTTCCCAGCCCACAAACCTTCCCTCTATCCTACACAGAGCTTTCCTAATCCTCTGCAGGGTGCCAGCCCAGTCTTCAGCACTTTCCACTGTTACATGTCCCAAGTCCAGAGGACGACTGGGCAGTCGGTGCCCTCCTACAGCCTGGCCCAGATTACAGTGCCTGGTGTAACTTCCAGGACGCCAAAAGACAATGGGCTGAACTTCCGTGATCACGAGGACCTCTATCTGGAAGGTCCTGCCTGCCCTCCCAGCTCTGCATACTACAGGTTCTTTAGCACCCACCAGCACTATTGTGGGAACCCACTTATTTTTATGGGCCCCAGCAATGTCTTCCTCATTATTTTTCAGTAAGTCCCTAAGCTGTGTGGAAGCTCCCTAAGAGTGGAAACTGTTGTCTCTTACACTGATTGACTGATAATGTAACCTGAATCTCCTTAGGCTTTGCCAGCCTGTGGGTACACTAGGGTTCCAAAAATCTTGACTTCCCTGACTTTTGCTCCTATCTGCTCATGTGGGACCCTGTCTTCCTGCAAAGTGCCCTTCAGGTATTTCTGGGAGTCTCCAGTCAGCATCTCACCACATGATCGAGCCCCGGTCAGCTGTCCAGGTCTGCTTCCAGGTGACACACACCATTCTTTTCTCCATTTCCTGCTCTCGACCCCTGCAGGCACCACGGCGCCCCACTGGGCACCATTGCTGCTTCCACTGGATACCACCGTGTTCACTAGGCACCAGCCCCCTGCAGACACTCCTACAATTATATATTTCTTGCAATCGCCAACTGCTGTGAACCTAACAATCTCTCACAAACATTAGCTGTGGAATGATATTCAGTAGGACATGCTTGGATTTGCTTTTCCAGTGGTGGAGACAGGGTGCACTGATTTATCCTCACGTTCTCTCTCTCCAGTTATCATCAGGACCAGCCTGTAGGCATTTGTGAGGTGGTTTTTCAGGGCTCAAGATACACCATTCTGAGTTGTTGAGCAAAGTAACCCTACCTGCCAAGGTTGCCAGCCCAAATTAATGGTTCCTGCTCTGATGTGTTTTGATCCTTATATGGAAACTTCCTATCTCTGGGTCTTCAAAGTTCAAATCCAAGTAGGAGTTGATCTCAAGTTTCAAGAAAGGTCAGCTCGCACCTCAGACAGAGTTTCTTTGTGCCCATCTGCTAAGCCAAAGAGAGAGTTCCCTACTGCAGTTCTCACAAGGGGAGAATTAGGGAAGTAAAACAATCAAAGAAATGCTTTCTCCACAAAGAGTGGCACAGGGCAGCGCAGCTAGGAATGAATGGACAAATGCGTTGCATGCAAGTGTGGTAAAAGGATGGTCAGTTTATGAGTGTTTGTTTCTTAGTGCTTCACAGTCTTACCATACAAATGGTTCTCAGAGGCTTTGAAGTTAAAGCTCCTGGGAAAGAGAAGTGTTCACACTTAGGGTTTCAATGCACTAGAGCCAAGGTCAAGTAAACCTAGTGGTGTGAAAGGCCACAGAGAGGCTCCAATGGTAGGAAATACTCTATCCTTATAGAAGGCAAAAGGTGACTGCATATTCAACAGTAAAAGACACACCTTCAAATCATATAAATCGGGTTAATTTCCTGTGACAGCATGTCAAGAATAAAAGAGACGATGGTCTGAAATATGTGGCATGCTAGTGGCAGGTATAACATTAGAAGTTTTCAAACTTTTTAAAATAGGCATCAGATTTTCTCAAAGGATTTTCATATAATTATTCTTGGAATCTCTAGGACACACTGTGTCACATGGGTCTTGCTCAAGGGAAATACCATAAATAATTCTCTACCTTTACAAAGGAGAAACAGAGAGTGATTATTTTCCTAATCAAAGGATCCTCATCCCCTTTAGAGTAATATGAGATTTAAGTTACGCAAATGTATTTTCTCATAACTTTGCTTTTCGCTGCTTTTATTGTTATTTTTTAAAACCCACTTTTATGGATCCTTTTTGGATTAAAAAGAAATGCTCATCACTTAAGAGCGCTTGAGATTTGTATGACAGTTTGTGCTGGTGAAGACTTTCCCCTCTCCCATCCCTGCTTCATTTGGTTCTGGCAGCCCTGTGAGGGAGGTGGTCAGAGCAGGATTTCCCACCTCTATTTTTGTTTCATCTTTACTGTGTTTACTGGGCTTCCCTTGGTGATTCAGCTGCTAAAGAATCCGCCTGTAATGCAGGAGACCTGGGTTTGATCCCTGGGTTGGGAAGATCCCCTGAAGGAGGAAATGGCTACCCACTCCAGTATTCTGGCCTGGAGAATTCCACGGACTATCGTCCATGGGGTCGCAAAGAGTCGGACATGACTGAGTGACTTTCAGTTGAACACTTTACTGTGTTAGGGGGTTTACTACACCGTGAAGCTGTTCTTGCTGTAAAATGTCAAACTGATTCCAAATCTAACATATAAAACTCTGTTATCTTATACATGACACTCACAAGTTCTCTCCATCGAGTTAAATGTATTCTAACACTTCATAGAAAAACCCACCAAGGAGGGGTAGTATATCCTATTTTCAGCCTAGAGAAGTGAATTCCAAACCTCACTGGGCATCACAATCATCTGAATTTGCTAAAAATATGGATTCCAGAACCCTACCCCAAACCTACTGAATCAGGATGTCTGACAGTGAGAAACTTTGGGAGAGCCCATTTCAGGTGACAACCCAACTCCTGCCTGAAGGAGAGTGCTCTGCTGTCTCCAGTTCCTTCAGTTCAGGCTGTAATTAAAAAAAAAAAATTATTGGAGTATAATTGATTTAAAATGTTACTTAAATGTTATTTAAAATGTTACTTAAATGTTATTTAAAATGATCGAACCCAGGTCTCCTGCATTACAGGCGGATTCTTTAGCAGCTGAACCACCAGGGAAGCCCAGTTACTTCAGGTGTACAATAAACTAAATAAGTTATACTTACAGGCTTCCCAGGTGGCTCTGTGGTAAAGAAACCACCTGCCAATGCAGGAGACATTAGAGACCTGGGTTCAATCCCTGGGTGGGGAATATCCCCTGGAGGAGGGCATAGCAACCCACTCCAGTATTCTTGCCTGGAGAATCCCATGGTCAGGGGAGCCTGGTGTGCTACAGTCCATGGGGTAGCAGAAGTGTGAGACACGACTGAGTGACTGACCGCAACACATATATTCATTCTTTTTAAGATTTTTTTCCTATATAGGTCATTACACAGTATTGAGTAGAGGTCCTTATGCTATACCATAGGTCCTTATTATTTATCCATTTTATATATGGTAGCGTGTATATGTCAAGCCCAGTCTGCCAATTTATCTCTCCTCCTCCCTTTCCCCCACCCTGATAACCGTAAGTTTGTTTTCTACAACTGTGATTCTATTTCTGTTTTGTGAAGTAAGTCAGAGAAAGACAAACATCATGTAATATCGCTTATATGTGAAATCTAAAAAAAAAAGGCACAAATGAACCTATTTAGAGGCTGTAATTTTTAACAGAACTTGACTGAATGCTTGAAGGGTGACATAGAAATGACTGAGGTAGTTGCTTAGAGCTGCTGCTGCTTCTACTGCTGCTGCTGCTGCTGCTGCTGCTAAGTCGCTTCAGTCCTGTCCGACTCTGTGCGACCCCATAGATGGCAGCCCACCAGGCTCCCCCGTCCCTGGGATTCTCCAGGCAAGAATACTGGGGTGGGTTGCCATTTCCTTCTCCAGTGCATGAAAGTGAAAAATAAAAGTGAAGTCGCTCAGTAGTGTTCGACTCCTAGCGACCCCATGGACTGTAGCCTACCAGGCTCCTCCGTCCATGGGATTTTCCAGGCAAGAGTACTGGAGTGGGGTGCCATGCTTAGAGCTAGTAGTTTATAACTTACAATCCACATTCAATTTCTAGCCACTTAGTGGCAGTATCTTTATAGCAGGTACCAGCTCAAAATCCACACCAACAGGAATCTTTAGGAATTCCCATGCCTAAGATTTCAGATCCAACCCCCTTGTTGTCTTTGTTGTTGTTGTTCAGTCGCTAAGTTTTGTCTGACCCCATGAATTTCAGCACACCCAGGCTTCCCTGTCCTTCATTATCTCCTGGAGTTTGCTCAAATTCATGCCCATTGAGTCGGTGATGCCATCCAACCATCTCATCCTGTGTCACCCTCTTCTCCTCCTGCCTTCAGTCTTTCCCAGCATCAGGGTCTTTTCCAGTAAGTCAGCTCTTGGCATCAGGTGGCCAAAGTATTGAAACTTCAGCTTCAGCATCAGTCCTTCCAATGAATATTCAGGGTTGATTTCCTTTAGGATTGACTGGTTTGATCTCCTTGCAATCCAAGGGATTCTCGAGTCTTCTCCAACACCACAGTTGAAAAGCATCAATTCTTCAGTGCTCAGCCCTCTATATGGTCCAACTCTCATATGCTCCAGCCAAAGAAGCAACTCCTCCTTTCATGCCATCTAAGACCATTGGCCCACTTTCCCACCCCAGAGTGGTTGATGCTGAGATTCTCCATTTCCTCCTGGGGAAATCCTAGTATCTCCAGATACCATAACCAGATGATAAGGAGACCACCATCCATTTCCCATAGGCTGGTACAGACATGTCTCTAGTGAGACCAAGCAAGGCCACCTAGCTTAGTCTAGCTAGCACTAAGCCAGCCCCAGGCTCAGCTCGTCACAGCCTCTCCTTCAATTTAAGGCTAAAGAAAAATCAAACCTGCACACCTCCTTCGCTTCAAACTAATCTCAATTCCAAGTCTATTGTGAGAAAAACCTCAGGGCAAAAAAACCACACCTATCTGCAGGGGGGCAGGGAATCCAAGCTTAATCCAGCTTTAGAAAAAGGGAAATTGTCGAACTCTATTGGAGAGTAGTTTGTTTAAACCCAATTTACATCACCAAACAGGTTGATTAGCATCACACTCTGAAGTAAGGTTTCTCCTAAACAAAGACTGAAGGCTTTTATGACAAAAGGAGCTCACTAAGGCTGAGTTCTCTCAAACAAAGCCAGAACCTGCTACCTTTGGAGTGCATCTTGTCCTCCAATCTAATACCTTATCAGCTCAAATCCCTCTTCTTCCAGGAAGCCCTCCCAGACCATTCTGGGCCACCTTGTTGTCTCCTTCTAATAAATCCCAACAGTTACTATCAATCTTATTCACCTGGCAATCGGTTATATATGGCATGGTCTCTAGACCATTCTTGGGGCTTCCCTGGTGTCTCAGAGGGTAAAGCATCTGCCTGCAATGCGGGAGACCTGGGTTCTCTATACAAGACTATTCTTGTAATTTTGCTTTGAACTTTTGAATTCTTTTACCATTTGAAGTGAAGTGAAGTGAAAGTCGCTTCAATCAGTTCAGTCACTCAGTCGTGTCCAACTCTTTGCCACCCCATGGACTGCAGTACACCATGCTTCCCTGTCTGTCCTTTACCATCTCCTAGAACTTGCTCAAACTCATGTCCATTGAGTTGATGATGCCATCCAACCATCTGGTCCTCTGTCGTCTCCTTCTCCTCTTGCCCTCAATCTTTCCCAGCATCAAGGTCTTTTCCAATGAGTCAGCTCTTCACATCAGGTGGCCAAAGTATTGGAGCTTCAGCATCAGTCCTTCCAATAACTATTCAGGGTGGATTTCCTTTAGGATTGACTGGTTTGATTTCTTTGCTGTCCAAGGGACTCTCAAGTCTTCTCCAGCACCACAGTTGGATAGCGTAAATTATTTTGTGCTCAGCCTTCTTTATGGTCCAATTCGCACACGCATACATGACTACTGGAAAAACCATAGCTTTGACTAGAGGGACCTTTGTCGGCGGTCATAGCTTTTCTTCCAAGGAGCAAGCGTCTTTTAATTTCATGGCTGCAGTCACCGTCTGCAGTGATTTTGGAGCCCAAGAAAATAAAGTCTGTCACTGTTTCCATTATTTCCCCATCTATTTGCCATGAAGTGATGGGACTAGATGCCATGATCTTCATTTTTTGAATGTTGAGTTTTAAGCCAGCTTTTTCAGTCTCCTCTTTCACCTTCTCCAAGAGGCTCTTTAGTTCCTCTTCACTTTCTGCCATAAGGGTGGTGTCATCTGCATATCTGAGGTTATTGATATTTCTCCCAGCAATCTTGATTTCAGCTTGTGCTTTATCCAATCCAACATTTTTCATGATGTACTCTTGGCTTCGCAGGTGGTGCTAGTAAAGAACGCGCCTGCCAATGCAGGAGACAAAAGAGACTCGAGTTCAGTCCCTGAATTGGGAAGATTCCATGGGGAAGAAAATGGCAACCCACTCCAGTATTCTTGCCTGGAGAATTCCATGGATAGAGGAGCCTGGCGGGCTGCAGTCCGAGGGGTTGCAAAGAGGTGGACACAACTGAAGCGACTTAGCACTTAGCACACACACTCTGCATATAAGTTAAATAATTAGGGTGACAATATACAGCTTTGACGTACTCCTTTCCCAATTTTGAACCAGTTAGTTTTTTATGTCCGGTTCTAACTGTTGCTTCTTGACATGCATACAGGTTTCTCAGGAGGCAGGTAAGGTGGTCTGGTATTCCCATGTCTTTAAGAATTTTCCACAGTTTGTTGTGATCTACACAGTCAAAGGCTTTGGCATGGTCAGTGAAGTGGAAGTAGATGTTTTTCTGGAATTCTCTTGCTTTTTTGATGATCCAATTGATGTTGGCAATTTGATCTCTGGTTTCTCTGCCTTTTCTAAATCCATCTTGTTCATCTGGAAGTTCTTGGTTCACGCACTGTTGAAGCCTGGCTTGGAGAATTTTGTGCATGACCTTGCTAGCATGGGAAATGAGTGCAATTGTGCGGAAGTTTGAGTGTTCTTTGGCATTTCCCTTCAATGGGATTGGAATGAAAACTGACCTTTTCCAGTCCTGTGGCCACTGCTGAGTTTTCCAAATTTGCTGACATATTGAGTGCAGCACTTTAACAGCATCATCTTTTAGCATCCAGCTCAGCTGGAATTCCATCACCTCCACTGGCTTTGTTCATTGTGATGCTTCCTATGGCCCACTTGATTTTGGGCTCCAGGATGTCTGGCTCTAGGTGAGTGATCACACCATCGTGGTTATCTGGGTCATTAAGATCTTTTTTGTATAGTTCTTCTGTGTAGTCTTGCTACCTCTTCTTAATATCTTCTGCTTCTGTTGAGTGTTGAGTGGTGGACAGCAATAATCTAAAATATCCTGTTGCTCCCCCAAATGTCTTAAGTTTATATCATTTGTTCAGTCCTCACAACAACCCTATACAGCAGGTGTTTGTATTATCCCCATGAACAAGGACACTGAATTTCAGAAAGGTAAGCAGATGCACTGAAGTCACACAGCTGGCTCACACAGAAGCAATTCTGATCTGACTCCCCAAAATGTTCTCTTATCTATTATCTCAAACTACTTCCTCAGGAGTCTATTTTGACTGGACCATTGGATCTGTGGAAAGGTGTACTGCAAAATAAGATTGGACCTAAGTGAGAAGAGCCTTATGTATCAAGCTACAAAATTTGTACTTAATTTGCCAAGCAATGGGGTGCCATTGAAGGCTCTGGAACACAGAAATGACAGGATCAGTGTTAGGCGCTAGGAAGATTAATCTGACAGTAGGGTGTAAAACAAGAGTGGTGAGAGCCTGAAGCGGGTAGGGGAGTGCAGGAAGATGGTTAGTCAGCAAAGACAACAGTCCAGGTGAAACTGCCCTTAGAACTTGAAGGGAAGAGGCAGATTTGCAAGAAAGAAGAGGGTACTAGTCATGAAAAAATTGAGAAGGAATGTCAACACCACCCTCCTCAGTCAATTTCTGGTGGGAAAGAAGTGAAGTAAAGGCTCATCTCTCAATACGATACAAAATGAACATAGTTTTAATTGGCGCCCTCTTCCTCTTGTTTCTTCTAATTCTTATTTCCTTTCTCCCCTTGTGAGTGAGCTACAGTCACCTTAGAAGGGACTCTTGCCTTAGGTGTTTCAGTTTTTCCTAAGGAACACAAACACTTAAAAGTGAGAACTGTGATTATTCCAGCTTGGAGCAGAGCCAAGCAGAATTATATCTTCAGGGCTGAAATACAGTAAAACACGCCCAGTGTTTCTGCCTGGTTCAGACACTTCCGTTTGCATAATGCCTGCGACAAAAATATTGAAATTAAAGGTGATATCGTGTGAATCAGGAAACTCTTTTAAAGATAGCATGTTCTAGAAAATAAGAGATATTTAATCAAGTCAGGAATTTGGACCTAACTTAGAAGTTTAAACAAAAAGAAAGAAAAGAATGGCATATGTTTCTGTTTCCTAATGAGGACCTAATCACTAATTTGAAAGATAGCTAAATCCCCAAATTAAATTTTTTTGGAAACCAGATGCAAACAGGAGCGTTTTCTCTCCTACTCACTCTTTGCTGTTTCCTATCAGCCCTCCTGCAACTGGATTTTTCTCGATCTCCTTTGATTGTTTTTATTTCTATTTCTCTAGAAAAGTGCATGCTACTCAAACAAATGTTATCTTCTGACCCCCAGTGAGAAAGACCCACTGGGTACCATGTTTTTACACATCAAATACATTTTCATAGTTTCAAATACTTGGAATTACTAATGTTCCCATAATGCGTTAGGGACATTGTGGTGGTATTGAAACCACAAGAAAGGAATATTATTTTATTAAGACAGGATTGGAGATGTGCTCTTTCACTGAGGGAAGAAAACACCACAGTAAAAAGCACATATGCTCTGCTTCTCTGATACCAAGGAACCCCGAGGAAAGCTCTTCACACAAAATTTGCATAGAGCCTGGCTCCGCAGCGCGCCCCTCCAGCTCGCCCTTTTCCCATTTCAGGAGTCGAATGGTTAGTACCGAAAAGGTTTTACACCGAAATGGGAAGTTCTCCTATTTACTGCCTTCTGAGAGCCTTACTGTACCGTGCCTGTATTTGGTGTGCATAGGATAATAAAATCCATGTGTGAATGTTTATATTTTAAAGATGTTGTGCTCCAATATGTTCTGAGTTAGGGCTTTTGAAAATACGGTATAGATTGCACACAATGCTAACGGAAAGGCTAATCTTCCCACTGTTACACTTTAATTAGTGAGACCTGTCTTTACAACTTTTTATGATGAAAAGTATCAGGCCTTTTATCTTACTTTTAAGCCCTATTCTGAAAACAGCAGAAAAGGAACTGAAAAGACAAAGGAAATTGCATTTTATGGAACAATAAGGAGAGTCTTTAAAAATTCAGGGAAGTTCACAAACTGCCAAGGAAAACTCATTGGAGGCAGCAGCGCTAAGAAGGGGGCCGTCAACTGAGTATGCAATATTAGCAGTCAGCTAACTCCCTAATCCTCTTCAGAATCCAAGGGACAAGAAAGAATAAGAACATTTCATAACAGCAGCCTATAAGGGTGGCCTTTCAATTGCATCTCTGAATACGTAGGAATTTAGAGATGAGTTCCAAAGCTATCAGAAAAGTCTTGGTTTGTCATACCTGTGTTCTCTTTAACATCAGGTTGGAATCAAATGACAAAAATTTATTGCATCTTATTGACAATTTATTACATCTATTTCAGCATTTGCTACACTAAAAATTGTTCTGATAGCCTTAGTAGAAAATGTGGCACTTAAAAACACAAAAGCAGTACTTTAATTCAAAAGAAGTCTAAGAAATTGGAAGATTTACGGAATTAATTTAAAATTAGGAAGCACAGAGTTCTTAGGAAATGGTAACTTAAAAAAACAAAAATAAAAAAGCCAGAGCCCACAGACAAAAATAGAGCTTTCTTTCTGATTTTGTACAATTATTTTCTGCAAGCCCTATTTAAATAAACATGATTGTAGTTTGTCCTCAAGATAATAGAGGTTTGATATGAATTAAGGTGATGTTTTAAGAAAATGTGCATGTTTTGAAAGCACGTGGGACAAAAAGACAAAGTTGAGAATGCACTTTCTGGTTTTCAGAGAGAAAAATAATTGGTTGCTGCCAAAATACTTTTCCTTCACTCTTTCAGTATTATCTACTTTGGCGTTTGGGGTAGATTCAGTTGGTTTGCTTTGTATCCGACTTGGAAACCAAAGCTTTAAACTGAGATGAGGGAGAGGTTTTCAAAGCAGAATAGGAAAAAGAGCAATGGGGTGGTTCTGAAAGGAGGGAAGATGCTGCCTTACTAATTCCAACACTCATGCCAATTCATTCCCTTCATCCACTCCCTACCTGCTGGTAAAAGCTGGATCCTATTTCAGAAACCCAGTTCAGTGCACACTCCAATTCCAGAGCTCTTCTCAGTTATTCTATGACAGGAGGTCCCAGTAAGGAATACAGAACTAACAAGCTACCGCCAACCAGGAAAGGTCAAAAGAAGACACCACATGTCCAACCACCTCCCAGAATCCTCCTTGCTGGCATCCATCTTGACTGAGCAATGGTGAGCGATCAGGAAGGACCCTGAGTCAGAATGATTAGCCAGAGACAACCCCAAGGGGATGAGAAAAGAGGGTAATACACAAGAGCAGAGGATGGTCACTTCTTTTTCTGTTGCAGGAAGGGGGACCCTTCCCAGGGCCGGAGAGTGGGCTCTTGTCTAACACTCGAAAATGAATTGTCCGTGGAGACACAGGTGCTGAGAAACCAAGAGACTTTATTGGGAAGGAGCATCTGGGCAGAGAGGAAGAGGGTAAAGGAATCCAGGAGACCTACTCTGCCAGGTGGCTCTCAGTCTTGGATTTTATGGTAACAGGATTAGTTTCTGGGTTGTCTGGTTAATCATTCTAACTCAGGGTCCTTCCTGGTAGCTCACTGTTGCTCAGTCAAGATGAATGCCAGCAAAGAGGATTCTGGGAGGTGGTCAGACACGTGGTGTCTTCTTTTGACCTTTCCTGGTTGGTGGTGGCTTCTTAGTTCTGTCTTCCTTACCAGGACCTCTTGTTGTAAAATAACTCATGTAAATGGTTACGATACCTGGCCAAGGTGGGCAGTTTTAGTCAGTATGTTTCCCCTAACATTTCTCCCTACACCATTACTGCTCCCATTTTGTCTAGGCAGCTGGGGAAGGAGAGCCAAGTTATACCTTCGACATCTGTACTTGGGTCACCAAACACTATGATGGTGCCATCATTTGACAACATTGTGGGTTAAAGTTCAAATAGAAGAATTTTAAAATAAATAAACTTTCAGTAAGGTAATCCAAGGACTCTAACACTGATTTCTAGAGAAAAAATAAACTGTGATTTTAAAACAACCTAAAACTTCAAAGGTAAATTTTGGAACAGAACTCATTTCCAACTCATTTGTTGTAAGAGCCCGTCTGGAAAAGACATGGCAGAGAGCACGTGATGGCTTAGAAAATGCCAACAAATGAAATATCTCGACTTGCCACATTCAAGTGGGTATTTTCTTTAATACAACAGAAAAATCCTTTATTAGCACCCATAATGGTAAAAGTTAACTTTAGATTTGGTTTTTCCTTCCAGCTAAAGCTGTTGTAATGTCTGTCTAACAGAAGCATAGGGAAGGTGAAAGAATTATTGTTCTTACTCATTACAGAAAAAAGCAAGGGCATTATTTTCCGATTCAGGAAGTGCTAAATTCTTAAGACAGCACAGTATTTATAATGTTACCATTTTTAATATGTCATGATCATTGACACAGAAAGCTGCAGAAACCTGGAGGAGGACTTTTGGCATAATGAATGGGAAATGATCAGAAATACAAAAAGGCTTGGGTTTTGCATTTAAGTTAAATATTAAATCAAACAAACACACGCTGAGGAATCTACCCCCTGCTTGCAAATACCAATTTGTCCTCAGATCTACATCTATATGTCTCTGAATGGTTGGCAATATGTAGTAGAGAGAATCAAGACAATTGTCCACGCTGAGAATAATTTGTTGCCTTAGACAAAAATAATTTTGGAGTTTATTAATTAAGCAGGCCATTCTGATATACTGAATCTTAAAAGACCACTAGAGAACAAGTAGATAAATTGGTAGGAAAGAGTTTCAATAGTTTTGCTTTTTACCATTCTCTGGAAAACAATGGTTCTCACACTTTCATACATATCATATTCAGCTGCAGTGAACACTTGTTTTATTTAAAAAAAAATTTTGGCCACATCCTACAGCTTGTAGGATCTTAGGTCTCTGACCAGGGATTGAACCAGGAGCCCTGTCAGTGAAAGTGCAGAGTCCTAATCACTGGATCGCCAGGCAAGTCCCTGAAACCACTTGTTTTAAAGGCATATCCCTAGGTCCTGACTTGGAGAACTTTGGTTTTGTTTATCTGAGCAGGGTCCAAGAAATTTTGATACAGGGGATCTGCAGGCCACATAGCAGGCAGCCCCATGACCCTCAATTCTGTGGAAATACCTAAGTAAGCAAAACTAAAGTGTCAATTAAGTTACATCATATATTCCATGCAAACAAACTTTGAATTATTCATCCATTTAGTCAACATTCATTTATTGGTTGGACGCGGTGTAAGCTGGGCACAAAGTAGGTGCAAAACACAGTTTCTTCAACACCCAGCTCTCTATACGATTTCCTGACGCCCCACTTCACTTTGTCCATATAAACACCGTTGTCCCTGTACAATGCCAGAACATCCAGTTGATTTAATGAATCAACCAGGTAAAATACACAATAACTTCCCAACTAACACTGAATGTTTTCTGAAGTGACAAAGTTTTGGCTTTGATTAGATGTAGCCACTCTCTGAGTTTTAAAATGCTTAAAATGTAAGGAGGAAGGTAGCAAGAGTCTTGCCTGAGAATATTCTTCAAAGCTTGAAGTATAAGAAACAATGACTGTCTCTTGAAAGGGAAACAGGGGGACTGCGAATTGTTGATGGGCAAAGAACATTATTGTCACTGTGTACACTTCTGAATTTCTCATCACGTACGTGTATTATCTATTAAAAAATAAACATGAATTTTACATTTAAAAAATAGGCTTTATAACCTATTTTAGTTAAAGATGCTCTCTCCTGATTCTTCCAGGAACTTCAGCTTTGAACACCCGACAATCATAACACACACTTTTAATCTAAATGAATGCTATATGTGTGCACGCACAAGCCACGATTCCTTTATTAAACAACACATATGCACCAAATAAGTTTCAATTAGCGCAGGCTACAGACTCCATCCTCTCCCACCCCAACAAAAAATGCCCCGGGCCATACATTTAAAGAAATGAATGCAAATTGAAAACAAATGCACAATTACCTTTTCAAAATGATTTAATTTTAATTAACATATTTATATTGCATGTGGATGTTCAATTTAAAACCCTTAAAGGAAGCAAATGTAGAAGATTTGATAAAATATTATGTATGAAGATTCTGCATTTATCAATTACTGATTCATTTTCTGATTTAGCATTTGCCCAAGAGAAAGCATTACTGGTTAATTTATAAATTCAAAGTTGTTTTTAGATTTTTCTTCTTTTCAAGTAGGGAAGCGGTTATTGTCCTGCGTTCTGATTTTTCAAGTACCATATTCCAACTATTCACTTATCCAAAGTGATTACAGTGCTAATAGAAGCATTTGGGTTTAAATTCAGTGTTCAAATAGCTGTATTATGCAATTAGTCAATATGCAATTACAGGCAATCTAATGGAGCCAGATGCATGCAGTCCAGACACATGCAAACTAGAGATTAAGACTTCCTCAGTTTTATGCATATAAGCAAATTATGCAGTTAAACAGGCCTCGCTAAAGAATGAATTGCATCTGTTTTGAGCCAGCTGGACTATGTGAATTTTCATTTCACCAGTTCAGAGAAATGCCTTAAAACTCTGAAGCTTTTCAGTGCTGTAATAATGGTATGAAGTTTCAAGTACCCATAGCAAAGACAACAACAACAAAAAAGATGTCCTTAATGTTTTTCCTAAAGTAAGGCTTCTTTCCCCTCCCCCACTCAATTTCTTTCATAAGACTGTCTTATCAGAAAGTCCTATGAAAACGCTTCCCTGCCATCTCATTCACAAGATTAAATCTAGTGCCTTGAACATAAACGTTGTGTTTCGCTGGAACATTCAATGGAAGAAGCAGCTTCATTTCATATCCTTGATATACCCACAAATCAGGTTCAAAAATCATGGAAGGCTCAGAAATGATCAAGGAATAGACGCCTGATGGAACAGATGCACAGATGCTGTGCTGGAAGAAAAGACAAATGCTGAAGTGCATAATGATTTTGAAAAGATTTCTTTATCAAACATGTCATTTGTTTGAAAGACCAGAGTTGTTGGCATCAGATGTGGGTATCAGCTTGTTAGCAAAGTGAAACATGATGGCTGCTAGATACTGGCGATTGATGAATCAATTGAAATCACTGATGTTGCTCAACTGAACATCTTCATTTAATATGTCAATGGTCAGAAGTTAACAGAACACCTTCTGTATTGGGTTATCACCACAACCAATAAGACGTCACATCTCAGTGGATACCCTGACTAAATATTTTTGTAAAGAATAGTGAAATCTCTAAAGAAATCTTATCAGCTGGCCTAACCAATTACACATTCTGTGGATGATTAGCTGCAAAAATAGAATATGAGTGTAGCTTTTCCGTGTAAGTTCTGGCTGGGTAACATTAGTGAATCATTTGTAAACAATTTCCATGCACTGGATTTATATCAAGATGTTAAAATGCATTTATTTATCTGTACTACAAATAGGCTCCTATTATGGACTCTGGGACATTTACAGAGGAAATCTTTAGCAATAACATTTTTCTCATTTCTTTAGTGAGGTTTCTGATGACCCAATGTTTTTTAAAAGGGCTTTTAACCCAAAGTACAAAAAAAAAAGGAGTAAGCACTTGAATTCTTCTCTAAGAAAAACCTAAGAGGGTGTTCTCCTGCCCCACCCCCCACCCGCCTTCCCTGCTCTATAGGAAAAGGCTGGGCTGACTGGATTTTTGGACTCGAGAGTGATCACACCTATAGAAGGGTCCGTCCAGGGGAGGCACCACAGCATTACACTAGACATGAGTTTCCAAGTTGCTTCTTTAATATAACCTTGTTCTTACTCAGTGACAACAAAACAATACTCAAAATAAGTTTACCACCACCTTGGACCTGCGCTTCTAATAGGGCGGGGTCAGGAAGAAAGCTAGACAAAGGTGATAAACCAGTGAAGAAAGGAATAATGAAACGTCCCCCAAGCCTCTATACAAAAGCCATTATCATGCAGCAGTACAGACTCTCTGGGAAGCTCCAAGCCCCCAAAATCCTTGGGAAGGAAAGAAATACTCGCCCGTCAGTTCCTCTGGGAAGAGCTTCGTGTGTTGGTATTTCTGTCTTGTTTTACTGCATAAGTAGACATATGGCTGTGAAAAATACATTTCATAGTGCTGTAATAGAGACTTTCTACATTTTCATTTAAGCCTCAATTTTATTAACATAAAATAATCAGGGTATCCTTTAAAAGCATAATAAAAAACAAAAGTATGGCTGTAATGCCTGGTGGCTGGTGTTCACTTTGTATCTGAAGTGAGGCCATCACCTAGGGAGTCCATAAACTCATTCTAAGGATCCTGACACTGGTCAAAACATTTTGGGGGCTCCTCTCTGGGAATTGCCTTCAGAGCAAGCTTCCAAGCCCCACAAGAAAATCAGCCTCATTACTCTATAGTCACACCTGCGTAATACTAACATAAATTTAGTAGAGGGAAACTGAATAATTTAAGGCATCATAAGATTTAATCTTTTCCTTAAATGTGAACGCCAATTTTCACATTGTAAAATTGTCATTTAAATATAGTAAGAAGCTGTTGACTAAAGTAAAAAATTTTGTCAAATTAAACCATTAAATTATTGTGTTTACAAATTTTTTAAGTACACACTTACTTTTAATCTAAGAGTTAAGTGTACTCATTGGAAGATAATGAACAACAGGCATTTAATAACATTTTAATTTTATGTGTTTAAATATTCATAGCTATGTTCATAAACTCACTTGCCTGATCTAGTGATTATGCTTATGAAATGCAGTATTTCTTAGATGCCCTAAGTCCCCATTTATTTTCTGAAACTGCATTAATTTGCACCCCAGTGCAAATCACTATGTTTTTAGTAAAATATTCCATAATATTACAAGTACCAAACCACCCCAAAGCAATGAAACAATAGCTACCTGCAAGAGGAAAAGCAGCAAATTAACATTTGTCCAGGCCCTACTCTGCGCCAGGCTCTTTATGGACATTTTCTTGCTTAATCCTTAGAATAACCCTAGGAGGTATTATTATCACAGCGCAGTTGGCTCATGCACAACTTGGTGGTTTACCTTTCCAAGGCCTTTCTTAACAATCCCATTATAACACTCCACTGCCTGTCTGAAAGAACACAGTTCTTGTTCTTAAAAACAAAAACAAAACAAAAATTCCTACTAACATCTTTCTAGGGGGATATAAGAATGTCAAGTTCTAGGGAGCAAAGGATCACAGTCTTTCCTGACTGGACGGTACGCCTACTCTTGATGTAAATGAACAACAAAAATCAGAGGGAGAGGAGCAGTTTTCCCCTTTACTTAAAAAATTTCAGTATCATCAGTCTACTTAGCAGAAATTTTAATAAAATTGGATCTAAAGGACCAATAGCAATATACTCTATCAGGCTGCAATTTTATAATACCTCACCATGGCATAATCACGTCAAATAGAATGATGGCCACTCAGAGATCACATTAGATTACAGATGTTAAATTTAAAATGAGAAATCAAGTATCTGGAGTTTGAAGAATTTCTCTGAAGTGTCTTCATCTTCTCTAACACTACAGTTAATTAACAACAACTTGTGTTTTAATAACACCTATATTCCATGATTCTGTAAGTGTTCTAATCAATGGTTGCCAAGTTGTCTGCCCCAAGAACCACTTTGGAGCTTCTGAATTATATCCATATAATGTGCAATGCTGCAACGCCCCCTTTCCAGAGGCCCTCCTTTCTCCTTTAAGGTTATTTTCAGCTTTGTCTTTTCCTCTCTCATCCAGGTAGTGGTGTTCAAATGCTCTTTTTTTCTCCAAACTCCTATCTCCAGTCCTTCCTTCTCATCATCCCAATCAATCCTTGACTCTGAATCCCTCCCCTCCCCTGGAGGTCCCCAGGGCCTCCCCAGCACCTGGACCTGAGTTCCTCCGGGAAAACACTGTGAGCTCAAAACGGCTGGGGTTTGTTCAGCGGGTTGGGTCTTTTTCCCAAGTTTATTGCTCAGTGAAAGCCAAGCTATATCATGAAAGATGTGAATAGAATATAAATTGTCCCAATTCAACAAGTTAATCAAGGTTATTTGATCACTGAGGATTTAGTTAGGGGCTATGGTTGTCACTGAAATAAAACAATAATCACAAAAAATAATTTAAATGGTTTTATTTAAGTCGATTGTAGAGATCCTGGATGTTGCTTTTTGAACACAAACAAGAAATTAACAAAACAAGCATTCATATTTCTAGTTTTAAACACTTTAGTTCTACATGTGGAATGCAGATATTTGAAAGAGATTTTCAACAAGGTCAACACAATGCATGAGATAATACACACTGAATTAGGCTAGTCTTCACCTCCATCTTCGCGTTTATGATCCTAAATTGGCTGGAGGTGTTTGTGGGGGGGGGGTGTGCTTTTTTGCTTTTTCATTTCACAAATGATTGCTCAACACAGAATGAAATACACCAAAGAAGAAAATAGTCTTTTTATACCTAGGGAAGAAGCTACTACTCTTAAAATGATCACTTCAAGGTAACAGACATCCAAATTGATGTGGTTTTCTTTGAAACCTCATCAGTAAATCATTTCTTGCACAGTAGGTTCGGCATTAACCCTGCATTTAGGATAGGTAGTGTTATGGAGGGCTGGCTGCTGCATACCAACGTCAGTATCAAGTTCTTCATCAGGAATTAGAGACTGTCCCGGATACCAAGCAGGACAACACTGGCAAAAAAACAAAAAGTGAACTGCAGATAGGTCAAAACAAGCTACATTTACTGTTAGAAAAATATCATAAAACGTTACTGGATATGTTGTTTCAAATGCTAGCGTATAATAAAACACAATGGAATCTCCTATTTTTAACACCTTATGCTCAAATGGTCTTTACATAGGTTGTGTTTTAATAAAACACATTAGACAACATACACACTCTATCAGAGAACAAACATTAGAAACTTGCCATTTGGTGAAGGCTATTCTCCCAGTTACTATAGGGCTCACATTTCTCTATTCATCAGATCAGTAAACAGGTTGGACTGTCATCACATTAAAAATATACAAAATTGTTTGCTCTATTAGATGATTTTTAAATAAATGTTTTCTTTAGTTTCAACAGATTTTTGGCAACAAGAATCTTATTCAAAGACGTTTTGCTCCTGTGTTATTATTAGTCTAAGTCCTCTCTGAACATTCCCCCCTTTAAAGGCTTCCTGCGAACTTAGTGTTTTTCAAGCTGTAAATTTCAATAGTGATGGTAGAAACCAAACCTCAGAGGGAAAAGCAGTGCCCTTTGGAGTTATCATTCATACAAATATAAGAGTTCTACCAATTTGTCATTCATCCAGTTTAGAAGAAATTCCATTCATGTAACTCTTATGAAAATCAACCACA
Organism: Bubalus kerabau; assembly: GCF_029407905.1. Classification (NCBI taxonomy): domain Eukaryota; kingdom Metazoa; phylum Chordata; class Mammalia; order Artiodactyla; family Bovidae; genus Bubalus; species Bubalus kerabau. The sequence continues at coordinate 25,535,973 of NC_073647.1, read as the reverse complement.
GTTTTACCATATCAAATGACCCAAAGAACACCGCAGGTATCCAGGGGAGATAGTTCACCAGTGCATCTTTAGCTTGATTCCAAAGTCAATCTTAGAGACGTTCTGGGCACTGCAGTTCTCAGAGAGACAAACTGCCTACCCACTGGCTAAAGATTTTTCAAGTTAATGAACTTTTCATTTTCCACACTTTTGGTACCAAGAGATTTAGCCAGGAAAAAGCTCAAATCTCAGGGTTCAAACTACAGCATGGAAAAATAAAGTATACAGCAAGCACCATCTACCTCCTTTGCTCTCTCAAAGATGTCAATACTCTATTCCAGTCAGGGGTGGGGGTGAAGAGGCTGAACCCTGGAAGCAAACTTCACCCAAAGGGGTAAAAATCTGTTTGGTCGCTATTTCAAAACAAGTCTCCAAACTGTAGAAGGGTCTCCATCCCCTTTGACTTGCACGAACCACACATAAGAAAAGGACAGAAAATACTACAAGGCAGGCTTAATTGCCCAGGGGTTTCCAATGCAAAGCACAACTTAAATGCATATTCCAAATTCTTGCTCCAAAGCCGTCTTCTTTGTGCACTGAAAAGGAGGAAAGACAACCCCATCAATTGTTCTCTGCAGATAAAGGCACTGTTTTGCAGATTTCCCCCCAGATCTGGGCCAGCTTTGCTAATGACCTGCCCACCCACCTGGGGCCCTTCTCAAGGTGGCCCACGGGAGCTGGCCCACACCTTCAGGAGCCCAAATCCTCGCCAGTGGGCAGCCCAGAAGGCTGTCTTTTCGTTTAGTTGTTGGCCTCCACGAAGACGCAACCTGAAAGAATGCGTGCCGCTTATTTTCCTAGAGGAGACGGGGGTCAAAAACTACATTTTTAAAAGCCCACATTTTTTTCTCCTCACGAAAGACATCTGCTCCATTTTCCCTGCAGAGAAAACACGGACTCGAGATCCCAGAGCTACCAGGGGTTCTTTCACACGCCAGCATTAAGGCGGTTTAAGCAAAAGCTGAATGCAAGTTTTCGGAATCATGGCCTTCCCTCCTGCCCCTTTTTTCGTAAGACCACCAGCTGTTAACAGCACACACAAAAGCGCACACAGTGCTATTTTTCATAGGCCCGCGTTTAAATGAGATATGCAGAAAACGGGGCCTGAGCAACGTGTAGGGTTCGAACTCGCAATGACATATCCATGCGGCTAATCCAGGGCACCCGGTTTGGAAACGGTGCCTCCGTGCTCCGCTCACGCGCCCCGCCATTGTCCTGGAAGAGAACAGTGTCCACTCCTTGGCATTTTTCGCGACTCGAAGGTGCAGGAGGATCCCGACTCGGGCACGAAGCTCAAAACGGCATCCCCCACCCCGAGGGGTCGGAGGAGAAACGCTTTCAGTCGGGCCCGGAGGGTGGGGAGGCTTCGGGTAGATTTCAGGTCCAAGCCTACCCCCCTTCCCTCCCGGGAACCCCAGCCCCCAGAAGGCTCGCCAACTTCCCACGCCCAGGATGCCCTGGAAGAACTTCTCCGCTTCCGTTTTTTTTTTTTTTTGTTTTGTTTTGTTTTTTAAACAATTTTGCACTCGGCCGCCACGACCTACATTCTCCCGCGAGGCGCTCCGAGCCGAGGAATAAAAGGGAGTTGAAACCACACAACAGTTCGGCAGCCCGCCGTCAGCGCTTTGCTGCGCTCCGCGGGGGTTCGCATCCGGCCGCCATGTTTCCGACCCGAGAGCCGCCCCAAAACCAGCCCCCCCGCTCCGTCCGGCCCTCCGCCCCCCTTCCCGGCCCGGCCGAGGCCGCGGCGCCGCCGAGCTGCTTTCAACTCTCCCCCGCCGCCCCCTCGCAGCGAAATCTGACTCGACGGCTGCGGGTTGTGCGCCTGCGCGCAGCGCGGGCTCTGGGCGCGGGCGGCCGGCGGGGTCCCGGCCGCGGCTTGAAAAGGCCGGAGCGACGGGGCGCGGGGGAGGAGGGGCCGGTCCTGGCCGGAGCCTCCCCTTTCCTCCCAGCGGGCCCCCGCTCCGGCCCCGGCGCGGCTCTCACACGTGCACGCTAAAAACCCACTTCAAAGTCTTGTTCTTAGTGCGGGGGCGGCCGCCTCTAGGCCAGCCCTTGGGCCCTCGCGCGGGCCGCGAACCGGGCCCCGCGCCCTGCCGGCCCTTCCAAAACCCTGGCGCGGCGATGAGACCGGGAGGGCCGGAGAGCGGGGACTCTCGCTGAAAAGCCCTGGGCGCAGGGATCGGCCTTCGGGCGTGCGAGTACCTCCCCTCCCTCCCCCACCCCGCCGCCTTCAGAAAATGAATGGAACACAAAGTTTGCGGCCAGCGCTGCGCTGTGGCCTTCGGAGCTCACCATTGTTTGGGCTCATATTGACCCCAGGTCCGGATTAGGCAGCGGCTGATTCCTGCTTTACAGACCCGCCGGCCTAATGAGGCCGGGAGGCGATGGGGCGCGAAGCGTCCTCGGAGCCCGGGCGACCGCCGGCTTACGGCCGCCAAGGGCCCTGTAGGTGGAGGTCAAAGGGTCAGCGGGCCGAGACCGCAAGAGAATTGACCCTAGGAAATGAGGTCCCCTCCCCCCCGGCCCCAGCTTCGACCGGGCCTTGCAAGAACTTGGTGTGTGCATAGGGACCCCGGGAGCCCCCACCAGGGGCCTGAGGACCCCGAGCGGGAGCCCTGACTTCCGCGACGCCTCGTCCCGGGGCCGAGCCCGACTAGACTTTAGGTCTCGTGGGGGAAGACCGCCCGAAAGAAAACCAGCCCGGCTGCGGGGCTGAGATCCCGCGCGGTTCAGGGGATGGGCAGACCGGTAGCGACTCTTTCAGAAGCTTAAGGGCCAAGGCCCTTCGGCTTTTTTCGTTTGTTTTGGGGGTTTTATAAGGGGAGAAGGAGCCAGGGGCGAAGAGACAGCGGGCGGCGAGAGGGGTGGGAGGGGCGAGGAAGTCCTGAACTCAACTTTCCTAGGAGGCTTTGTGAGCAGAGGCGGTCCCTGTTAGTTCTTCAACCTCCGCGGTAGTTAGGACCCACAGCCCTGCTTAGCCTGGACCCTGATCTTTAACCTTCCAAACTGGATGAAGTCCAGACTTCTGTCTGCATGAAAATAGACACCTTCGTGGAAATCTTAAACTAAACCACCCATTTTGGAAAAGATAATGGACTTTTAACAAAGGTCTTACCAGGTACAAGAAGTAAAATAACCGTTCTCTTACTAAGAATCCAGCTGACATTCATGTTTTCCAGCTTATCTATCTTTAGGGTTGCAAATGTTTTTGTTGTTGTTGGGCGGCGGGGGAGGGGGTGCTTATTCTTTAAGAGACTTACTGAAAATTGAAGAATATGTACTCCCAGAGTCAGATTATAGAAAGAAAATCTGTGAAAAGTTTTCTACTAAAATAAAGTTTTCTTTGCAACAAATGACAAGGGCAGAGGGATAGACAGAAATAACGATGCTACATCCATATTAAAGGATATCATGTAGAGGGGCAAAACTTCCACATCTTAATATTGGTTATCATCATTGTTAATTCACATCTTCCACTCTTAGGACACAATGCTCTACTGTAAATTTTCATGGCAGAATAATTTCAAGCCTAGCAAAAAAGATCAAACAATGTCTCCTAAGGAGATGTCTGTTTAATGTATTTAATGGGGGGTGGGAGAAGCAAGTTTTTAAAATAATCTTGCATCCAACCCATCACTCTACTGTCATTTAAGATTAGGTGAAGTTGGGGCTGGAGAGAAAATTCATAGAGAAAACAGTAAACTGTGGAAGTTAAATGCACATTTCAGAAGAAAAACATTATTTAGACTTCAGTTGGAACACATGTAAAGCCAATCTTATGAGTACACACTTTCTGAAAACTTGCTGAGCATTTAAAATGCTTTCTGGTTTGAAGTGAAGGAAAACTCCTGAAATAGGAATTTGGTCCAGCACCCTCAATGTCAAGGTCAAGACTAGAATGTCCGGGGGTAGGAGCAGTAGACTGACCAGGTTACCTGCTCACACTTGTGAAGGCATCCCAATCCGTTCATGGCATTCAGGCCTTTGCCTTGTCTACTGGTGGAGGAAAGTGTAAAAAAAAAAAAACCCCAAAAACCATTCTGCACAAACAAGAAATCACATCCAAAGCAATTTGCAATTAGAAACTGTCAATAACTAATTGTCTGTTGACAAAGATCAGTAGATAACTTGAAACAGACTGTTTCAACTGTATCCAAGGAATCAAAGTTTCTTTTAATCATCAGAACTTCTCTGAGCATTTCAATTTAAGGTTGATTTATTTGAACATGGGAAAAAAATCAGGCACCAAATACAAAAATGTTATAACATAAATAGATGTGCCAAGACTTTATTTCTTCAAAAAGAACAATAAACAAAATTCTAGAATTCAAAATGATTATGAATAATACCAAACTGACTGCCACCACAAATCCTAGAGTACTGCCCCTTCAAGAGAAGGAGATACTTAAGCCTATTCATTACATTTCTAAATTCTTTACAATTCCTTATCTCCACCATTCTATTTGCTGATTTGCAAGTTGGTTATTCATGCAGAGATTGGGCTCTCAATATTAAACAGCACCCTAAATTAGTAAAAAAAAAAAAAAACCCTCAATACTCTACCCACTCCACCCCCCCAAATAGTAATGTTTCTTTTTCATATAACAACTGTAAAAAAACGGTCTGTCCAAATGAGTTGCTTCACTTAAGATTAAACGGATTGTTAATATTTTATCACAAAGCAAACAACCATTTTTCATTGTTATTGATTTTAATGGAAACAATGCTCTTAACATCTTTGCCTACAAACCATGAACTTTTAAAAATACATATTTTGCAAATGTTTTTTCTTTCCATAATATTTCAGAACAGCTGCAGTTATTACACCGCTATAAAAATGTTATGAATAATTGTGATAATTACGAACTGAACTATATACAGCAAAACAAACCAACCTGTGCCTTCCATAATTGTAAATGGACTATGGTTCTTTTAAGAAGCACTTTAATCATAAGTAAGCATGCCTCGACTGGCCTTACTCGTCATCACTGTTTCAGACATATGCTTACTTTTGAAAATATATAGATAGCTAGCTAGATTTGATAGGCAGATTAGATAAGTCATAGATACAAACATATATAGGTATATGGGTGATCTTTTGATAGAACAGACAGACATGCATCCTGCCGCAATGTTCATTTTTATGTAAGATAATAAAAAACTAAGGGACATAAAACTCATTAGGTTACCTTAGGTTTATATATGTAGGGCAGGGATGATTAAATCCAGCTTCTCAGTCTTTGAAGTACAAGATTGAGATGTCATGGCCACTAACTGAATTGATCAGTAATATTTGATTTGCATGCCGAAAATCCAGGACAAACACATTTAAACTCGCAGTTAAACAACCATCTGAGCTAAAGAAAGGAGGGTCTTCCCAGATGGAAACTGACACTGTAAAGAATCTATACTGCAATAGAAAAATAATTTAACAATTAAAAAAGGGATCTGAGTGAGTTATAAATACCAACAAACAAGATTTCATTTGCTCACGTCTCCTCTTTGTAGAAGGAGGCTGTTACAAAACAAGAGAAAGGAGTCAGTGGTTCAAAAATTGTAAATTGTGTTCTTCTTTCAAAACAATAAATTTTAATGCTAAAGCGGTTATAATCAAAAGCTGTACAGAATTTGTTAGAAAACATTTATCCATAAATATTGTTCAGTTCCCGGCATTTGTAGCAATAATTAAATTACAAACGATAAATATGGCATCAATGGATATGTATTTACAAAAAAGAAAGTTATTACAAAAGGCAATTGTATACTAAACGTCACAATTTGTGTAGAGTAACATCACATCCTCAGCCTGAAAAAATACTGAACAACAGTTTTAACCCCATTAGACAAAAATACATTCACAAGTGTAATGCTTTGAGGAAAAGTTCAAGACATAACAGGACTTTGGCACGGTTTAAGACTGTGAGAGTTTAAACAATCACCACTAAGGCGAAGATTTTTCCATCAGTTTTAGCATCACCACCACCAATAAGCCTTCCATAACTTCCTCTCAAGAAACAGGACAAGAGTTAAAATGAACTGAAGGCATTTAGGGATGGGGTGAGCAGAGAGCAAGAGAAAGGGGAGGAATAAGCAGTGAGAAGATCTTTTTTTAATCCTTCAAATGCCAAAACATATTTTCTAATCCTGAGAAAAGGGCATGGCTACTTTTGGATCTTGCCCAAAAACCTTCCTGGACAATTGCAATTAACCAGATATAGCCCTATATATGGCCTCTTGCCTTACAACTCCATTTCCATCTGATTGGTCTCAGTTTTCTTTTTAAAATGCATTTGGTCCATTCTATGGTCAAACAGGGTTTGTGTTTGTCCTCAGACGTACCATTCGTTAAAATTGGGAGGAAGTCCAGGGTTGTGGCTGGTGCTAGTTTGAACTGCAGAAGGGGTTTTAGTGGTATCTTTACTGTTTGCAGAAGCTATAGCGGGTGGAGTGGAAGATTCATAGCCTGAACTGGCAGCAGGGGAGGAATCTGACCCTTGAGATTCATGAACCTAAAATTAACATGTATATATTATAATGAATATAATTCCAATTGGCATTGTGCAAGCAAAAACAAGAGCACTGTAAGAGCAAGACCGCCCAGTAACCCACTTAAAAGACAAAATGCTGCTGATTTGGGGGTTTTGTTTTTTAATTTCCACATTACCGATGTATAAGAAAACCCCAAGACATTCGTCAAAAAACCAGTTTGAGCCATTGTGGAAAAGGAATAAAGTACTCTAGTTTATTCATGCCCCTTCAGAAATGCTTTCTCCGCGGCTGGAGCGGGGTAAGCACATAGTCTTTGGGGCCCTATAAAATACTCCGGGCCCAAGTCTGGCCAAGACCGCTCTGGCTTGGGAAAGCAGATACAGAGAAAGGTGGCACGGGCGCCCTGGGCGCTGCGAGGGCTCCGACAATTGCGTGGGAATCCCCCCGCGCTCCTCGGCCCTATTGTTTTACCGGAAGCCGAAAAAGAACGGAGCCCCCAGCCCCCCGCCCCCCGGGTTCGGCGCGGGCACTCTCGGTTCTCATCGCGGGTTGAGCCGGGGAGAGGCGGCCACTGCGACATCCAGTCCCGGCGAGCTCGGTTAGAGCTTCCCAGTAAACAACTGATCTTTCCCTCCGCTCCCTCCTCCTCCCTACTGCGCTCCCCCTCCCCGTCCCCCCTCCCGGTCCCTCAAATGGGTTCAAGGTGTCAACGCTGGAGCAAATCGGATTTAACGTGGAAGATACAGGGTTGGCAGCGCGGGCGCTTCCGTTCCGCAGCCCGGTGTCGGGCAGAGTGTTTATAAACCGCCGACCGCTAATAAAGAGGTAATTACCTTCATGTGCTTGCGCAGGGAGCTCGGGTGCGTGTAGGACTTGTCGCACACTTTGCAGATATAGGGCTTGTCCGAGGTGTGCACATGCATGTGCTTCTTGCGGTCGCTGCTGTTGGCAAAGCGTCTGTCACAGCCTTCAAATTCACATTTAAAAGGTTTCTCACCTGCAAAAGGCAGAAACGCAAAAGGGGTGGGGGGAAACAGTCAGGGCCAGGAGCGTCCTCCGGCCGAGCAGCGGGAGACAGAGCGCCCGGCGGTCTGCCCGGAGAGGGAGCGCCGACTGGGGGCTGCCATGGCATCTCTTTTCCCTGGAGAAAAATGGAGAACGCGGGTTGAGCCTGCTAGGGTGGGGAGCGGTGGTCGGGGGCGGGGGTGAGGCAGGGCCGGCCCAGAACCTGCCCGTCCCTTTGTTCTCGGGCCGGAGGGCAAGCCCCTGGTTCCTCCAAAGTTTCCCCCGAGTTGCGGTACTCCCCCCCCCCCCCCCCACCGGCCCGGGGCCTCCGAGCGCTGCAGCGTTCCGCCGGTATCTCGGCGTGGCAGCCAAGCCCGGGAGGGACAATGGACCGAGGACGGGACAATCCCTTTTAGTTCCTCCTTTGTACCTTTTAATTTGCCTCTTTCAAATGCATCGGTTTTGCTAAGCCCAGCATTAAAAAGCTGAGGTCGTCGTACTTAACGTTCGAAAAGAGAAAACTATATAAATCCAGGGGGCTCCGGACAGTTTTACAAGATGCTCTGAACAAGCCACGAAACTGGGGTGCCTTTTCTACGTTAGCGTTCCTCCCAGAGGACTGAATTGAACCTGGAACTCCAAATAAAAATAGTTTGACAAAAGTACCAGTCATTTAATTAGGAGATGTGCCAATCAAGGGTAAAAAAGAGCGGAAGTAACCGAAAGTTAGTTTTCATTAGCATTTCTATGGTTGCCTCCCCCGACTGGGTGCCGAGAGCTAAGTCGCTTGTGAACAATTTCTCTGCACACGTTCGGAGTCCCTCCAGAGTAACCCAGAAAGAGACAAAAAGAGGCGGCGCCAGTGGGTTCCTGGGCGCGAGAAGGTTCCAATTAGTTCCTGAGACCGCACAGCCGTCCGCCCGGGAAGTTAGAACTGGGCAAAAGCGCCGCGGGGCGGGGAGGACGAGAGGTGGAGGGACATTGACAGCGCTACTTCTTCCAACCGCCCCGGCGGGGCGCCGCCTCACTCTACGGCCGCCACCCCTCGCTCCCTCGCGGTGCAGGTCGGCTTCGCGGCGCGCGGCCGCGGCGAACCCCGCGCCCGCCCGCCCTCCTCCTTACCTGTGTGGGTCCTCTTGTGGATCTTGAGGTTCTCGGAGCGGGCGAAGATCTTCCCGCAGCCCGGGAAGGGGCACGGGAAGGGCTTCTCGCCCGTGTGCACCCGAATGTGATTGACCAGTTTGTACTTCGCCTTGAAAGACTTGCCCTCGCGGGGGCACTCCTCCCAATAGCAGACGTGGTTGTTCTGCTCCGGGCCCCCCACATGCTCCATGGTGACATGTGTCACCAGCTCGTGCATGGTGCTGAAGGTCCGGTCGCAGCTCTTCTTGGGCCGGCTCAGCTGAGCCTCGTCGATCCACTTGCACGACAGCTCCTGCTTGATGGGCTGTCGCATGTAACGGAAGAAGGCGCCGGGCCCGTGGTGGGCCGCCACGTTCACGCCCATGTTCATGTTCATGGGGCTGTAGTTCGGGAACTGCGCGCCGGCCGTGTAGGGGTCCGTGCGCGGGCTGGCCACCGGGCGGTACGGGTCAGCGCGGCCGAACAGCTCCCCGCGCAGCCCCAGGTGGACCTGGTTGTTGTCCACGTGCCCGGTGGGCGACGGGTGCCCAGCGCCTTGGTCGTGCAGCCCGGGGAAGAGCAGGTAGCCGGGGGGCTCAGAGATGCCAGCCGGAGCGTGCAGGCTACTCGCCGAGCCGGCGAAGAGCCCGTGCTGCCCACCACCCGAGGCCGCCTCTCCGAGCCCGGAGCCGCGCTGGCGGAACAGAAAGTCGCGCGTGGAGTTGAAGGCGGCGGAGGCGGCTCCGCCGTAGCTGGGCACCTGGCCGGCGTGGTGATGGTGGTGATGGTGGTGGTGATGATGGCCCAGGGCGTTGGCGTAACCCGAACCCTGCGGCGTGAACGCCGAGCTCTGGCCAGAAGACAGATCGTGAGCCGCCGCGGGGCTCAGCTTGAAGGCGGCGGCGGCGGCGGCGGCGGCGTGGGGCGAGTCCCCGAAAGGAGTCAGCCCTATGCCCGCCGGCTCGCGGTTGGGCATCTCGTGGTGGCGCGGCGCGCCGAAGCTGCCCACTCCCAGCCCTGGGAACTGCGGGCCTCCGTCCAGGAGCATCGTCATGGGTGGTTCTTTTTCGACACCAGCGACCTCGCAGATGTGATCGAGGGTGCTTAAGGAGAGCTCCACAGAGTCGAAGTCGAAGAGGGGTGGCGACGGTTGGACACGGTGGTCAGGAGATCCCTCAGGCTGAAGCAGGGACTGCAACTTTCCGTCGCTGAGAGTCTCCTGCAGAGGGACAGGAGGGAGGAGGGGAAGTAGAAGGACCTGGAGGGGGGAGGAGGGGGGAGAAGGAGGGGGGTAGAAGGGAGGAGAAAAGATTCTGGAACTAGATCTGGTTTAACAAACTAACAGACGCGCACAAAGAAAAATAAGCAAAATAATAAGTGGAGGGCGGAGTTTGCCAATCCTGTCCCGGGCACCCCACCTCTCCCCGAGAGCGCAGAGCCGCGGGACCAGAAGGTTCCTGCCTCCCGGCTAGGGTGCGCTTAGAAGCAGAGCCGGCTCGCGGCCGGCGGGCAGGAGGCAGGAGGAAGGCTCGGTCCTCGCCGCTCGCCGCGCCAGTCCCAGCCTCTTCGCCTCCAGAGTAGTGTCCTTGGACTGATAAAGTCAATCACTCACTCCTCTCACATAAACCGAGCGGGAGGCCGCGCGGCGCGCGCCAATGGGGAGCCAGCTGGCCCGCGGTCACCTGACCCCCGGCCCCGCAGCCCATTGGCAGTCGCCACACTGATTGGCAGCGCGGAGCGGGGAACATGGCAGCCGCGGCCGAGCGACCGCCGCTGATTGGGTCGTGGCCCGGCGCCTGGCAGGTGAGGCGGCGGCGGCGGCCGGGAACCCGCGAGTGGGCTCCGTGAGGCTGGCGCTGCCGTGGGGGAACTGGAGCCAGGCTCCAGCCGGCGACCGGCGGGGCGGTGCCGGGACCTCTCCCTGGCTTCCCCCTCGCCCGAAGCGGGCGAGCACCCCTCGCGCCCGCTTTACCCGCTTTTACCAAATGAACTCCTTGCCTCGCCAGGATCGTTCCCACCGTCGGCTGGGCGCTGGACGTCCAGTCCTGCCTGGGCCCCCCAACCCGCCGCCTCACCACCCCGAGAATGTGCCCCCGGGCGCGGATCCCGGGGCGAGAACAGTTCCACTCTCGCGGCTCATTCGCCGCGTCCTCCCCACGCGCTGCTGTGGGTCCTGTTGACCCAAGAGGCTGGACCCAGGCCGGCCAGCTCGCCGTCTGTGAAAACGAGGAGAAATGGTTAGAATTAGAGCCATCTCCGTTACTTCCGTCTGAGCCAACCATTGGCTCTCAGTATGTGAGTAGTGGCTATAGTATACTGTCCTCGCCACTGTCCCCGCCACCCTCCCACATGACACACCAGACACAACACAGTAATCACATGTAACAACACAGTAAACTCGCACACACCACACTAAACACGCTCTCAACACAGCAGTAAACACGCACAACAAACTACACACAAAAAGGGAAACAGACACACAACAAATGAAACACCCAACAGTATACACACACGCACGTATAACTGCAAACACACCGAGGCACAAATACTAAACAAGCACAACGTACATTTAGCCTGGCATGCCGAACATGCACACAGCATGAACTACACAGCAAACTCACTGCACACACATTCGCTCACACACACACACACACACACACACGCACCGGATCAGTGCCTGTTTTCAAACCTCTGGGCTAATCAGCTTCGAATTCTTAACATTTTCAAATGCAAAAGTGGGGGCGGGAATGGGGCTTGTGAGGTGGAATTTTCTTCCCTCTGAACTGCCAGGGCTTTGCTCTCTTCTACCTGCAGAAGCTTCTAGTCACCTAGGGAACTTCTTACCCTTAAAGATTGTCTTTCTAGGGTTGTGTGTGGGATCAGGGCCCCCTCTCCTGTCTGGTGCAAGGTCTTTCTGGACATAATGACCAGGTTCAGACAGGGCTATAAATCCACTCATTTTTTTTTGTTCAGCAGGACATTTGCAAAGAATATAAGAGAGTGAGAATGGCAAAAAAAAAAAAAAAAAAAAGAGAGAGAGAGAGAAAGATGGCTATGATTGTCATACCCCGAACGGAGCCGAGCCCCAAAGTCTGCGCCTTGAGGCAGCCTCACAGCCGGGCCGCCTTCTCTCTGTAGGAAACAGAACATCTGATCAAGTTCAGAGACGCTTGAAGAGACCGCCTCAAGCAGCGCTTTATAAACTGCAGTCTTTCACTTCCTGCCCCCCATTCCTCCAGGCCTGGTCAAGACTTCACCTTCTTTCTTTGCCAGTTTGCTGGGGACAAACCCTGCCGGTAGCGCACTTGCCGTAGTCACCCCCTCCCCTTCAAACTCGCCCCAATTCTCCCTCTACATTAGAGCTCTCCCCCCAGGTTGGAAGGTGAGTTCACTGCTGTCTTAAATTATTACAGCTACTGAAAATAGGCTCGCCAAGACTGGTTTCAGTGTCGCTCAGCAGCGGGTTTCTTTGCGGGAAGGGTGGGGTGGTGGTTGGGGGGGTAAAGGTTCAGAGAAGAACAAATAAGCCTAAATTATGCAAATGAGTTCCCTGGAGTCAGCTTTACAAAAACGGAGGATAGCTTTTCTTTCTCTTCCGCGTTTCTTCTCCCTTCCCCCTTTATATCCTTCCTTCTTTCTACCTCTCTTCACTTCCCACCAGCCCCCACGGACCCTGGGCGCGCAGCTGATCAGAAAAAGTTTGGATCTCCTCCGGCGTCAGTCCGGAGAAGAGCGGGGTTCGGGGGCGGCGAAGAGGTGGCTCTCAAGCCCTAGCCCGGCCAGCGCTGATGAGAGGGTTTCCGGGGAGCCCCGCCAGGTACCCCGAGAACCAGGGGCCTACGCGCGTTTGGGAGTCCGGGTCGGGGCTGCGGGGGCAAGGAGGAGCCGAGGAAGGAGGGCGGCCGAGGGACCCTCGCCAGCCCCTTTTGGGGGAGGGGTCCCGAGCGCAGGGCGGGGGATGTTGCCGCCGCTGACCTACCCAGTGCCCACTGTCCGTCTTCATCTGACCACATTCTGATAATTAATTGCCTCCAGCACGTGCTCTGTAGTCCCTGGAACAAAAAGGCATAATTCAATTAGATCATCAACAGAGAAGTGGGGAGGGGGGATGCTTGTTAAGGGGCCGACCTGAGGCGGTTCAGCCAGGCCAGAACCCCGGGCGGTGGAGCCCTTCCTAGGACAGCCCGGCCCAGCCCGAATGTGCGACTCTTGAGGGGGTGTCGTTGCTCGGCGGGGCGCAGGGACCCCAGATACCCCCAAGAGGACGAGGCTGGGGACTTTGTGAGCTGCAGGGCAGAGGCAGGCCATTTCGAATTCTATTTCGGTTGGCGTGGGTGGAGGTTTACTTTGGGGGAAGGGGGAACCCTGACCCTTGGAACACGATAGAAAGCGAAATACCTCCAGATATAGCAAGTTACCGCCTAAGAAAACAACTAACGCGCCCCCCCACCCCAAGCAAACCACTCCTGTTAGGCAACTACAATAATAATTGGCAAGGTTCTGATTACCTGCAGCTCCCACCCCTCAACTCCCTTTTCGGAGGAGACCCTGGGAACAACTTCGGGGGACAGGGGGCTTTAGGGAGCTGAGTCTGAGAGGAGCGGAGTGGTGGCGGAAAGCAAGCGAAGAAAAGTTTTTTTTCTGCACACAGGCTGGGGTAAGACAGAAGAGAGCTCTGGTTTCTTCGTTTCTCAGGTGGAGAAAGGAAGCACTGGGCAGGGCAGGGCAGGGCAGGGCAGGGCAGGGCAGGGCAGGGCGACTGGAACCCAGGAGTCGTGGTTCTTATTTTACGCTAGAACCGAGGCTCCCTCGGCAGCTTTGGCTTACTGGGGTTTACATGTGTATTAGGCGGCGTAAATTAACCAATAAATCTCTTTTATGTGTCCCCCAGTTGTATGTGGTCTGGTCTAAATATCCACATGTCTGTATGGATAGGAAATATAATGGGATCCTTTCCCTCACACTGAGTTCAAACAGTAAATAGGAAAAAGATTTATTTTCATGCCCAAATCTGAAGCAATAAATAAAATCAGAGAAACTGATCATTGCCAAACGAGCAAAGCTTTTGAGCCAGAATTTTAGGATCCATCTTGGAGAAGCAAGAGGGAAACAGAATGTCCAGACGGGCAGTAGGGATAAACTGGTTTCTCCATAGAACCCAGAGCCCCACTTTGCAGCACTTTTCTCTTCAATCCAGCCTGCTAAAAAGCAAAACATGTACAGCAGTTGTTCTATGGGGCAGAATTTCCTCTTAAAACACAGTCTCTGTGGCGGACATGAAATTATCCCAAGTCGGAGATCTAGCAGTTTTAAGTCCAAGGGAAACACTGCGGTCTTTTCTTCTGTTTTGTATTTAGAAAAGACTTGCAATCTAACACTCGGAACATTTTAAAGACCCTTTAAACCCAGCAAGCGGATTTCCGTTCTGCCAATGCTTCCTGATTTATTTCAATAAATGAATCTTTGAATCCAGGAAGGGAATTATTCCAAGACGCTGAATTTCGTGCCCCTGCCTCTTTCTAGCGAAGCACCAAGTGTTTCTCGTTGAAACATGTCCTTGAAACTCACTATTATATGCATTTTTCCCCCTGGTAAGCAGCACTTTCCTTACATCAATCCAACCCCCTCTTTAAAAAGAGTTCCAGATCTTTTTAAAAGAAAAACTGCAAATCGCAATTTTTTTAAAAAATGAAGGGAGAAGAAGGCGGGAAAGGAATGAGTTTTTAACTCCTCTTTATTTTTATGCTAAGATAAAGCTCTTAATTGTCTTCAGGGGCCAAGCTAAACTATCGATCTTGGGAGCTCAGGGACTAGTGGACACTTTCAGCAACCGCTTATTTGAGGTCCAGATTTTATTGGCTACATCAGAGTTTGCAGTACCCTCTCATCATTTCACAAAAAAGTTTTAAGCCCTAAATACCTTTAAAATTCAATGTAGAATGAACAAGTAGATATTGTTAACCAACCCTTTTTAAATATCTGTTTTGTCTTTGTCCTCTGCGGTCCGCAGCATATCGCTGCCCAATGTAATGAAAGGCAAACCAGACAGGAATGAGACATTTTCATTCATTGTACGTGTCAATCATGGCTGTGCAGATAGATAGACAAATGATAGATATTTGAACTTCAGAGACACAGGCTGAAGTAAATAGGATTGAACTTGGAGGAAGGCAGGAAGTTGAGCTAGAGATATCAGAACCTGGTTTGAGATAATGAAGAGAGCCCTGAAAATACAGGAAATACAGTGAAAGCCTAGGCAGTGGGCAGTGCTCTGTTACCAGCTAAGTCTGAGTCATGGTCCTGGCCCACCAGGTCATGCAGCCAATGAGTACATTTATTGCCCGGGATCTGAGGTACACTCTGGCTCTGGGTACCAGAAGGACAAGTCACATTGGAAGAAGACTTCCCCTTCCCCAAAGGATCAGAACCATTTGTAGGTGGGAAGCACTGAGGCAAGGGGAGAGGGAGACCCAGGCAGGGGTAGAAATACACAATGATGCATTTGATTTATGATTCCAAGTCCTTCCCCAGTGAGCTGAAGAGATAGAGGAAGAAGAATGGATTGGGGGTGCAAAGCTTGCCTGACATTCTAGAGCTCTCATTTATGCAGGGCCCCAAGTTCCTTCTAGGTGCTAAGTGCTCTGTTAGTTCTGGTAAATAACTTCAGCTCCAAAACAAGTGGAGAGAAGCCTTGACTCTCCTGAGAGATTTACTTATTCATGTCCCTGCTTTGAGACAGGGTCCTGCACCCAAGGTGACAGGAAGGGTACCTCAGGACCATATTATGGTTTCTGGCACTGACTCATCCTTGGTGCCTAGGTGTTGGGGCCCCCACCTTCCTAGCTCCATTTCCCTAGTTCAGGCCTAGTCCACCATTCCCTCTTCTTCCTCCCCTTCTCCCTGGGGGGCAGATGTTGCATTACCTCAATTATCTTCCCTTTTGCCCAAATTGAGAGTGAGAATTCCTGCCACCTAAAAAAATGCTGTCCCGGCTTATTCAACTCCCAAGAAGTTCTATATAGTTCAGGAATGGCATTTGGTAAAATCAACTTGCTTGTGGTTTTTGCATCATTTGGAGTCATTCATCTAGTCCTTTTCTAGTGAAGGGATAGGAGGAAAAGGCTTTGATGGGGGCCTCCCTTTCCCCCTTTTCTTCCCCCCACCCCCAAGTAAGACAGAGTAGGAGTGAATTAGACTAACTTCTAGCTTGAATGTGGTCTGGCAATTTGCAAGCCAAATCTGGCCTGTTGTATTTGTATGGCCCCAGGAGCCAAGAATTATTTTTTTTTAATCTTTAGAGGGTTAGAAGTAGAAAAAAGAGGAGGAGAGGGAAAAGGGTGGGGAGATTAAGCTACAGAGACCCAGCGTGGCTTGCAAAGCTAAAGTTGTTTCTATATGATGCTTTACAGAAAATGTTTGCTTTCCCCTAGACTAAAGGTTGGAGGTTGCCAGCGAAGAAGCTAAGTATTCTTAACCGGTGGGTTTTATCCACCATCACTCTCCTACTTTTCAAGCTTCATTTTGCATGACATGATTTTTTTTTCAGCTTTGTAATTATTTCCAGGCATAACATTGGTTTTGGAGAAAAGCGAAAAGTAGAGTCAAGGGAGAATGAACCAGAGGGAGAAAGAGGAGACAAGAGGAGAGGAAAGAAAAAAGAGTTGTGAATATCTCAATCTGTGACTGTGTGACCTGTGACCCTGAGGGTGGTTTTATTGTCTTTCTTCTTTGGCTGGAGATACATAGGTTTATTGACCCTTTCCGCATGACTGAACCCTGAGGGGCAACTGTAGCTGTCAAACCCAGCGAGGCATGTGAGTCCGGGCTAAGGCCGTTCCTTGAGCTGCCTGCCTTCAGGAAGCCCGAGGGAAGCGAGGCCAGTTCCCCAGGACCCAGGGGCTCTGATGAGGAGAGGGCAACTATTTGCCAATTCAACTGCCCCTCCTCAGCCAGGGCCTGGACTTCATCCCTTGCCTTTTTCTCTCTCAGAAATGCTCCTTCCAGTTCTACCATGGACAGATGTCCTCAGCCACTACTACACTTGGGCAAGGATTTTAGCCCCACTTCCTTCAATGCCTCTCCTTTAAACTATAGGTTAATATAAAGATTCCAGGATGCTCCCACAACCTTGTCTTCTTAAGTATGCCTCTCCGCTCCTCTTGTTTCTCCCAGACTCTAGCCCTATCAGAAATTTCTCTTCAAAGTTGCAGTTCCTCCCTGCCCTTAACCTTTGTTCTCTCAGACTCAGTTTTGGTAGATTACACTTCAGTTTTCGAAGCTGGCATAGGCTGGCAGAGTCAACAGTTCCTCCAGACACAAGTAGTCACTGCACTCTGGTAGAGCTACTAGGTCTAGCAGAGAAATCCGGGATGCTCAGTTAAACCTGAATTTCAAATAAACTTTTTTTTTTTTTTTTTAAGTATAAGTATGTCCCAAATACTGCATGGGAGATATTTACACTAAAAAATTAATCATTTTTTTGTCAGAAATTTTAATTTAACTGGACGACCTATATCTTATCTGGTAATACTTTGATTCAGGCATCTGACCTAGATGGGCCTGCAAGTGAAAGTGAAAATCGCTCAGTTGTGTCCGACTCTTTGGGCCCCCATGGATAGTCCATGGAATTCTCCAGGCCAGAATACTGGAGTGGGTAGCCTATCCCTTTCTCCAGGGGATCTTCCCAACCCAGGAATCCAACCAGGATCTCCTGCATTGCAGGAAGATTCTTTACCAACTGAGCTACCAGGGAGGCCCTCTAGACAGGCCTAGATGACCGAAACTGTCTCAAGCCCGAGCTGTGGCCTGACCAGGTATCATATGCCTAGTGGAATGGAGAAAGAAAGACTTCCTTGCACCTAGGCTTTTCCACAGGCGCCATTTGTGGAAAATCAGCTTAGGAACCCCTGACCCTAGCAAGCCCAAGAAAGGCTGGAGTGACATTCCCAGTTCAGTTAGGGTGCCATTTCTCTTTAACGGGGCCAGGAGCCATCTTAGTGAGGCTCTGTGCAGTGATCTGTATTTAAAATGAGCCCCCTCCTGGCCCTGCCAAGAGAAACCCTCAGCTCTCAGAAGGTGGTGGGCTGAGGTGGGTGGAGGGAATGGGGGGAGGGAGGAGGGGAGGAGGAGGGAGGTGGTTAAGGAAGAGGTGGGGAGGAGGGGGGAGATGGGGGTGGGGGTGGGGGGTGGAGGGGCGGGGGGGGGGGTGGAGGGGGAGGGGAGAGCCGGACACTGGGACTAGAACCTTCCATGGCTGCTGCTCCCAAACTGTGCCCCTAGGGGCTCCTGCCTCCCTTCTCAGAAAAGTGAAAGTGAAGTCGCTTGTCATGTCCAACTCTTTGTAACCCCATGGACTGTAACCTACCAGGCTCCTCCGTCCATGGGATTTTCCAGGCAAAAATACTGGAGTAGATTGCCATTTCCTGCTCCAGGAGATCTTCCTGACCCAGGGACTGAACCCGGGTCTCCCACATTGTAGGCAGATGCTTTACCGTCTGGGCCACCAGAGAAGTTCAGAGCAGGTCCTTAACCCCTGGAGGGAAACCCTGTGTACTACTGACTGCTGGGCCCCAGATATAGTGCCATGTTACAGAAGGACCCTGAGGCACAAGGTGCCGTGCACTGATCTCTCGCCATCCCAGCTGGACTGGAGGCCGCGGTCCACTGGCTCATCTTTTCCTAATTTCCTCTGCGTATGTGCACCCGAGGCCCCCTCCCCAGGGTCCAAGTTCCAAATCGACCTGGCCCCCAAAGTCTGCTGAGCCTTGCCCTCTCCCCACCCCCAATCGCCTGGCCAACACACACACTGGCGCATGCACTTTAGTCAACACCAGCGGTGTAGAAGCCACTGTGCAGCCTTCCAGGGCAAAAGTTGGAGTTTTCCTCAGACCAAGGCCATTGAGAAGCACATTTTATCAGCAGATGGCTGTTTTCCTTTCCTGTTTCCCCACCCCACCCCATACTTCTTAATAGAGGTTCTTATCGATCTATGTATAAAGTGAAGCAGAATAAACACGGCTAGAACATTCTTTTCCTCACTACTGGTTCCACAGGCGGAATCTGTCCTCAGTTAAGTGGCCTTGAGAACATTCTAGAAGCCCCCCTCTACTCCACCCCAACACCTAAATACCCTTTTCCCACTTTACAAAAAGCTCAGTAATTATTATTTCTTACCTTCTTCTTCAAGAAGTAGTTCTGACTCTAAGACTGTTGGAAGCCTGCACTGCCTTTTGATAACAAACTTGCCTTCTGGGTGGTATATATAGCCTGTGAGCACTGCGAGCATTAGCTTACACCAGCCTCCCCCCTCAGTTTCTAACACGCTCCCTAGGAGGGCACAGGGGCCCCTTTAGTTTATGCACTCAAAAGCTGTAACTCCAGCCATATCTGTTACTTTTGTGGTTCTCTAAGAGTTACATTCGGAGAAGGCAATGGCAACCCACTCCAATACTCTTGCCTGGAAAATCCCATGGACGGAGGAGCCTGGTAGGCTACAGTCCATGGGGTCACTAGGAGTCAGACAGGACTGAGTGACTTCACTTTCACTTTTCACTTTCATGCATTGGAGAAGGAAATGACAACCCACTCCAGTGTTCTTGCCTGGAGAATCCCAGGGATGGGGGAGCCTGGTGGGCCGCCGTCTCTGGGGTCACTCAGAGTCAGTCGGACACGACTGAAGCGACTTAGCAGCAGCAGCAGCAAGAGTTACATTGCAGGTTCTAGTTATTTTTGCAGGCATCCTATCCCTTTAAATTTGGAAGAGGGAGGAGTTGCCTGCCCTCTGCCTCAGAAACAATAGAGTGGAGCCAGGATTCCCTGGATTGGAAACTATGGCTCCACATTGGAATCTCCTGGGAATCTTTGAAATACTCAGATGCCCAGACCACCCCAGAACTTGTGACTTAGTTTAGGGAGGTGTACTTCCTGGGCTTACTGGGCTTCCTAGGTGGGGCTACTGGTAGGAACCCACCTGTGGACGTAAGAGATGCGGGTTCAATCCCTGGGTGGGGAAGATCCCCTGGAGGAGGGCATGGCAATCCACCCCATTATTCTTGGCTGGAGAATTCCCATGGACACAGGAGTCTAGAGGGCTAAAGTCCATAGTTCGAAAAGAGTCAAACACGACCGAAGTGACTTAGCAGGCATGCAGCATAGTACTATGTTTTGAAGCTCCCCAGGTGACTCTAATGAGGGAACCACTGAGCTGGAAGAACTCAAGAGCTTCTGATCAGGAATTTGTTTGCTTTGGGGCCTGCTCCCATTTATCCTATTGCAACTAAAGAGCTACACTTACGTTGTCACAGAACAAAATTTCCACAGGAAGACAGTGAAGGATGGAGCTACTTGAATAACAGGGCTATTTGAATCCCACTTCTCTCCATCTTACCCAGTCCAGTCCTGACCTCCTTCCAGAAGAAACAAGGAGTGGCTGTGGATGGGGAGGTATTTCCTCTCACTTGAAATGTTTCCTCAGGAATAATTTCTTTGCTTCCTCCTGCTGCCCTAGGTCTAAGAAGGCAATGGCACCCCATTCCAGTACTCTTGCCTGGAAAGTCCCATGGACGAGGAGCCTGGTAGGCTACAGTCCATGGGGTTACAAAGAGTTGGACACAACTGAGCGACTTCACTCTCATGCATCAGAGAAGGAAATGGCAACCCACTCCAGTGTTCTTGCCTGGAGAATCCCAGGGACAGGGGAGCCTGGTGGGCTGCCATCTATGGGGTCGCACAGAGTCGGACATGACTGAAGCGACTTAGCAGCAGCAGCAGCAGCAGCTGCCCTAGGTGGACTCCCCATGACTGATGAGGGGAGCCTTATGGGCTCTCGGGTTCTAAACAATTACAGGAAACTGAGCTGTGCAGGATTGTTCGGTTTGGCTCAGGGTCCAGGGACATCTCACTGAAGTTGTAGAAGGCAGAGAGAGATGGGGGCAAGTGGATGAAGTTCAAATTGCAGAGTGATTTGAAACTTAACTTTTTTTTTTTCTTAGAAAACTTTTTTTTTTAAGTTCACACATGTAATACATTAGCTGGTTTAACTTCATATTCAAAAAAAATAGTTACATATTTCCTGCTATATACAAGACACTGTCTTAGGTGTTGTGGGGGAGATAAGAGTAAATCATACTATGATACTGCACTGTGACTGTCTTGCACATGGACCAGCGAAACATTTTAATACTCTACAAACAAATGCTGGGATTTGAAGTTTTAGAAAAGGTATTTTATGACTGCTATATTGATTGCTTGAAAGTTTGGGGTAACTATTAGTGCTTCTTTATTATTTTTTTAAACATAAAAAAATATGTTCGGTTATGTCTTTTCCAACTCAGATACATTACTGGAGTTTGCTGGGATGAATACCCAAATGAAACTTTTATAGAAGCATTTATCTTTTTGTGAGAAAAAAAATGAAATCAGCTTTGAATTTATTAGTTTAATTTGGGGAGTGGTTTCTTCTATTGTATTCTTCTTTTGTCCTGTTCTGCAATATAAAGTCTTCAAGATCAGAGGCTTCATTTAATATTGTTTACCATTCTGGCACCTTTAAAATAATTTTAAAGACTACTTCGTAACAAATGGGGCTTATTTTTATTATTATTAATTTTGCAATTTCATAACTCCATGAAAAAGAGAGCAAAGGAGAGAAAGAGAGGGAGAGAGACTAGCTATAGGAAAGTGCTTTATAGCACAATTCCATACATACACTTCATTTCTTGAGCTATTTTGTTCTTTAACAGCTGTAGTAGGTTCAAATCATTATTTTGAGTATAAGGCTCAAAAAAATGGGGAGGCAGATGGCTCTGAAAGTGGGCTTGTCACTACTTTGTCATTACACATGTCAGTTAATTTTTGTTGATTATTTTTATAATGTAGATTATTATCAAATGGTCTTTGCAGTTGTTTTTACATTTCTATCCAAACATCATATACTGCTTATGTGTGCTAGTACTTGGAGAGAATGTATATGATTTTAAAAGGAGTTCTTCCTGTTGAAGATCATGAATTTCAGATAGTTACACAAATCCAAATATTCAAATTCCAATACTGAAAAAAAATATTTGGTGGGAGAAGTACCGGATCTTCCCCTTTCCTGAAGAGAGGCAACACTGCATACCCCCTTGATTAGGCAAACGGGCTACAGAGGTATTCAGTCACCTATGCTGGCTTCTGTCTCATTTCATTGAGTGGAAAGAGGTGAGAAGGAAATTTTCCTCTAAGCCAAAGTGGAAAGGAGGCATCCCGGCCCTGTGGTGGCTCTCCTCACCCCAGTCCCTGCAGCAGGGATGAAAACCTTCCTAGTTTCAGTAGAAGGAACAAATCTGGTCAGGAGAGGTCTTACGACCAGTCCATCAATTTAAGGGGTTGTGTTTGGGGTTTGTCTAGAGGGCCAAATCCACAGCTCTTCTACCCCCTCCCACTCCACAGGTGTATATTTTGAGTTTTCTGGTCTCCTGACAGAATGAACAAACAATGCCCTCTGAGTGTAAGGCTACCAACATGCCTACATGACTGCATCACAGCCAGAGCTGCAAATACTGTTTAGAGTGCTGCACGGGCCTGCTCTGTGTTCGGCTCAAGGGCTGGGCTGAGGAAGAAGGTGGAGCTCAAGTCTGCAGAGCTTCCCAAGAAGTAAGCGTGTGTGTGTGTGTGTGTGTGTGTGTGTGTGTGTGTGTGTGTAAGAACAGGCCTTGCTTAGCGTGTGTGTATGAACATGCCTTGCTTAGTGTGTGTGTTTGTGTGTAAGAACATGCCTTGCTTAGGCTCACAACACATCCTCCCCTTTCTTGAGGCGCCACTTATAACAGCGCCTGCGGCGCCCGCGCTTTCAGTGAGCAGGATGCCGGCGAAGTCCTCTCTTCCTGTTGGTCAGGACAGAGGATCCGCTACTTTGGGACCCAAGGAGGGCGGAGTAGCCGGAAGTCGGAGCCCGAAAGCCGGGAGTGGGCCGAGACCCCAGTGCTTTTCCTGGTGCCTATCGCTCCCCGCTGCACCCGCCCAACCTGGAGACCCGAGAGGGCCCAGGGAGGGGGCGCTTCGACCCCTAGCGGGGGCGGGAAATGATGATACGGGGAGACTTTGGGGGAGGGGGAGGAGGTTGGCGCAAAGCCCGAGCTACTGGGACGGCCTTCGTTCCATTCCGTTCCCCGGAGAAGGAAACCTCCTCCTCCCCTTCCTCTCCTCTCCTTCCCTTCCCTCCACTCTGCCTCCGTGGGGCGCTCAGGTCCCGCCGCTTCCCGAAGCCCCAAAGCCTCAGCCGCCGGATACCCAGGCCCAGAGGGCAAAAGGGCCTGCGAGCCTGGTTCTGGGGCCGGCCAGCCCTTCCGTTTTTCCTACAGGGAACCAAGGGGCGCAGCGCCTCGCCTCCCTTCGATGCCTGCCGCCGCTAGAGAGGGGCTGTTTAATTAAAAGGGAACCCGCAATGTATACGTCTGATAAAAGCAACGCGCAGAATAAACTAATTAAAACATTGTGTTTGCAACACATTTTATTTCTCTTTCTGCCTTTTTTGATCTTCGCTGTGTTTTAAAGAAATGTCATCGCACCATAAAGCGAGCCGTGAAACGCTATTTCCTTATAGTCTGCGGCGCTTTTCAAAGGCTAGTGTGATATATTTTAGAAAAGGGATCCCGCTGTGAAAGCTTGCGTGTCTTCCCTTTACCAAACTAAGCTCTTGTCAATCACACCGAGCCCGGTCCAATCACCGAGATCCTTTTTGGAAAGCAGCTCATCCCGCTGTGCTTTTATACCGCGCTCCGCAGCCTGTTTTGATGCATTTTTACCAGCACGTCCAGGGAAATGAATGATGAGGCCGTGGACAGTGCAGGCCTGGCTCCCTGAGCGCCCGCCCGGTCCTAACGAGGCGCCGGCGCATTGTGCGTGGCCCGGGCTTTCTCACGTAGCGGCCACTGCGCGGGGCTGTCCCGACGTCAACTCGGGTCAATGCTGGGGACCCGGCTTGTCATGGCCGCGCGACAGCTTCCACCCGGCAGCCGCGGGCCTGGATCGGCGAGGCTCAGTAGCCGGCCTCCTGGTCCGTCTGGCCCGGGAAAGGAAGACCCAGAGCTGCCTGGCGCTGCATCTCGACTACTAGGAGTCCTGGGGCCCTGTTGATGCGCCTCCCCTGCAGAATGTGGGGCCCGAGAGTGTGGGGCGGGGAAGGCACGGCCGGCCGCCCCCACCAAAAAGGTCTCTGGCTTTGTCCGGGTTTAGCGTAGGACATTGGTTCCCAGCAAGCCTCGGGTTTCTCCTCTCTGTCCCCTCTCCCTGCACCATCACATTCAGAGGTTCTGGGGGCTTCCCCAGCCTCTTTGGAAAGGCCGCCCCCGCCCCGGAGGAGCCATCAATCCATTCGGGCCCCAGCAGCTCTCGGAGAACCCCAGCTCTGAAAGAGGGGCTCGTCTAGGGACGCCCACCGGTAGGACCGAATTGGTGGCCTCGGACCAGGCACAGCCTACAGTCTCCAGTCGGGACGCTTACTCCCCAATGGACCACGGAGCCGCGGGGCTGGAGCGGGTGGCCCCGAAAAGACAAATATAAACTCCTAAACCACTGCCGAGAACCCACGAGGGCAAGGGGCTCCTCCCGCGCCTTCCCTGGATGCCAGGAAGGGTTGGCAGGAGCCGCCCAGCTCCAGAGTCACAGAGATTTTCCCCCGACCCCCCAGCATTTAGTCAGCCTCTGTCAGGGCTGGGGGCGCGCCCCGCCGGGGTGATGTAGAAGCTTTTGATCTTCACATTGGCTTTCCGGCTCCGGGAGGGGAGACGCGGGAGGAGGCTTTGTGGTCCTCCTTTCTGGCAGCGCCAGAATCGTTGCCTGCTTTTGTTTCCAGTTCCACTTCGAACTTGAACCAGGAGAGTGAGGTTTGGCTAAGGTCTCACAGGATGAACAAGTGAAAACTGTGTGAGATTGTATGCATTTGTAGAATAGACCAAAGTCTACATTTCTAAATAGTCCAGTGTGAGTCCATTCGGCCTGTCTCTCGCTGGCTCTCACACTGATGCCGACCCGCCCTAGTCTCTGATTACTGGCGCCCTCGGTGCTCCTGTTCTATTTCCAGGGGACTGCGACCCTCCCCTCTCCAGCGCCCAGGCGCACCTCTTTCCACCACCTGCCAGTTTCTTTTGAACATTCCCCCAAAGTGCTTATTTGTTCGAAGGGCCCTGGGTCCATCCGAGAGCCGAGGGCAAGGAGAGAGGTGCCCAGGTTCCCTGAATTTTTCCTCAATGCCCTGGCCCCACCAGCTAGATCTCGGGTCCCTTCCCAGAGGTCTCCTCAGTGATGCCCAGATCCTCAGGCTGACTCTAAAACGAGGGGGAAAGCCCTTAGCCCTCCCCGCCTCCCCCACCCACCGCCCCCCGAGCTGGGCCTCGGGTTCTACACGGTGGCTGGGATGCAGATCAGCTGGAACCTGCCCGGCGCTCCGAGTCTCCCAGGGGCACCCATCATCGTCTCCCTGCGGCCCGCCCGTTGGAGTGCAGGCCCCGCAGTTCGGCAGCTTCTCCAGAGTTCCCTTCCCGGACTGCCGCAGGTGGGGCCGCCGGACGAAGAGGGACGGCCCGGTCCGGGTAAGGACGAAAGTTGGTGCTGCCTGCTGCCCTCCGGGAGGCCTGAGGAACCTGCCAGGAAACCTGTGTCCGGGCGGCACTCCCCTTTCGTACTTCGTAAGACAAAGCGTGCGGTTATGCCACAGCCTTTGGTGAAGTTTGCAAGTGTGAAGGTGGCCCCAGTGCAGACGCCGCGGGCCGCAGAAAGCCTGTGGACCGGGAGGGAGGCAGGCACCAGCGTTTCACCTGCCTCAGTTTAGCCAGGAGACAGGAGCTGCGGTTTTGCTGTGACTCCCGGTCCATTCCAGGCTGTCTCTGAGCTGCAGATCACCCTAAAATTTCTGAACAGCTTGATAAAATAGGGAGCGCCCGTGAAATCTTGGTATAGATGTATATACAAAAAAGAAAAGAAAATCCTGGAAATAATGGGTTCTTTTGATGTGAAGAATTGCTTGTCTCCATTGAACTGGTTATTACCCATCTTCTTATTCTTTTTTTTTTTTTTAATTGCATCGTGGCTCCGGGAATCCGGGGTGGACTTAGGTTTCTACTTCCAGGCATAAAGCAGTTCAAGAGTGAACTCGACGGCTGTTAATAGGCAGTTTGCCAACAGCCCAGGACAAGGAGATGAGGACTCCCACGCACGAAGGCGACAAGCCGCAGTCCTCTGGGACTCCGGTGGCTTCCAGAACCCTGGCAGAAGAGCCTGAAGCAAAGCCAGCACCCAGTGTGACTCCAGCTGCCATTGGCTGCCACCCTTGGCCCCGACTGACACCCACTGCCCCCCTCCCCCCCTCGACCTGTGCGAGTCCCTCCCAGACTCTCTCCATGGCTTGTTGGGTACCAGTCTTTGCTGAGGGTCCCAGGACCGAGCCAAGAAGCCCAGACGGAACACAGGACCTTGCGGAAATTGTTTACCTCCGACAATGGCTCCCTCCCTGGCTCACAGAGCCCGACCTAGGCGACCCAGAGAGTGCGCTGTTGTCTTAGGACAAACCCCGAGAAGCAACTGGCAATCAAGGTCCGAGGCCAAGGAGCTTCGAAGATTTACTGCTGCTCGAACAAGCGAGGTGGCCTCTGCCCTTTTAATTTAGTTCTTCGCTTGGAGGGTGGTGAAGGTGTAGGTGTGACAGGGTGTGTGATGTCTGCCTTTGAGAGAAGGGACAGTGTCCCACATCACTCAAGTTGGAATTACAACCTGGTTTCCAGTCTCAGCTGGGCGGCTCCTACAAGTTGGCTAACATGGGGACAACCCTGGCTCCTGTCCAGGCCTCGATTTCTTCCCTTATAAAAGGAAAGGTCCTTCTAGGGCATCCCGCACAGCCCCCCTCCCCCGCCCCGTTACCCCCATCTTGTGATAGACGGAGTCTCACCACTTGTTTGTTGGGCAAAAGGACGGACTCCTGCCTCTCCCCTTTACCCTCCCTTCACAAAGTCTCCTAAAAACTTCCTTTGAACACATCTGTCCCCAAACGAATTTTATCTTCTACCACTCCGTGTGTCCCCTGAGCCCTGCCAATGCAGGAAGTTTTCCCCTGGAGCTGCCAGAGGTTGCTGGGGTCTTGGCGGTGCAGCATCCCTCACCTCAGTCCCTGAGCCGCACGATCCCCAAGGACAGGGCTGGCCGACCAGGGTGGAGTGGGAGCCCATCGGCTGTCTGTCTTCCCAGGACTTCCACCTAAAGGGGCAGCCGGCGCGCCCTCTCTGGGGGCCAGAGGGGCCCTTTGATCCCGAGCTGCCTCTTCAAAAGACGAGGGCTTTAAATGTGTAGGGATCCTAAAAATAAGGCTAACCAAGTTCCTGCTAAGAAGCCAAGGCCGTACCAAGCGGTCCAGGACCGTGCAGACGCAGACCTCCGACTCTCTGTCCAAAGCTGGGCTGACATCTCTGTCTGGCTGTAAGCTCACGGGTGGAGAACACCAGACACAAATAGCTCCCTTCCCGCACCGCGTGACCATTTTTTTAGGTGGGACTTCTCTCCACGGGACACAGAGAGGCGATAGATGAAGATTCCGGGGTCGGCTGAGACCCGGCGCAGCGAGATGCTGGTCCGCAGCTCGGGGCCCCCCACCACTCGGGCTGTTTCGCAGCTGGCCCGGCCGCCGCTCTCCAGCCCGGCTTCCCCTGCCTCAGCGCCGCGCGCTGCATCCCCAGCCTAGAGGCAGGTGGGTGGAACGTGTCCTTTGCTCTCCCGGGGTTGAGAATTAGGAACCCGCACGCCTGGGGCAAGCACCTGATGCTCTGCGGAGAGGCCTGAGAACCCTCAAAGGTCCCGGAACGACCGCTCCTCCCACCAACCCCAATGTGGCTCCTTTCTGCTAAAGTCTGGTCACAAAAGAAAGAAAAAGCCATCCACACTGGCTCAGTTCTGTTAGCCCAGTACACCGACTGGCCCTTCTGCCCTTTGCGCTTATAATTTTTTTTTAGACTCCATCCATGTGAACTGGTTGTCCCCCACTAACACCTGCTGCCAACCAGTTCAAAATTGTCTCCTCTTTCAGCTTCCCCACCTCACCTTAGACTTTCCAGTCCTTTAAGAAAATGACTTCGCAACTTTGAAAGACATGGTGTTTGGAGTGCTCCGGGAGAGCGAGGAAACAACGATTTATTTAGCACTTACCTTGGGGGCTTCCCTCCTAGCTCAGTTGGTAAAGAATCTGCCTGCAATGCAAAAGACCGGGGTTCAATTCCTGGGTTGGGGAGATCCGCTGGAGAAGGAAATGGCCACCCACTCCAGTATTCTTGCCTGGAGAATCCCATGGACAGAGAAGCCTGGCAGGCTACTATCCATGGGGTCATAAAGAGTCGGACAGGACTTAGTGACTAGACCACCACCACCACTAAATAAAAGGTGTTGAAGGTAAATCTTGTCAAGAAATTGCCTCCATAACCCTCCGAAGTTGGTACCATTATCCCCCATTTTACATATAAGGAAACTGAAGCACAGGGCTGAAGGGAATTGCTTCCAAGTGTTTAGAATCTAATAGACCCCTCCCCCACCGAACTTGACCCAACTGTGAAGCCTTTCTTAACCGGCTTTAGTTGTCCCTAACCTGGGCTTCGGAGAAGGCGATGGCACCCCACTCCAGTACTCTTGCCTGGAAAATCCCATGGACGGAGGGGCCTGGTGGGCTGCAGTCCATGGGGTCGCTAGGAGTCAGACACGACTGAGCGACTTCACTTTCACTTTTCACTTTCATGCATTGGAGAAGGAAATGGCAACCTACTCCAGTGTTCTTGCCTGGAGAATCCCAGGGACGGGGGAATCTGGTGGGCTGCCGTCTATGGGGTCGCACAGAGTCGGACATGACTGAAGCGACTTAGCAACAGCAGCAGCAGCAACCTGGGCTTTTGGAGAAGGCAATGGCACCCCACTCCAGTACCCTTGCCTGGAAAATCCCATGGACGGAGGAGCCTGGTAGGCTGCAGTCCATGAGGTCGCTAAGAGTGGGACACGACAGAGCGACTTCACTTTCACTTTTCACTTTCATGCATTGGAGAAGGAAATGGCAACCCATTCCAGTGTTCTTGCCTAGAGAATCCCATGGACAGAGGAGCTTGGTAGGCTGCCGTCTATGGGGTCGCACAGAGTCGACTGAAGCGACTTAGCAGCAGCAGCAGCAGCAACCTGGGCTTTTCCTCCTGAGCC